>NC_138203.1:42025314-42585314 GCF_964194415.1 Vipera berus | reverse complement strand
AAGTGAGCTGTTAGAATATTATACTGAACTGGAGAGGCCCAGTTTAAAGTTGGTACTGAACCATAAAGTCCATAAGGAGACATTGGGCCACTCTGTGATGAGAGATAGATCCAAGTAAACACGGTGTGAATAACAAGATGTTTGGTGAGAAGTGATCCCCAAGTTGGGTTCATAGAGAAAAGATGGACTTTTAGTATAATAATTATTTTGTGCATAGAAATCTCTGTAGATTTGAGTAGATATCAGGGAATTCAATATGATTTTAAAGTTCTATCAAAACACAACTATGAAAAATCTTCATAATCTATACTTGTTAGACTTACTCTTTACTTAATCACTATATCAACAAATATATTAATTTGAAAAACTGATAATTTCATAGATGGTCACATACAACAACTGATTTAATTACTATTAGCTTATTATATTATTTAATATTTAGGGAGATGAGGTGAACTTCTACATTTTCCGTGTCACACTCATTAGTTATTGTGCGTGCCTATGGATTAACATATTCCTGTTCTTGTGCTGAGGGTCAGTTTTCAGTTTTAGTAATTGACTTTCATAATGTTGCTTCATTTAAGAAATGTGTATTAGATTTACATGAGTAGATAAATATCAAGCAATATAATTCTCCATGTTGATTTTAATAAAATATATATGTAGACCTTTCATGCAAATAGCCTGAATCTAATATGAATCCTGAGTGCAGGTGCTATATTTGCTTAAGGAAAAATAAAGAAGGAAGCCTAATGTAGACATTTCAGCAGATTTTAAATAAACTCATATAGGTTTAATGGATTTCTGCATATTACTGAATGTTAGACAATTGTTACTTTAATCCCATTTTAGTTTTTTCCAAAAGGGTTACCTAATTATACTCATTACTATAATTTGAAATATTTAGTTATGCAATCATTGCATATTGCTCTGAAGTATTGTATATGTGTTTTGATGTTATGATCTGCCTAATCTGTGTGATTAATTCTTTCCCACTTAGTTTAAATTGGGGGCAGCTCACTGCACAAAATTGGGATGCAGGGGCTGATGTGTGTCGAATGGGCAGGTGCTGATTGTGTGAAAATGTATATGCTGACAGTATTTGTATGTGCAAACAGTTGCTGGTATTGTTCTCTTCTCCTTTTAGTTGATCTCTACCATTGATCTCTCTTGTGGAAATGAGATTTGTAGAACAGATATCAGAAAGAAAGGAAAGAGAGCAGAGTCTACAGTGTGCAAGGCTAAACTTTCTGACTATGCATTTCCTGATTCTTGTGTACATCACACAGCAGAGCAATCATATAAAAATCAGCAAATGTATAACCACCACAACATACAGTCTTGCAAACTGAAGAAGGATGCCTGTAGCCGGATGTATATGCTGTTTGTGGAATATAGTGGCTGAGAAAACTGTACAGATACTATGTTGAACTCCCCCCCCCCCGTCATTTAATTTTAAAATAAAGATATTAGAGGCCTGGAAATGCATGCAATTTAACTGTTTTAGCTTTTTCTGTCAGAGAAACAGACTTTTTCATCTGCATATTGATATTGAACCATTACCTTTAAAACTAAATTAAGATGAAAAAATATCACTTTAGAAATCCAGTGCTTTCTCCCTGCTTCCAAGTGAAATAGCAGAATTTGTCTTGAATGATTCCTGGTATTCTAAAATACCTATTAGGAAAAAAATAGAACAAGAATAACAAGGTTTAATATTTCTATTCATGGAATATGAATTGAAAAAGCAAGAATATTGCAAGAAAGAGTAGGTTGGAATGGGCTGATAAATCCTAAAATAGTAGCCAAATAATGTCCAGAGGAGGACAAGAGAGATGAAATTCTTAACAGTAGCATTTCTCCCATTAGACAATGAAAATATGCCATGTGTTTGGTTGTAAGGACTACTTATTATTTCTAACTATGAACCTAGTATGCATCCCGAAAACCCAAAGATGCTTTTCAAAAGGCAACTGGACTTTTTGGGATCTTTTTCTTTGAAAATGTTTTGCTTCTCATCCAAGAAGTTTCTTCAGTCTTGAAAAGTTGCTACTGAATCAGCAAAAGTCACATTTAAAAAAAAAGATAATAGAAGTAATAAGCATGCAAAAGACTGAATTGTGAAATACCTAATGTCAATTTGGGAAAAAAGAAAACACTGAATATACTTGATTGAGCTGAACTGCTAAAACCTCTCAACCATGTCCTAGAAAAAAAAGAGCCAGCTTGGTCTGAGGTGATTATGGCAGCAGGTTAGAAACCAGGAGACTGTGAGTTCTAGTTCTGCCTTACGATGAGAGCCAGCTGGATGAATTTGGGCCAACCATTATCTCTCAATCTGTGACATCAGATTCATATGACAAGCCAATTGGTCAATTCTTGTTGTAACCAATGGATCAAAGCTCAGTTGATTGAAAAAGAAAAAGTGGAAAATGCTAGGAAGAAAAAATACTGGCTGGTTATAATACTCAACAAAGGTATTTGTCACAGTTTGCAATTGTAACGCTAGGAAGGGCGTTTCTCAGGTATTTCAGCTATCTGAAAACGCTTTCAAATATCACATATCATTTTTGTCATTTAGTATGTATGACTTCACATATTAGAAATATTCAAGTTATTCTTAGAATGCATCTAGAATTTACCTTTGTTCCAGTTTCTGCTGGTGAATGCATGGAATGTAAAAATACTTTGTTTTTTTTACCAAGGGAACCATTGATAAGGTAAAACTATGATGACTCTTATGTATGTTTCTACTTATGACAATGAAACATATATATTTAAATATATGATTCTTTATAGCTTCTTTCCAATAAAACTAATCATATCTTTATAATCCATGAAATTCACTGTATATCCATAAATCTACAGTTGTACAGCCATACTGCAATATCCTTACATTTAGAAATGTGCAAGATATTTCAAAAATGAAACATGTTGAATTTAAAATAGGTTGCCCTGACCTTATTAGAAGTGTTTCAATCCTGTTCTGACTATTCTGGATGCTAGGAATAGTATCAGAACACATCCTTAAGGTCAAAACTGAGCTTTTAGAGCTTGAAGTGTTCAGAATTTCAAGACATTTCAAACATAATATTGCTTACATTGTTCCAAAGTTGAAGGCTGAGGCTTAAGGCTGAATGAAAAACAGTGGTTTTATGCTGGCCAAAGATCAAAATAAAGATTTTTTTATTGTAATGAGCTTGTTTAAGGCCATTTCAGGAGCAATGGTAGAAGAGATAATCAAAGTGAGGAACTTCTTATTTATAGCAAGAAATATAAACCCATCTTTATAATAAATGTTGTATATCAGTGCTTAATAGACAGTAGTGTTTTCCTTGAATATCTGCTGTATTTGAACTGTTGCTCAAAGTGAGGCAGTCAGCATATTTTTGCACAAAGTATTGTATAATATGTAAATATATAGCTATTTTGAGATTAAGGAAAACCACATCTTATTTACTAATCAATGCATTTTTGTTTACTTTAAACTACACCATGTTTTATGTTTTTAAAACATTGTATCTATAAATCTTCATGTTTTATAAAGCTGTACTAACTCAATATTTTTATATCCAGTTCTAAAAATGTAACAGCAGTGAGTTAAGTTCCATTATTTTATTTTGAATCCAAGTGATGTCTCAGTCCCATAAAATTAAACTTCTTAATTATTATAGTAGTATGCTGTATGTTATGAGATTATTCCTATTGGAACTGACAGCATGTATCTTTTCATTATTTTTATTTTGCCCGTGTAGTAGAAATAAAGATTAGAGTTAGCTGAAATTTATTTATAAGATCTTTAAAAAGTTTTAGAGTTCTCAGATCTTGTCTTTTGTCTATACTATGATAATAATTAATAATAAAGCATTGTTTTTAATATGAATTGTATAATTGTGTAAATTCTGTGGCAGTATCTTATCTAAGATTTATTGTATTTGATAAAGTTTGATGAACTATATATATAATTTATAGCAATTTAAATGTATAAGTGTTTATGGTAAAATGAAAAGGGAAAAATAAAACCAAAAACCAGATAACTGAGACATTTAATACATTTAAATAAAGTTATCAGGAACTAAAACTTTTTTTGTTTAGTTTTAAATTTTCAACAGCCATTAAAAGTTAGTAACACAGCAGGTGATTGTATGGGTAAGTGCAAATGTTCTGAAATAAATAGCAGTTGGTGACCTGGAATGTCAGGGCTCTAGACAAGGGTGTGTGTTTGTCAATATATCCTACATGTTTTACAGAGTCCTTGGGGAATACGGGAAGATACAATTTCACCTTTTCTGTGCCAAAACATTTTAATTATATCTTCTTCCAAGTACTGCGGTTCAGTAACCAAGGAGCTGACATTGATGCATGTGTTGATAAAGCTGCAAACATTCAAAATGAGATTAGCAAAGATTTTGAGGAAAGGGTGACAGCTAATTTTGCACACTATTCTGCATCTAATTCAGGTCAGTGTAATGATAGAATATTTTATAACTCTTGTGTCATCCAGAAGGACTTTTATGATGCTTTGGGGTAATGAACATTTGTGGTTTTGAAGAGTATAATTTCAGTACTATTTTTTATACAAATACAAAGATTTTATTGTGGTGCTACAGGCTATACCCAGAAAGTGGAGGTGGGGAAAATTGATCATGTTCAACATAATTTCTTTATCTGCTTTGCTTGTAATTATTGAATATTGTATGAAGTAATCAAAACATGTAGTGATGCTGTTTATTTCCATCAAAACATCTAAACTATATGAAATTTTAAAAAAATGAAAATGTAGTTTCTTTATGTTACATAGAACATTTCTAAGCACATTCCAGTGTGTTTTGGTTCTATTCTATGCTTTATTTGAAGGCAGCTGACACTCTTCTTTCAGTTTTCTTTTTGTTTGTCAAGTTTTCTTTCTTTTTTATCCACTCACTTCTCCATCTGCTTTCACTTTTGTTTGCTTGGGTCGTCTCTCATCCCAACTTGATAATGAGGAATGTGGTGTGACCCTGACCTCTATCAGCCCATGAATGACCTTCTGACTCCCCTGTGTAACCTTTGACCTTTTCTTTGACAGCTTGATTAATTACCCTGTGTTATGATTTATGAGTAAGTGCTATGTAAAAATAATAGACAACAGGTGGTCCCCTAAAAACTTTTTGTGGCATGTTTTCTTTTCTTGTCTAAGTTGATGAGCTATTTTAAGTTGGAAACTTTGTGGAGCAATATGAAGTTTGGCAGTAATATAACATATTTATACACTTGGACACAGAAGTGGAATGCAGGAGACTAAGAGATGTGGTGTAACTGGGATGAAAATATTACAAAGTGTTAGCAGGGTGCAGTTGCCAAAATGCACATTGGGTGAAAATACAAAAAGAAGTCAACTGACATTTTAGGCATTTCAGTCTCAGGTCACGTCTTGAGAAAATTGCTCAAATAATGGAGGGGGCATTTTTCAAGCTGAGCTGCATCTCCAACAGCTATGTTTACTTTTACGCTTCACTAGTGACTTCTGATTGGTTGTCATGACCTCATCCTACTGTTGCATCTAGGTTGTTGCAACAGTGACACATAGGTACCCTTCTCATGAAAAAGATAGGAAATAAAACAGATCATACATCTTTAAAAACAATGAATAGTCATTCCTATGTCCATTTTAAACATGCATAGATCTAGGTTACTGATCTAAACTCCTAGGATTCCTTTCCCTGCAGAACTAACTTGATCGTGCTTCAAATGTTTTAAATAGTTTTTTGTTTTTTAAAATCAGATTGATAAAGCTCAAGAAAATTATGTGTTACAGATTTTTACTTACAAGCCAGAAAGATAGACACATAGGTCAATATATTCCACTCTAGGTTCCTGACCTCTCTGATCATATACAGCGTGCTATCCTAGTGGATTAATATGCTGTGCTGAACGCTTTTAGCTCATTATTCATTTCAGCAGACATAAGAGCCTTCTTGTGTTTCCTGAATATATCTCAAATATTTTTGCTGTTGCTGTCTATATTTTATTCTATATGGGTTTTGTATCTTTACACAGTAGTAGAAGATGTTATTAGGATTTTTTTTCTTTTGATATCATATTTTACTACCAAGCATGCTCATGAATTTCCTGTTATTTAAGATACAAAAAGTCTTGGTATTATAAGTATTTTTTTGACATTTCTCTAAGCTTGCTTGTAATTTAATCATCAAAATTAATCAATATGAATAAATAAGCAGGTGTATAAGATTGGAAATTAAGTCCATCCTTTAAACAGTTTCTGAAATAATTGACAAGAATTTTAATTTGTTAGCAAAAATCCAGTAGATTTTGTAATCATACAGCTATAATTTTATAGCATATAGTAAATATAATCTTATTGGATAGAGTTTTGGAATGCATGAATGGTATAAAATTGGTTATCCAACTAATAATCGGGACTCAAAATTTATTAAAGACTAGCCTTAATAGAGACTAGTTAGATTATTTAATTTTAATGACTAGTTATTTAATTTTACTAGTTTGTGCAGATGAACTTAAAACTTGTTGAATGCTGTATTCTACAGATAGTTGAATGCTTTTTCTACACATCTCTGAAAACATTTAACTAAAAAAATATGAGTAATGTACTATATTGCAGATGTATTTCATTTCAGATATAGTTTTCACATTTAATATTTCAATTATACCATTTATTTTGAAGGCAAATTATTAATTAGTTGATATAGAGTTAAGTAGGCATGCACATCTGAGGAAGCAGATGTTCTAAATCATATCAGTTTGCAAAATGTATATTATTGATTTTAAGGAGTATTTTAACAAAGTATAGGTGTGTATGAATGTGACTGCATAAGTCTTTGTTTAAGTTGGTCTCTACATTCTGAATGTATTGATGATGTGCCAAAATTAGTTTCCTGTCATTTTGACATTAAAATGGAGCTTATTTT
Organism: Vipera berus; assembly: GCF_964194415.1. Taxonomy (NCBI): domain Eukaryota; kingdom Metazoa; phylum Chordata; class Lepidosauria; order Squamata; family Viperidae; genus Vipera; species Vipera berus. The sequence goes on along the minus strand of NC_138203.1, from coordinate 42,578,385 downwards.
AAAAGTCTTATTAATAAAGAATGCAGGTTAAAATTTAAATACATTCTGATAAATTTTAAAAATATTTAAATCTTTTTAAGGTGAAAAGAAAACAAAAGGTCATATTGTCAAATGCAAAATTAATTTATGATAATGCTAGGTTGGTCTCACTTTAGCAGCATTGATAGAAGTTAAATTCTATTTCAGCTATATATATTATGTTGTATTTCTACCTCCTTTCATGTATTCAAGTTTTGTCTATTATTCATTATCTATTTTTTCTATTTTTTCCTCATATTATGTAGGGGAAGTGACTGAAGACAAATGAAGAAAAGAGTATGACATAATGTCAACTTTCTCCTAAGCAAAACAAGTATTATAATGAACTTTTTTTAAAAAAATCCATAAAACATATTATATATTCTCCTGGAATATTACTATGTTAATTTTATTTTTACTTTAATAAATACAGTATATTAAAAAGTTTTTAAATCATGTGCTATTTAAACTTAATTGGTAAAAATCCTTTAATTTATTTATGTAGCTGAGATTTTTAAATGGATTCATTTTTCATCTGTTGATGTGTCTGTGAAAAATTGACATTATGTCCTCATAAAATTGGACAAATGAGTCATGTAATTTTCAGTTACATAATCAATAACTTAGACAAATTTTACTTCTTTGATGATTTATGTGTGTCTGTGGTTTTTTTGAGAGTAGCAAAAAATGAACATGGTTTCAGTTTCACTAATATCTGTAAAATAATAACAAATACATGAATTTTTACATCTTGCATTGTATAAAACATAACATGAATCAATATAAGGCCTATCTGCAAAGGAAAAAAAAATTCAAGTCACAAACAAGACCAGCAAACTAAGACACTGAATGCACAATGTACAACTTTTTCTTGGGGGGGAGGAAGCAATTACTTAAAACAGTCTCTTCAGAATGTTCTATTATTAGTAATCGTGAAGGCAGGAATCTGTTTTTCAATGTATTTATTATATTTTTAAAAATAAAAGTCCCAATCCTGATTTTAATATAAATTTCAATTGAGTTTATTTATATAGAAACTGTAGTATAATATTAATTTAATACATTAATCTTTTCTAAAAACATACAGTGTATAGAGTTTGTGCTGAACAGAAAACTGTAGGGGAAAAAATGACAGGAGGAAAAAATGACAGGAGATCACTTACTCATGGTACAGAATCTAGAAAGCGGCAATTTTCTCTTTGACCTAAGGTGACCTTTTTACCATGTTCCCTTATACCATAGACAGTGAACTGAATGCCTCTAATTCACCCTGCTTAACAGAGTGCAACAGTGTTCTTTAACTTAGTTTTGGTGGGAGGAGAAGGTATAGTAGAAATTTGAGAAGGGCGTGAAAACTTGTACAGGCACAAGGAAGAGTAAGAACTTTCTTCAAATGTGATTTTAATAGCTAGTCGAGTGTGTCCAACTGTAGAAAAGCACCAAGTGACAATCTGTCTACCTGACAGTTATCACAATGCATTACAAGGTTTTTGAATAGCTACACAGATTAGAATAAAGCAACACCAAATAAAGTATCTTTTCTTATTGTCAGAGATTTACTTAGCATTGATCATCTACATAGGTGGACTTCTTTTATTCAAGTGAAGATTTTATTTTAAGTAGATAAAAATTTATTTATTTTTCCTGAAAAGTTATAAAGAAATTTTGAAATAAAGTTGACAACTGGATTTGGTTTATGTGGATTTGACGTCTCTTACTTTCTTTTATGAGGATTATTTTCTTTGATATGAACAAAAATTTCAGACTCTCTCCCAGTATGTTCCTTATTGATTTATAATTTTTATTGTCTGAGAAAAATCTAATATTTTTCCTGTTTCAAGTCTTTTAAGTGCATTTTAATTCCAATAAAATTGCTTATGTCTAAACTTGTAACTAATTCATTGAGCTCAAGAAATAATTACAATTAAAATGGATTCATTGTTATTGCTGCTATAAGTTTTTAATTGAACAAATGTTTCATGGTTTAATCTCTGAAGTTTGCTAAATCCTTTTGCAATCAATAAGCAACCTACATATAACACTTTTTATTAATTAAGCATCAAGTTGGTAATTTTGGAATCCATTGTGGAGGAAGTTGATTCACAATTTTTGATGAACTGCGTAAATCACTGTATGGATTTACAATGTCAGGAACAAGGCGAGCAAATAAACAGAAGTGGTCATTGTAAATTTGGACACAAACATAAAAGAAATGCAACTGCTACTTCCTTTATCAGTGCTATGAAAATCACTTCAGTCAATACATTTGAACCAATAAATCCTTTTCCCCCCCTTTCATCTGAAACAGGAAGGCTATGGAGTGATAGTACTGAATCCGAATGAGAACTATATTGAGGTTGAAAAGACAAAAGCTCAAATACAGCCGTCTCCAGATAGCTCAGATGAACCTGCAGAAAAAAAAGAGAGAAAAGATAAAATTCCAAAAGATACAAAGAAGCGACGAGACTTCTATGAGAAGTACCGAAATCCACAAAAAGAAAAGGAAACGATGCAAGTCTATATTAGAGTAAGTTGATCTTACTTGTTTTGTTTTGATATTGAAGAACAGAAACTTTTTTTTTACTTATTTGCACTTTTAATATTATGTTTTAAAATGTGTTACTAAAATTTTAAAAAAATTCTTTTAATAATTTATTACCTCTAAAAATGAAAATATATCGGAAAATGTGTTTAATTTCAAAGAGAAGCTTGAAATATCATTCCAAAAATAGTGATGTGAAATATAGTGTATGCAATGGTTTTTTAAGTAGACATGATTATTTAAAAATCTTTTAAAACATAGCTTTGTTTACAAGTGCACAAAGTATTATGGGAATAGGTTTTTGGGAAAATGGAGTAATATAAATCTCTATATTTTAATTTACTTGTCTAGTAAACTAATAACAGTGGACAAAATGCTGATAATCTTATAAGATTATATCATTGACTTGTAATATATTGTTTCCATTTGGGGATGTGTAGAAGGATAAAGATAGTTAATAATATATTAATAAATATTTAAGTTAGAATCATTTAAGAACAAAACAGTGAAGAAATTCTGTCCTTTGGGCTTAATCAATGAACCTTTGCAGTTTGTAATACTAGCTGGATAGGATTGTTGCATCAATGCCACCCAAAGATTTTTAATTATTCAGAGGTACAAATAGTAGTGCTTTATATACGTATGACACATTATATATGTAGAATTTTGTACCATTGGGTAGTTGTTGAACAATGTCAACTGGGAGGAAGGGGGTAACCTTTAAAGTTTTGACATGTGTTAATTATTACACTGGGTGAAGTAATGTATTGAGCAAATATAGCTTAGTAGTTAATTTTACAATGTATATTTTTAAAACTGGAGACAATATTTCTAGGAATGAATGAATGAATGAGGATTGCCCAAGAATATAATATTGGCATTTTAAAATAATTGGAAATGTTTTTCTTTCTTCTATTTTTGACAAATACATTACATAATAAATTATTATTATGTAAATAAATAAGTCAATTCCACTCTTAGAAAAGCTTTCTTTTTTGAAGGGACCATTGGGGGTTTTGTAAATTTGCCAGAAACAAATTTCTATAGTATTAGGCCCTGCAGAGAATTGGTGATATATTTAGCAGATATTAAACAATTGCTAATTTCTGCCAATTCCTACTATTGGTAGATAAACATCAGCCTGAGAGTTGGGCATATCCCGCAAACCTTCTGGCATAATGGTTAGAAAAAGGCAAAGAAAAATAACGAATGTTAGTTACTATATGTATATATGACAAAGCAGCTCAAAGACTAGTCTTGTGTGAGAAAAATCTGCTTTCTAAGTGTAGACACTTAGCAGCTTTCGTGTTCATTATTCAGAATTCCATATTAATAAAATTTCATGATCATATTTACAGCCATTACACTAAAGTACTGAAGTATCTAGCAAGACTTTTTCTGTGAAAAGAGTATAAATAACAGATAATGTATACCTTCTAAAGCATTAAGAGCAAAGCTTGAAAGAGCAAAGTACGGTACTTATTGTTTCAAGCTGCAACTTTTTTTTAACTATGACATAATGTACTTTGCCAATGTACTTATACTACAACTTGTTGAAGAGAGTGATTTGGTCCCTGCAATAAACTTCATCTGACCCATTATGGTAGAAAAAAATTCCTTATATATTCTGTGCTAAAATAGTTTTTGTTTGAAATATCTGCCAGCTGCGCTTAGTAGTCAAAGAAAAAGTTATTTTTCATAAAATTCTACATTAGTGAGGCAAACACGTACTTCAGATATTTTCTATACAAGAAAAATATTTCACGTGTGATGTTTTAACTTAGACATTATGCATGTAATATATTCATATTCATTCCTGTTCTTATGGATACATTGCTTTATTCAGACCACAAGAGGTTGCTGCTGCACATTTTGGAGAACATCTCTCCCATTCACATAGAACCCAAGCTAGTAAATACTTAATTTTTTATTCATTGCTGAACATGAGGGAATGTGAAGATTTACTTAGATTAAAATTTTGTGCTCATTTTCTCTTTTTTGAAGAGATTACTTCTGAGGCAAATAGAAGATTTCTAACCCCCCCCTCTCAAAAATACTATAAAAAAGGTCAACCAGCATAAAAACCTATAGCTCAAGGATCAGCCACATGTTTCTTTGTACTCTAACCATTGTGTTTTAATATAACTTTTTATTCTCAAAATACTACATAGCATGAATTTTCTTCTTCCTCCTACTATATTTCTTGTGCCCTCAAAATCTGCCTTGGAGGTTCTTTAGAAACTGCAGTGTCCACTGATAGTACATTAGATTGTATGGGAAAAAATTCATCAAATTATTAAAATGATGCTATTTAATTTTTATTTTGAGTTCTATTACAGGAATTATTTAAAAAGACTGCATTGTTCAGGCATTTATAAATGTAAAATAATTTTAGGCACAAACTTTCACAGAACATTAGAAAGGCATATGGACAGCTAGTAATATGGCCCCACAAGATTGTAAACTTTTAATATTATTATGCACGTTTATATACATTATCTATATTTTATATTTTATATGCGGCCCAAGACAGTTCTTCACTCCATGTGACCCAGGCAAGCCAAAAGGTTGGATATGCCTGATATAAGACTTGGAAGAGAACTTAAAGTTGTTTAGTTTAATCTCATGCTCAGTGAAGAATCCATTAAATCATTCCCAATAGATAGCCATCTAGCTTGTTTATAGCTATCTCCAACAAGTAAAAATCCACCACTGTTCTAGGAACTGTTCCACTGCTTATTAGCTCTTACTCTCAGGAAATTCTTCCTATTATTTCAAACCATTTGATCCTTGTCCTGTTGCATTTTTACACAGTATAGAGCTATCCCTTGAACCCTTTTCATTATCTTTAGATTGCTCTCATATCTGTTTTTAACCAGCTCTTTTGCAAGCTGTCCAGATCCATTAATCATTCCTTCTAAGCTTGGTTTTAAATACCTTATTCTGGTATTAATCCTCTGAACATTGTTCCCTACTTCCCTACTAAAGTGTTGTACCTGGGATCTACCACATTATTATAAATCCAAAATCCATCATATGATCATAAGTCCTAACCAGCACAGAGTAATTATTTTCCATGATTTAGATTCATGTTAGCATTTAGGCAGCTGAAGATGTTATAGACATTCTAGTTGCTGCCTTATACCCTATATCTTCAGCTTAGTCCACTAGTATTTTTCTGATGTGCACTACCATCAAGCCAGTTCTCAACATCTTTGCACCAATACATTTGACCTGTGATTGCTAATGATCCAACTTACAAGCCTTTTGAACTATGTATATATTGTCTGGGTTGTTAGCCAATTTCTGTAGTTTAATGTCTTCTGCGGATTTGATGCCTTTCCCCTCCAGTTTGTATAAAAACATTGAATAATCCTTGGCCAAGGATGGTAGCTTGATCCTTCCCTCCAGGACAATGCAGGACAATGCAGGAGTACTTAAGAACATGCTTGGTATGGTTGTTCAAGCAGTAGCAAATTTCCTGGATGACAGTACCACCCACAAATATGCATTTTTTCCACAAGAGTATTGTGAGTAGCCTTGCCAAATTCTTTAATGAAATCAAGACTTATTACATCCATAGCATTCCCTTAGTCTACCAAATGAGTCAATTTTCTAATGGAAAAAAATAAACTAGTTTGGCATAATGTGCTCTTGACAAACCAAAGCTAATTCCTAGAACAATAGCATTCTTTTCAAAATTGTTGTAGATACATCTTAAATGTGACATTAAAACAAACACATTTATAGAGAATAGGATTGTGCGACATATTCAGAGAAAACAGTTCTGAAAGCATGTTAGCACACACAAAAAACTTCTTCAAAGCATTAAATGAGCTGCATTCTTGGAAGACTGCTTAAAAATGAGCTTTAAACATGTACTGAATATAAACTAGAAGAGAAACAAAAATTAAATTAAATTAAGGAAACTGATAAAAATTTATTATAGGGATTAATTTGAGAGACGGAATTTTGCAAGACAGACAGGTAATAACTTCAGGAAGAAAAAAACCTGAGAAAGGTGAAATAAAGAAGTGCCAAAATTAAACTGTAGTGGGTATTAGGAAGAATTGCAACTTCATTATAAAAATATATATCTACTGTATAAGCAGCTTATTTCTAGATGTAGTAAAGATTTGCATCTAGCCACACTGTTGTGTGTTGGAGACCTATAAGCTGAATATAAGCCTAGAGCCTAGCCAACCCATGCCATACCAAGCATCCAGAAAATTCTGCTGAGAATTTGCCAACAACTGAAGCTTGGCAGTTATTCACTTTTATTTCCTACTTGCTGGTTATATGCTTGATCAGGAATTAAATAGTAGTTTTAAAGTGAACAAAATAAATGTCCTTTATCTTTATATATTGATAAATGAAATACTGATTAGTGTAAAACAGGGGTATCAAACAGGGGTATCAAAGCTGTGCCCCCACCCCATTGCCGGCAATGGCAAAACTGTCCCTATACGTTGTGAGACGTCACGTGACATCGCGAGTTTGACATGTCTGGTGTAAAAGAATTGGGTGTGAGAAGTCAAGAGAAATCAGTTTGTAAACTGAAGGTGACAGTAGGTAGAATGATAACAAAAACCTGTAACATGAAAAGGTTGCATCTCAGAAGTCCATAATACTTCTTATATTGTTGGGTAAAGTTAGATTTTGCTTAGCGCAGCAACATAATATTTTGTTCCATATCTGTAGAGAGGTACCTTTGTATATCACATTCACACAATATCTCAATGTGACTATTTCATTTAATTAGCCTGATATATATTGTTTATTTATTGACAAATGAAGGTGGAGGCTATGGCCAACCGGGCCTTTGTTCAGCTTTGACTGCTGTCAATTACAAGACTTTGGGGACCAGGAATAATTCATGTCCTTTCCAACTCACAAATAGACTATTGTAGCAAAGTCTATATGGGGTTGCCTTTGAAGACAACTCAGAAGGTGGACCAAAAGCAGTATTATATTAAGTCATAAACTGCTAGTTGTCTACATACTACTAAAACTCACCTATTTTAAATATAATTTTTAACTGGGTAAAATTTTTAAATTTTTGAATCAAGCTACCTCAAGTGGGCTAACTTACAGAATGCATCTAAAATCCAGAATTCATGATTTCTGTGGAATTTAAATTTGACAAATTTTATAAAACATTTTATGACACAATACTGAATCTCATAAAACATTTCCTGTGGTCAGCTCCTGATTTTTACCTGTGTTATATATCGCTCAATATGGGCCATCTCAAGGCAGATACTTTTTTGAATATCTCCCCAAATTTTTAAGACATTTTCCAGTGAAGGCAGTACATTAGAATCTCTGACATTGTTGAAGGCATCAAGGAACCTGGTGAAGAAATGTCTCTAAAAAATCACCCAACAGACCACGAGTTCTCCCTAACTTTCTGAATTTTTAAGAAAGTATATAAGGCTCTATTTTTCCACAGTAAGGTTGCTAATGGTGTAAGGGATCATAGATATTATGAAATCTGTTCGTACCTACTTACCTACCTACCTACCTACCTGATTTACATGACCGCCCATCTCACATGAATGTCTCTGGGTAGCTAAGAGTATTAAAAAATATAAACAAATATAAAAAGAATAACCAATAGCAGCCAAAAGTTTGAAAAGCGAACAAGTAGACAGGATAACCAAAAAATGGGCATGGTCCTATATCTGGGGTCCCACATTCAAACATAAAGCCACATCTTCAGTCTTAGTAAACACCAATAGGGATAGGGTCAATCTAATCTCTGGTGGGGATGATATTACCGTATTTTCCGGCGTATAAGACAACTTTTTAACCCATGAAAATCGTCTCAAAAGTTGGGGGTCATCTTATACGCCGGGTCGTCTTATACGCCGGAAAATACTATTCACATCTCTGATCTGCAGTCCCCGGCAACGCGCTCCGAAGCCGCCTCCCAGCCAGCATGTCGCCGCCAAACTTCCCAGCCCACACCGCGTCTAGGCACTGCAGCCCAGATGGGTCCGGTCGCGGTCAAGGACGCCACGGAGCCCGCTGGCACTGGGCGAGAACCGGCAGAGTTGTCCTGCGCGTGCGCGCGCTGGCCAGCTGCCGGGAGATCTTCATGGTGGCGTCGGACGGTTGGAAGAAGCAGCCGACGTGCGGAAGGCAGGCTCACGACGAGTCGAGGTGGGCCTGCGTCTGTGGCGTGCAGGGATGGCGGGGGTGGCTCCATGGGGAGATGGGTGAGGCCCGTAGGCCGCGACAGACAGTAGGAAGGGAGCACCTTTGCTCCTGCCGAGGCACCGCCTGACCCACGCTGACCAGAAGAATCGCTTGCCTGGTCACGGAGTGCGGAACAGCGGTACTTGGCGCCCCTCTTGCCCGCAGACCATGCAGCGGCCCTTGCCAGCCGGCCTCGGCATGGCCGCCCCAAGCCCGGCTCTCTAGCGCGTCTTCCGGGCCTGCCTGGCCAACCGTCTCCTGGGCGGGGCTTGGCTCCAGACGCGGCGGCTACTCCGTCTGCAAATGCTATCTCAAAGCCGAATCGCGCTTGGCCGTGCAGGCTGCCAAAAGGCGGGGACTCAGAGTTCCCGCGGTGGTTGCGGCTTCTGGCGTGCTGTTTGCAGAGTCTGGCCTGGAAGAGCGCGTGGCTTTGCACCATTTGCATCAGACGGGGCTGAATCTGAATCGGGCTTGTGTCGGACACTTGGCAACTGGCATGTAAGTTTTCTGGCGTATAAGACGAAAAATCTTGAAAATCTTCTCAAAAGTCAGGGGTTGTCTTATACGCCGGGTCGTCTTATACGCCGGAAAATACGGTACATAGGTCTGGTGCCACAACAGAAAAGGCTCTCTTCTTGGGTCCTGCCAGCCGACATTTCTTAGCTGACTGAATCTAAAGCATACCCCTCCAGACCAGAAGGGATGGGTAAATTCAATTATTTTACTGTAAAAAGGTAAAGGTTTCCACTTTCCAGTCATTTCTGACTCTAGGTGGTTGGTGTTCATCTCTGTTTCTTAGCCAAGGGAGCCAGACATTTCCATGGTCATGTGGCCAGCATGACTATATGCCAAGGCATATGAATGCTGTTACCTTCCCATTTGCATGCTTTCGAACTGCTAGGTGGGGAAGAGCTGTGACAAGTAAGAGGAGATCACCCCGTTGCGCGGCGCTCAGGTTTCATACTCAGGCTGTCAGCTTTCCAGATGAAAAGCTCAGCATCTTTAACCACTGAGCCATCACACCCTCTTATTTTACTGTAGCTGCCTTGAATACCTGATGATATATAAAATATTTGTTTATTTGTATACTTTCTTCATTTGTTAGATTTCTGTCCATATTTCCTCTACTGTCAAAATTGCACTTCCTCTATCAATTTTTCTCCTCAAAAATAATCTGAGAGTACCTGGCCCAAAGTAATAGTAGTAGTAGTAGTATTAGTAGTAGTAGTAGTAGTAATAGTAATAGTAATAGTAAAAGTTGGAAGGGAGCTTAGAGGTCATCTAGTCCAACCCCCTGCTCAGGCAGGAAACCCTATACCATTTCAGACAAATGGTTGTCCAGTCTCTTCTTAAAAACTTCCAGTGTTGGAGCATTCACCGCTTCTGGAGGTAGGTTGTTCCACTGGTTAATTGTTCTAACTGTCAGGAAGTTTCTTCTTAGTTCTAGGTTGCTTCTCTCCTTGATTAGTTTCCATCCGTTGCTTCTTGTCCTGCCTTTGGGCACTTTGGGCACTTTCCAAAAACTTTACAAAACACATCAAGTAATTGCAACTTCTTGCAATAACTCCAGCAAAGCTACAAAAAACTGCGCTACTCGGAACATCTTACATTTTAAGGAGATACCTGGTTGATACCTAGGATGCTGGCAGCAGCCCGTGTCAACTACTAGTGCCAGTCAGTTTGAGTGTTCAGTTGACTGAAGTTCGTGTTTTATGAATAAAGGTTTTATAATAATAAAGTTGGAAGGGACCTCGGAGGTCATCTAGTCCAACCCCCTGTTCAGGAAGGAAACCCTATAACATTTCGGACAAATGGCTGTCTAGTCTCTTCTTAAAAACTTCCAGTGTTGGAGCATTCACCGCTTCTGGAGGTAGGTTGTTCCACTGGTTAATTGTTCTAACTGTCAGGAAGTTTCTCCTTAGTTCTAGGTTGCTTCTCTCCTTGATTAGTTTCCATCCGTTGCTTCTTGTCCTGCCTTTGGGCACTTTGGAGAATAGCTTGACTCCCTCTTCTTTGTGGCAGCCCCTGAGATATTGGGACACTGTTATCATGTCCCCTCTCGCTCTACTACCCTGGCATCTCTCACTTTTTGTAATTACTTTAAGAAGACAATATGGATTTTAATCCTGTGAGAGCACTTAAACCAAAGATGGCTTATCATATTGGAAATAAATAGAAACCTGCCACTCAGAGTTTCCTATTTCCCTGTTTTCTGTCAAGCTAAGAAGTCTGTGGCTTCATTTTTGGCTAACTTGCAGATATTTACATCTTTATATTTGCTTGGAGGCTTTTTCTCAGCTCTTTAAATTGCATTGCTTTTTAAGTGTACGAAGAATAATACTCCATCAAACCATGAAATCTCTTAGGAAAACTTTTAATCCTCTTTTTCCTGTTTTCATTTAAATTGACCACTTAAATTGTTGTTCATAGTCACTGCATTACTTTAGTTGACCCTCTTCGTATAGCTTTTTTACATATGTGATAATGAATTTTGTTTTCATTTAAAACAATCTAGTTGAGATTCATCGCGTTATATTTCCCCCAGGGTTACTGAAAGAACACAAGTTACAGCAGTTAAATTTAGCTCTTTGGAGGCAGATATCTATCAATGGATACTGATCCATTGGCTATTGCAAAATAACTGCCTCCCAGCTGATGACATCTAAATGTACTGAAATACAATTCCTGCAATCCTCAACCTAAAATTATTTGCAAAATCCCTATTTCCTTGGAACACTGTAAGTTGCAGCTCAGCACACCAGGTTCTTAAAGAATGACAAATAAAAATTCTGATATTTACCAACTGAAATTCTGAATAAATAAGCTTATTTATAATAAATAAGTTTCATGTTAATAAATAATTCCATTACCTACACATTTATTTAATGTTTTCTGTACATTTTATCTGTATGTCTTTGGGTTTTAAATACTTTGATGAATGGCCTAGGGTCTTTTGAAAATGTGCACTGTTTTTTGACTGTAATATGCATTTGTGCCTACAACAGAATTTCCCTGTTTAGTTTTACTGAAATTCATTTCAGAACTGTTAAAATATATAATTCCATTACACTTCCCCAATAGATGGCACTGGTGGAATAAAATTACACCATAACTCAATTAAGATTCTAGCTTAAACACATTCAGAATAGTAGTAAAATATATTTTCCATGTTCTAAATATTTTTAATATTTTGCGTTTTAATATTATGAGTTAATATTATTTTTCATTAAATATTGCAAATAAACTAATCAAAAAGTGTGGGCTATATTTAGAATTTGTGTGTAGTGATTTGCTATCCAACCATTGGAATAGTGATAATTTAATAATAGGAAATGTAGAATTTGCTTCATTGGAGGAGCATGTTTGAGCTACAATATATCATTACTAATTTAATTTAGAATGGCAAAAATGTCCCCTACTTAGCAGCATTTTATATTGAAGTTTAACAAACCACTGTACCAATTAAATAAAAGATATAAAACTTCCCCAGTTTTAAGAAGTCTTGTATTAAATGACAACTGTTAAGTTGATATATATCTACATGTATCACATTTTTTTTATTTCCAGTGGTCTTTCTAAGGGAGTCTCTATCATCTCTTTGTGCTACCAACTCTTGAGGTTAATAAATATAGAGAATTGTCCATCTCTGCTTGATCTTTGTTTTTCAGATTAGAGTTGGAAGGGACATCTTTTAGTTTTAACTTCCTGCTTAGGCAGAAACTGTATACCATTTCAGACAAATGGTTGTCCAATCTCTTCTTGAAAACCTCCAGTGTTGGAGTACCCACAGCTTCTGGATATAAGTCGTTCCACTGATTAATTGTTCTGTCAGGAAATTCCTCCTCAGTTCTAAGTTGGATCTTTCCTTGATTAGTTTCCATTCATTGCTTCTTGTCCTGCCTTCAGATGCTTTGGAGAATAGCTTGACTCCTTCTTCCCTATGGCAGCCCCTTAGATATTGGAAGACTGCTATCATGTCACTCCTAGTCCTTTTTTTCATTAAACTACTAGACACATACATAAACAATTTCCACATCTGTTCTTCAGTCACAAAATTGCTTATATCTTGCTTTTACTTTTTTTTTACTTTTTCCTCAGTTTTTATCTTCTTTGGGGGTGAGGCTTGAATTTATTTATAACCTGGCTATTTTATCAAATTAACAAATGCCAGCCACTCACTAATTTGATTTTCAACCAATTGTTCCTTAGTGGTAAGTACTTTATTTGTCATGGTTTGAGATGTATTCCAGAATATTTTCATGACAAATTTTACTAGATTACCTGGAATTTGAGAAACATGCAGTAAGTTTTGAAGTTATATAGAAACAGTTTACCAGCAGCAAAACAGATATCTATGAAGGGTTTCGTGGCACCCAAGCAGGAAAGACTACATGACAATCCTGATAATCATGAATTTTGGTGTTTTTGGTTTTGGTGGGTTTTTGGTTTTGTTCTGTTTTTTGATTGGCAACTTGTTAAGCAAAGTGGTTGCTAAGTGAAAGCACTGCAGTGGTTATGATCTTACTTCAGCTTTGCTTTACTTTTCAGACCTGTGAAGGTCATAAGTATAAATATTGATCACAGTTACTTTTTCATCTCTTTCACATCACATTCTTTTAACAAAAATCAATGGAAACAAGGCTACATTCTGGATTTGACCTTCATCAATAATAGTTCTTCATCACCAAACAGCAAGATATTCTTAGATTCAGTTGACACCCCTAACATCATTCTATTGCTGTTTATGCCACAATGACATTAAAGATAATACCTTCTTGATATTGGTTCAGTTTCAAGAAAAGGCAGATTTTCATGGATCATCTTGGCAGAGTTCTGGATGGACATAAAAATAAATCCAGAGAACTATGAAATTGTTGTAAAACCTATAAAGGTTCTACCTGGAGAACCTATGAAAATCTGGTATATTTTAAAAGATCCTGGATTATATACTTCGTTAGGACTACATTTAGACATTGAGAAATACCTATGCTCACAACACAGCAAATTCTATGGTTCTGCCTTTGCCATGTATGGTGCAAAATATGCATACAGGTAGTCTTCAATTTATGGCCATAATGAAGTCTTCCTATTATAGTCATAAGTCATGATAACCTTAAAGTGGGTCACCTACATGACCAACCTGAATTTACAATCTCTTTTTTGCAGTGGTCATCAAATGAATGCTGCAGTTGTAAAGCAAACGCCTTGTTCACTATGGGCCATTTCCCCCCCCAAAAAACAGAAGTAAATGCTAGTTTTCAGTAAAAATGTTGCAAAACACAGTCACATGACTGCTGGACATTGCAAACAGTCATAAATATGGGCTGGTTATTAAGCACTGAACATATTATTTGACTATGGAGGGTGGGGTGGCCATCAGAACTTTGGAACTGGGTTGTAAGTATCCATGGTGGTTCTGTCCTAATTTTGAACATTCACTAAGTAACTAATGGTAAGTTTAGGATTACCCGTATCAAGTTTGAGAATTCTACTCATATAAGAAAAACTGACCAGTTCTTGAACAACAGCTGCAGAATGTAATTTACCATTTTGTCAGTTTTGTAATCTGGATATCCCTGCTTTCTGCAAGTTCTATTCTAAATTTGAGATTGATTTAAGATAGCAATTCTGTCTTGTTTCAGCCTCCAATCCAGCAATTTTTCGTTTTAGCAGAAAAAAATTTACCCTAGCTAGCAGAAAGGGAAAGGTTTGAAGGAATCTGCTTGTTTTTGCTTGAAACCAAAGATCTTAATACTCTATCTGAGAAATAGGTGTCAATCTGGTGAATGTCAAGAAACATGCTGCACTTGCATACATTGGCATTATTGAGGATGGGGAAAAGGCTTCACCAAATAATCCCATTACTTTGATTTCTGCAAAGCCAGCAAAGCAATACAAATTGATGATCTTTTTCCAAGCAAACCTACTGATAGGGAAGTAGGAAACAAGGGGATAAAATAAATTAACCTGCCCAATATTAAGGTAGATCTCCTTCGTTCCTCAAGGGGTATAAAGGTAAAGGTTCCCCCGCACATGCGTGCTAGTCGTTTCCAACTCTAGAGGCCGGTGCTCATCTCCGTTTCAAAGCCGAAGAGCCAGCGCTTGTCTGAGGATGTCTCCGTGGTCATGTGGCCTGCATGACTAGACGCCAAAGGCGCACGGAACGCTATTACCTTCCCACCGTAGTGGTCCCTATTTTTCTACTTGCATTTCTACGTGCTTTCAAACTGCTAGGTTGGCAGAAGCTGGGACAAGTAACAGGTGCTCACTCTGTTACGCGGCACTCAGGATTCGACCCGCTAAACTGCCGACCTTCTGAACGACAAGCTCAGCGTCCTAACCCACTGAGCCACCACGTTCCTCAAGGGATAGCATCTGTGATTGATCTCTCAGACTAACATTGTACAACTCAGTGTAGTACATCCATGTGGTAGGGTGGAACTTTAAAAAAATCATATCCAGATTTGGTAGTCACCTATTTAAGGAAACTTGGTGAACCATAGGTATGGAATTTAATGGCTTTGCTTCATATGTCTAAATGTTTCAGCTAATATTAAGGACTATGCTACCAAATAATGTTTCTGTTGTTTATTGCTACAGGATACAAATTGATGTGGTTGAACTTTTCCAAAGTTGTGATGGAAATAGTTGCAGATGATAAATAGTTATGGACTATTGCTTATCAGTGTGTACTTTCTTCCAGAGAAACTACAAGCTCCTACAAAATAAATTAATCTCACTATGGAAAAAATATATTATTTATTTTGAAATTATATTCTCAGAGTCTGAGCATATATTGTGTGCAAGAAATTTAATGCTAGAATGGAAGTGAATGATTCTGCCTTATTTGGAACCTTCTTTCACAATCCATCTGATCTAGCCTGCCAAACTCATTACATCCCTGCCAAATGCATTATATGTGACTGTGCTGGCTTGTGTTTAGTCCAGTCGGTGAGTCAGTTGGATATTTTTGTCCTTCATAGTAATTAATTACTTTAATGTGTCATTCATTATGGGTGGGCTAAAGAGCCACTGTTATGGACTATATAATTTTCTCTCAAAGCCTACTTAATCTGATTGGTGGGTGACTAATCCCACTGTGACTACATTTTAATGGTGTTATCACTGAAATCTTTTGCCAAAAATTTAAAACAAGCTATGTTTTAACCAGATTTCTCAGGATCAAAGAGGCTGTTTAATACAAAATCATCCCCTGGAATGAGCAAGCAGATTTTGGATCCTCTGGTTTCAAAAAATATTCTACATATATTGTGGTTTTGTATTGTGATACTGTCTGCTAAACCCAGTCCCTCTGGTTATGGAACAAATCAAAAGCTAGTATAATTATTATAGATATCTTTTCCTAAAATTAATTTAAGTAGAATTCAGTGGGATTAGCTCTTATGTAGATATGTATAGGACTTCTCCTTTCATTAAATTTTTGTTTTATGCACAGTGGTACCAATAAGTCTTTATTCTATACACATCAAAAATTCAATTAAATTAATTTCATCTTTTGCATGAAACCTAAAGCAGGAATCACTCCAGGCCAGGGATAGCCATTTTGTAAATATACAACTCCTGTATTCAGCTTCAGTATCAGAAGGTATTATGCCAAATATCTATTAATTTAGAAAGTTGGGGGTTTAAACTAAGCCTATAAAAGTCTGTTACATTTTCTCAATACTATGAGTCAGCAATCAGCTGTTGTGGCTTCATTTTTGTAAAGTAGTTGAGCCATGACAAGTTTTGCTGAAGAATCAAGCGAAGCCATGAAGAGTCAAGAGTTTGTGATATACTATTGAATCTGACAGTTGTACAATGCACAATTCAATCTGTGATTGCAAGGGGAATAGATATTTAGAAGAAGACAACTTCTGACGTTATTTAATGCCTTAAAATTATATGTATTAGTAGATCAGCTCATCAGAAAATTTGCAAGCATAAAGGCTGATACAGTTCTGCATGTTTTCCTCTGAGATTAGTATATAATTAAGGGTTTTCAATTTTTTACCGATTGCAGAACCTGTTACTTAAAAAAAAATACTGGAACCCCCAATCAAGAGACAAAGTACTAGTGATAAAAAATTGGTAATAAAACAACAAAACATTACAAAAACTTGTAATTTGTATACGCAAATGAATATACTAAGCCTATTTGAATTTCACGAAAATGTGTGAAAATGGATCCCCCAATTAAAGTGTTGGTATTTATTTCACATTTTCTGTTTTCACTTGGGTCTATGCGGTCTGCAACTTTACATATTTGTAGCCAAAGAGCTATATCTGAAATTGCATTGCACTTATGTCAGAAGCACTGAGGCGCTTCCGAGTTGAAAGGACATTACTGTTGCCCAGGAGGTGCCCAGTTGGGGGCTCCCTTCATGTCCCTAACAGGAGCTGGCATGACTGATGGGAGCTCACTTCATCCCACGGCAGCACTCAGGTCTCGAACGCCGACTTGCTATGTCAATCCAGTGCTCTAACCACGCAAGCTGCCATGGTCCTATATCTGGAATGTTCACATTACATAAACATTTATTAGGCCTAATCAAAAGACAAAATAAAAATAATATGCCTATACTGAAAGGTGTATATTTCAGATGGGTATGACAGTTTAATATTGTGGAACTGAAAAATTGTGCAGGAATATTACAATTTGGGATGTCAATTAGAATTAATCCCTTATTGGGGAATGTGGATGTCCTGGATTGTATAAACAAGACATGCAATATAATCATATAGACACAAATAATGGATTAACATAGTGAAATTAAATTGGATTGTTTTCCATTGTGAATGCCTGGCTGAAGCCTCTTAAGAATCCATCTTCTGCTGCCTTCCTCCCTGCCCAGACAAATGTAATTTTCATGTATGTTTACTCCAGAGAAAATCCTACTCTGAAGTGCAAATTTGCAGTGTAGCTGAACAGTGCAGTCCTACATGTTTTTATTAAATCCCATACAGCTGGATGGAGTTTAGCCTTACCCTTTATTTATTTATATTTCTCTCGTTTTAATTGTTGAGTCACCCTGAATCTTTGAGAGTCAGGTGGCATAGAAGTTTATTCACTCATTCAATCAATCTGCCAGTAATAAGGTGTGCACAGAAGATCCCCTTGATTATTAAGCAGACTTCTTGGGGGATACATACATATGTATACATGCGTCCTGTCTGCAGTATGGTAGGTGAAGAGGAAAGGACGAGCTCAGCACAATTGCTCTTGTGGAGTTAAAATTGTTAGAATTTGTGGCAGGCAAGGAATTGGGTTTTGTGCATGCACATAGCAAGGGAAAAGCAGCTAGTCACTTCCTGTGTGGACACTGGTGAGGGGAAGAGCAGCAGAGAGAGAAGAGTGTGGTTTAGGCCAGAGAAGGTTTTTCCCTAATGCGGAAGGTTTTTTTTTCTCCCTTAGTCCTGCAGAACCCATTCAAAGCCTCACAGAATCCATCCCCCCTTTAATACTTTCTTAGTGCTTTCTTTTCCTCTTATTTATTTATTACATTTATATGTTTGCCTATTTGCAAAGGACTCTGGATGGCTATCAATTCTAAGAGTTTCTTTCCCCCCCCTCTAAAACGGTTTCTTCTAAATTCTGTGGTGAAAGCTCTTCTCTCTGGAAAGTGCAAAAAGCTGAAATGTGTAAAGCTATCATTAAACGGAGTGTGTAAATGATCTACTAGTTTTAGGTTGTTTACCAATATAATTTTGGCAGCTTTAATAAATATTCTCTAAAACAGAGATGGGGTTACTAGGTGGTAGAACCATGTAACCTTTCTCATTTATGTTAGCTGCTGTAGGCTGGCTTTGACAGGAGTATGCAGTATCCACGTTTAATGAATAAATACACTGATGAATAAATATACATTGTTTTATCAAAAATTCCCCACAGCATGGGAGAGATGTTGCTGTAAATAGCATTTTCTTACTACAGCAACATTTTTGAGATTTTCATTTAAAGTTAGGGAGAATATGTAGCATTTAATTTTAAGTAGAGAGAAGATTAATCACTCATCCTTTGTGTGCTGATTCTGATCCTTTTCTGTAGTTATTGTTCTAAAAATCAGGACAGTGTGTTGTTTGACCTTGTAATGTATAAATGTTTAAATCGGAGATAAATGATAGAGCTGTGATACAACTTTGTGGATCAGGTAATGTATCACAATGGTTGAATGCGTGTTTTTTTATCACTTTCACTTTTACAGTATATATACTGTAGTAAATAAATTTCTTACTTATTCTTGTACCATTTTGTTATAGTATCTCTGGAATTCCTTTCCAGTTGTTCTTTAATGTAATAATCCAGTTCCAGTAATGGCTTCCCCTCCAAGTATGGTTGCCTGAATTAGAGGATTTGCTCCCAATCTTCCAGTTAGGTCAACCAAAAAAATTAAGATATGATAGGGGGTCAGTAGAAGAAATTCATATCAAAACAACTACTCACCATGTCATTATGACAACTGGCTGTAACAAATGTGTTTCTGTTTTAACTTATGACAATTATTTGCTTAAAGTAATTTAATCTGACAGTAGCAGGATGTTGAAAGACTTTTGAAGATGTCATAAAAGCGACCTTTCTGCCATGTGCAGTGAAAAGCCATTTTTAACAAGAAATCTCAGAAACAGTACAACTTCTTTTGTACTTTGTTAATTAGTTATTGATTTGAAACAATGCACTAAAAAAAGTTAGATTAGCCAGACACCAACAAGGTCACAGTATGACATTGTAATCATGATAATCTTAGAGTAGGCACATTTTTTAATCTATGAACTCTTTTATTTTTCTATATATTGTTACGAGACTTACCTTAATATTGGCATAGTATGCAATCTAGTTTCCTCCTCATAAATAACAAGTTTATAATTTACAAAATGTCATGTCATCTTAAAGATTTACTGGATTTCATTCATGATATTATGGTTCTTTTGCTACTCTTTTCTATTTACTGTGTTATGTTTGCAAGTAATAATGACATAACTGTAAATTATGGAGCTATATAAAATCCAAATGTATAAGCCTTTAATTAAATTATTAGCAAAAAATTGTATGACTGATTTTTAAGGACTTTGTACTGCAATTCCATTTATTCTTATAAGAAAGGAAAAGTTGCATATGTAACAATAGGCTCTTTTTTTCTTATAGAAATTCACAAAATAAAGCCATACCACTGTTGGAATTCTGGATCCAGTTCCATTTTTAGTAGTATATAATAAACAGAAGCAAAAATAATAAGATAACATTCTCCAATTTTCTGCTCCCCAGATAGGTTGTGGCAAACGTTATCAACCAGTGTACCTATTGACCAAGCTGTATGGGATTTCTAGAAGTTGACATCCCAATACATTTAGTGGAAGTAATATTGATCATTCTTTCCATTATGCTTAATAGAAAACATTCAAAAGTAGAGATAAAATATATTACAGTCCAAGACTGTAAATTCAGTGTAGTACTACCTTTCTGCTGTGGAAGAATAACCATTTTTGTCAAACCCCATGCTAATTGGATCTAGAATTTTTCATTTATATTTTTTAATATGTAATGTTGACATTTTTGAATCTGAATGAAATACTACAATTTACGTGGGGCTGTCTTTGAAGTGCATCTGTCAGCTACAGTCAGGACAGAACGCAGCACATAAGCAGTCATGTGTGCTCCTCAATCAGCATGTTACATCTCTGCTTTGCAAGCTGTACTTATTATCAGTATGCTTCTAGATTCAGCTCACTGTGCTTTTTGTAATTTATAAAGCCCTTCATGATAGGGCAGGGCTTTTCAACCTTTTCACCCATTGTACCACTTTTAGGATATGGCAACATCCGAGTACTACCAGTCGCCTAGCAAGGTGTCAAAAACTTGATGACCAAAAAAAAAAAAAGGAAAAAAGTGATGAAGTACAGATAATCCTCGACTTACAACAGTTCGCTTAGTGACTGTTCGAAGTTACAATGGCACTGGAAAAAGTGCCCCCCAAGACACAGCCGAGCAAGACACCCTCTTCCTCCTGTCCGAGGTTTTCATTGTTGTGAGCATTTCTGTTGAGGATTGGCAGCCGGGATGGGGTGGGCGGGTGTTTGGTTTTTATTTCCCCCCCCTCTGCTAGGTGGTTGCAGCAGGTTTTGGTTACTTCACATGACCCTGGGACACTGTGACCATCATAAATATGAATCAGTTGCCAAGCATCTGAATGTAAATCACAAGACCCTGGGGATGCTGCAACATTCCAGCTGAGCGGTGCTTCTTCTGGACTCAGAAGCTCCAGGATCAGTGCTGAGCTCTAGCTGGATCCTGGCGCTTCCACTGAGCACTGACAGCCCCGAAGAAGCACCGATCAATTGGAAAGCAGCACTGATCCTGGTGCTTCCACTGAGCCCTGACAGCCCTGCAGCTCCAGCCATCTCTCGCTCAGGCTTGTGCGGTGCTGCCACCTGTTCAGCTCATTCCCCTCCCCCGCTACCACTTTTCTAGGATGGTCGCATTCCACCTGCCAGGTGCCAATGTACCACAGGTGGTACCCGTACCACTGGTTGAAAAGCCCTGTGATAGGGGACCTAGTTATTTGAGGGACTGCCTCTCCACAGTTATGTCTACCCTTCCCATTTGGTCTGGCAGAAGAGGATCCATCTATTAAGGATTACCCTTTGGTTGAACCCGGGATGGGAGCCTTTTCTGTTCTGGAGCCTGCTGTTTAGAATAACATTCCCCAGATTGTGGCATGTTGGCTTTTCACAAGAATTAAAGGCATGGTTTTGTAACTAGGTCTGGAGGTTAGAAGTTTTGGCTAACAATCAGCTTGTTTTTACCTTGACTGTGGTTTATATGCATGTTGCCATTTCCTGGTTTTATTTTTTATGCTATTTTTAAACTATTGCCCATTACCCAGTCATGAACTTGAGGTGGGTATCCATATCAATTGCATGAATGAATAATATTCCTCCAAAATCATACTAATTTATTTAGGAGGATTGAATGAAAGGTAATGCTTCTGGTGTTATAATTCACAAACCACTAACTGCTATGATCTATTCTTTAATAACTGTTTTTTTCAATTTAGTTGGCAGCAACTTGCTGTGAGAAGTACTGTTGTTTGTGAAATGAAATCCTGCTGTGAGTTTTCATCAGTGTGCTATAAGCAATTCACTATGATTGGGTTTTGACAGCTGAAGGAATCTCCAACTGAAATTCACCACTAAATGGAAGTGGTTTATAGTGATGATTGTATTGATGTCAGCACTGTGTGTTGCTGGACCAAAAAAACATAAAAATGGTGAACTGGGAAGTGCTGATTTGTGTAATCAAAAGCAATAAAGAGTAACAGAGATCATACTGACAAAAATATGCAAGAAGTGTTACCAAGGCAAAGGGAAGGGCTAAAACATTTTTAAGCTCTGGAGAACAAGATAACATTTGGAAGCAGCTCAGGCAAATACCTCCTGATTAACTGGGAGGTGAATAGGGAAGGAATATAGCCCAATCAGAATTGTAAGATTCTGTTACTTTAGAAAATCTCAATAAAGCTAGCCTTCTTATGGTGTTGATTTCCTGCTCTGGTCTACTTATTGGAGCTAACGAGCAAAATGGATGACTCGGTACAGTAACTCATGAGTTTTACATGAGAAAGGCTGTTGGCAAAGGGAAATAGCTGTCAAGCTTGGCATTTCACAGGAATGTATGGGTCACATTGACATTCTTCAATATTGGATAAGCTGCTCACATACTAACATTAACTGAAGTTGGATCTCACTATCTTACCCCATTTAACATACATACTTGGTACAATGCTACATCCACCTTTATTCAAAATTGAAGGACTTTCTTTCTGGCATCTGTTTGACTCGAATACAGAAAGGGAAAGCAGTGTTCAATCTGATTAACTAAACAGTGTGGAGTTTTTTGTGGCAACTTTAAGAAGTTTTTTCATTGTTGGCAAAAATGTATAATTATGCTATTCATTTATTTAAAAATCTATATAAACTAGAGTTATGAGGTTGGAAACATTACTTTTCATTCAACTCTTGTCTATTAAACCAAAGAAGGATGATAATGGGATACGTTCATAGCATTATAAACGCTATGCTTTATCTTCCAACATAATGAGTTTGACAGCCAAACATTCTTCGGCATTCTCTGAGATATCAAATAAGCATGGATTTTTGTTGTTATGAATTAATCTTATTTTATGATAAGAAACATGCTCAATATTCTTTGAGATTCTTAACTACTAATTTGTTAATCTGGAGTATTCCAACTCTATTCTACAGAAACCTTTTTAATAACTTCTTAATCCTGAAGTATCTTAAAAGTATTAACAGGAATCTAAGTACTTATATCAATTTCAAAATGATATTAATTTTTACAATACTTTCTCAGTAAACTCATTTTATCCCAAGATTTTTATTGGGATCATTACTCAAAAATATTTAAATCGCCAAATGAGGTCCCTATTTTTGCCATGTAGGAACTATGTGAGATTGATACAATAAAATGAGTACCTTAGTAGCTTTTGACCATTGTACAACTTCAATACATATTTATATAGAACATTCCTATTATCACTGACATAATATATATTCAGCATAAAATATAACAATTTATGTTTAACTCCAACGACATTTATACCCAGATTGCCTGACAAGATAGGCCAATAGCTCAATGTCATTAAAGAAAAGGTTATTTTAATAAGTCCTATAAAAGAGTTTTGATAAATGAAGAAATGATTCTATTTTGTATTTAACCTGGATTAGAATAGTGTATTTATTGAAATTATTTTTTTTTAAAATACATATTTTTTAAAACATGATCCAGAACATTTGAACTGTACTCATATAGAAGACTCTTTGTTAATCCAAAGAAATCATTATAGTCCAAAATGGAAAAATAACTACCTCTTTCACATTTAATCTAAAAAAAACTACTTCCCAGATAAATGCAGAATACTGTATGATGTCATTTGTAGATCTTAAAAATATAATCCCAATAGGACTTGGTTTCTGAAATAAATGGAATGAAAACCTCATAGACAGTTTCAAATTACAACTTCTGTCCTGCACTGACTTGTTTTCTCCAGGAGAACTGATCTTGCTCAGCGCTGAGAGTAATGTTTAGAAAGAGTAAATTATTTCTATGAAGCAGAAATAAGTAGGTCACTTCGTTATCTGCTGTACACTCTACGAACATCTGTGGTACATTTATACTAAAGTTTCAAAGCGGGTAATTCTATTTTCATGTGAATCAATCACCAACGTGTTTAAAGTTTCCATTTTGTGATCCAGAGAATCAGTCCTCCACAACAATTTTTAATCTGTGTTCATTTATTCATTATAAATTATTGTATCACAAGTGAGATCTTTTAAACAATAAGCAACTTTATATTATTTCATTTCTGTGTGACTATTTTTTTCTTATGGATAAGGAATAACTTTAGATTTAGGCCGTTCTAATCACTAATCACTCCTTGAAGAAAACTAATCACTCCTTGAAGAAAAGGGAGATAATTTCTGCTTTCTCCGTTTTATGAAATGTGGATCCATATTTTTTTCAATTCAGAGCAGCAATTTAAATAAGGGCAAAAGAAGCTACCTCTTATCAATTAAGCAATTTTTAAAAAAATCAAAAGATTAGTAGATAGCTTCTTAAACTTGCACAGAACTGGTGTTATAAATGAGAATGTTGCCATCCCATGTTAGAAGTCTTGTTACTATTTTTTCCTCAGTTAAAAATTGTATTGGATTTTTTTTAGCTGTTATGAATGGGTATTTACTTCTCTTAGTATAATTATGATGTTGAATTTAGAATTACTGTTAAGTGCCTTGAACTGTCAGGAATGTGGGATATAATTTGTTAAATAGTTAATAAACCTATTTGGCTTGTGATCAACTTGCTGTCATGTTAATCAGCACATAAATTTAAGTAATTTGGGAAGGCATTTTGTGAGTACTCAAGCCAACAGAACTTTAAGCAGGATTTGATTGAAGACCAAGTGTTCTGAACAGTGGGTTCTCCAAGTGTAAAATAATCTCCCAAGGGCTGCATGTGACCTTAAGGTGTAAGAAGGAAACTGTTTCATTAATTCATAAATAGTAATTCAGAAAACTTAGTTTTAATCTGCCTAATACTTCTTGTGTATATATATGTGTTATTTTTGTGTAGCAAAAAAGATCATTGTAGCATCATTTGGGGGAAAACCAAAAAATTTAGTAGAAGAAAATATTCAATTCTATCTCAACTTCCTATTTTAATAATATGACCTGTAATTTTGGAAATAAGTTTGGATAGGAATATATTAAACACATGGATTAATGTATTACTGAATTATCAGGGAAAATATAATGTTATCTAAGCAGTCTTTAAGAAGAAATTCTCTGTGATTATTAGGAGTCGGAAATGATTTGATGAAACATAGATATCCTTTATAATGTGCACATTACACCTCTGAAAATTAGTGAAGTAAATTAATTTTTATAAAGAATTATAAAGTATGTGTTTCTACATTCATTCCTTTGTGTTTGCTTATTTATCTCCCAATTATTTTCTCTCTTACCTGTTCTCAGAGAAATGCAGAATTCATGTATTACTGATTTAAATATGTTTACAAACCATAATGTACCCTAACAGCTGGCAATGATTATGATTGTGTAACTTCTTTGTGGATATTTATGTTTGTTTTTCCCTTTGTTGCATCAACAAATCCCATCTGGACCTTACTACCTGAACAACTGCATAGAATCCTATAGTATGATTAAGGAAAATAATCTAAGAATTGTAGCCTAGTTAAAAAGCAAATACATTTCTGAGTAGTTGTAAATTTCATTAACATTTATCCACAGAACAGTAACTGTTTAATAAAGTACATTTTAAAAACTTGAAATATCAGCAGCCCCTAACTTAGAGTAATTTCAAATAACTGATTTTGGAGATATTTGTTATGTTTTATTTTGTTTTCTTACATAATTATATATAACGTGTTTAATGTTACTTTAATCATTTAAAAAAGGATCTGTTTAAGAAAACTAATAGATTATATAATATACTTTTAATATTATGAATGATTCATTATATTTAGTTTAATAAAGCCTAATAGCAATTCATTTTTAAATGCTAGTCAGGATACATATAATAAGGAGCAAAAAGGATTATACTAGATTATTACATGTAATGGACCCAAACTTCAGTTTTGTTTCAAGAAGAAACACCCATGCCACCTATGCCACTCTGCACCACCACTGCCTGTATTCTTCTGCCCCTTGCAACTCCCAGCTTACCTTTATTGTCTTCTTCCTCCTGCTGCTCACAAGGTATGTCTGACTTGACCATTCATGAGGGCTGCATGTGGCCAGCAACTGCCTTATGAAGGACTAGGTTAGGCATGCCACATCAGCAAAAGTGGCAGTGTGCCATATAGTGGAGTTGGCAGAGCACAGGGTGGCTGGGACAGCAGAGGGTGGGTCAGTAGAGTGCAGGGTCACCAAAAGAGCAGAAATAGGGGATAAGCAGGGGAGTTGAAGTGCACTTGGTGGTTGTAAATGTGGTCAGGCTACCAAGTTGCCAAATTTTGATCATACGATTATAGGAGCACTGCAGCCACTATAACCTTGAGGACCAGATGTAAGTGTCCTGCTTTAGATAACAATCACCACACTCAAACATGGTTGATATGGAGATTAGCAATTTTACTTTGAAGCTGAAGAGATTAAAAAGCAAACGAATAATGTAAATAAAACAAAACAGAAGCTTGCCTGAGAGGTTTTTTTTTCTTTTTTGATAGGAGTGCACAGAAGAATACTCTAAATCTAATCCAGAATTCTGAGAGCCAGGTCAGGGTTGTCAAACAGTTCAGAGGTAGAGGTTTATCATATCTTTTCATTATTTAATTAAAATTTTCTTTTTCTTTAAATTCTTGATTTTTTTTCTTTTTACCTAGTCATATGAATTGACTTTGAGCTTCTCCATTTTGCTTTTATCTAACTATAAAACAAACATACCCCAGCAATCTCTTTTTATTTCTTTTCATTATCGTCTTCCCTTCATATGATCTCATACCTGAGCTACACTGGTATTAAAGAATTTTTTTCTTTTTTAGCCTGGAATACATTTTGCTATGGATATCATCTACTGAACTTTACTGACAATTCTTTTCATGATGTAATCATTTGAGGTTTTCTATTGAAAATTACAATTAGATAAATAGATTTACTAACCATTTATTTCTACTCTAAGCACTTTACTTAACATCTCTTACTTCATCTCTTAAGTGGCTGCCTTTATTTATATATCTAAACCTGGATTTTACTCATCTCTACCATGTACTTATTAGGACATTCTTGTGTTCCTTTTGTTCTGCATTGCCTTTGTACTAGCATATACTTTTTCCAACTTCCCAGGCTTTCTCCCCAATTGTGGTAATATGCTGTATCTGAACAGGCACTATAACCCTCTATTATGTTTATTCTACTCTGATTCTGTGTCAAACAGGAATGAAAAACACCAGCTTAATCAATAGTTTAATTACAATGATAGCAGACTAGAGTAATGATAATTAATACATTTATCACATGTCTAAATTTAAGGGACAATCCACAGCTTAAGATTTTCAATACATGTAACACAACAATTATTATAATAGTAAATTACATGAGTAAAACAAAACTTAGTTAAATGTTCAGTGTAGTTGGATGTTGACTGCAAAAATTTAAAGAATGAATTTATTTCTGAACACATACAATGGTTAGGTATGAAATACGTATGTTAAGTATGGTTGTGAATGACCAAATGTGAGTGCTAATATATGAAAGTTCTAGCTATTACTAGGTGAAATTTTTACAGGCAAAGATGCAGATTTCAGTTCTTAAACTGAAATTTCTTTGTGACCAAATAAAAAAGGAAAACAGTCTCCACAAGTCTCATATGTGATATATTTTGTTGATGCAGTGGAATAGAATTATATAGTTTATTATATAGTCTATGAAGTAAACTTTCTGCAGAAATTCCCATCGCCCAGTATTTTTTCTGGTAATGTATTAAATATAAATATTCCAAATATCAGTGCCCAAATAGTGCACTTTGAATCCTCAGCTGTATATGCAAATATATCCATTTCAAACTTTCCTAGATTTAAAATGTCTTGAGTTTTAAAGCCAAATATCAGCATCCTAAACTATGTAGAATGACCATAACGACGATGCTATTTTCTTAAATTCATTCATATGCATGACAATACTTTTGATATGCATCATATAGATGAACATGCAATAATGTATATTTACCAAATTCATCAATAATGATTATAAAAAGGCATGTCTACTCATGTTCAGTAGAAATTTAGGAACATAAAAACCACATAAGACTCTTGGTTAATGTATTATTTTTATTTATTTATTATAATTCATTTTAAAAAAACTTTTCAATGTGTTAATCCATCTACATTTCTTCTTTACTACCAGGTAATTTTTAAAACATTACCAAAATGCAGTGCTGCCAGTTTTTCATCCTTAAAATATTGTACACTTAGCACAAGGAATAGTTTACTTTTGAATACAGAGAGACAAAACTTATATGACAAAAGAATCAGCATTCTCCATGCCACTTTGTCTCACACCGCCTCCTTCAGATCCGCCATGGTCATTCCATGTCATAGTGTCCAGCCTATGGGTACTAGGGCAGCTCCTTATCCTTTTTTTGCTGATCACGCCCAGCATGATTGACTTTTCGAGTGAGTCAGCTCACATGACATGGCCAAAGTATGATCACCTTGTTTGGCGATCTTGGCTTCAAGTGATATTTTTGATAAGGCTCAGTCTAACACTGTGATTTTTGCAGTCCATGGGACATTATGACTAGACGGAGATATTGTATCCTAAGAATTTTTTTTTCTCTCTGCAGTTTCATACAAATGTTTCAATATAAACGGTGTGAAAACTGTAAAAAGAAATAATAATAATAATAATAATAATAATAATAATAATAATAATAATAATAATAATAATAATAATATAAAAACAACAACAACAATAACAATAACAACAACAACAACAACAATAATAATAATAATAATAATAATAATTATTATTATTATTATTGGAAGGGACTCGGAGGTAATCTAGTCCAACCCCCTGCTCAGGCACGAAACCCTATACCATTTCAGACAAATGGTTGTCCAGTCTCTTCTTAAAAACTTCCAGTGTTGGAGCATTCACCGCTTCTGGAGGCAGGTGGTCCTACTGATTAATAGTTCTAACTGTCAGGAAATTTCTCCTTAGTTCTAGGTTGTTTCTCTCTTTGATTAGTTTCCATCCATTGCTTCTTGTCTTGCCTTCAGGTGCTTTGGAGAATAGCTTGACTCCTTCTTCCCTGTGGCAGGAAGATATTGGAACACTGCTTTCATGTCACCCCTCATCCTGAGATATTGGGACACTGCTATTGTGTCACCCCTCGTCCTTTTCTTCATTAAACTAGACATATCCAATTCCAGCAACCGTTCCTTATGTTTTAGCCTCCAGTCCCCTAATCTTTGTTGCTCTTCTCTGTATTCTTTCTAGAGTCTCAACATCTTTTTTACATCGTGGTGACCAAAACTGGATGCATTATTCCAAGTGTGGCCTTACCAAGGCATTGGAAAGTATTAATACTTCACGTGATCTTGATTCTATCCCTCTGTTAATGCAGCCTAGCACTGTGTTGGCTTTTTTTGGCAGCTGCAGCACACTGCTGGGTCATATTTAAGTGATTGTCCACTAGGACTCCAAGATCCCTCTCACAGTTGCTACAATTGAGCAAGGTACCACCTATACTATACCTGTGCATTTGGTTTTTCTTGCCTAAATGTAGAACCTTACTTTTTCACCATTGAAATTCATTTTGTTAGATAACACCCAATGTTCAAGTCTGTCAAGGTCCTTCTGTATCTTAAGCCTATCTTCTGGAGTGTTGGCTATTCCTGCCAGTTTGGTATTGTCTGCAAATTTGATGAGTTCCCCATCTACTCCCTCGTCCAAATCATTGATGAAGATGTTGAAGAGCACTGGGCCCAGAACAGAGCCCTGGGGCACCCCACTACACACTTCCCTCCATGTAGATGCAGTTCCATTGAGGACCACATGCTGAGTATGGCCAGTCAGCCAGCTATGAATCCATCTGGTGGTGATGCTGTCTAACCCACATTTTTCTATCTTATCAAGTAGTAGGCTGTGGTCTACCTTAATTATGTGCCCCTCTTTCCACTTTTCATACTTGTCTTTTTTGTCTTTCAATTTATTAGAGTTCTTTATGCAGCCATGCTGGTTTCTTTTGAGAGCTGTTATTTTTCTTCTTCGCTGGTATTGTACAAGACTGGGCTTTTATAATCTCACTTTTCAAAATTCCCAAGCTTCTTGAGTTGTTTTCCCCTTGAGGATTCTCATCCATGGAATCCTTCCCAAGCTCTCTAAGTTTATTGAAATTAGCTCTCTTAAAGTCCAAGACGCTAGTTTGATTGTGTTCTATTGCTTGTGCTTGCATAATTTTGAATTCCAATATTGCATGATCACTCCCCGCCCCCAAGGTTCCTGTGGCTTCAACCCCTTCTATCATTTCATCTCTGTTAGTGAGAATTAAGTCCTATATGATGATCCCCTAGTTCCCTTTTCTACTTTTTGGGTGACAAAGTTTTCTGCTAGGTTTGTCAGGAATCTGTTTGATCTTCCACTTGGTCCAGAGTTTGTCTCCCAGTTGATGTCAGGGTAATTAAAGTCCCCCGTTACTATTGTGATGTGCTTCCTACAAACCTTAGTTAACTAACTAGCAAAAAGTTCATATGTTTCCTCTGTTTGATTGCGTGACCTATTGTATACACCTATGGCAATGTCATCCCCCCCTTTTCTATTGACCCAAATGCATTCAAGACAATTTTCATCATTGTTGTGCTTTAGCAGTGTTCCAATATCTCAAGGGCTGCCACAAAGAAGAGGGAGTAAAGCTATTTTCCAAAGATCCTGAAGGGAGGACAAGAAGCAATGCATGGAAACTAATCAAGGAGAGAAGCAACCTAGAACTAAGGAGAAACTTCCTGACAATTAGAACAATTAACCAATGGAACAACCTGCCTCCAGAGGTGGTGAATGCTCCAACACTGGAAGTTTTTAAGAAGAGACTGGACAACCATTTGTCTGAAATGGTATAGGGTTTCCTGCCTGAGCAGGGGGTTGGACTAGATGACATCCAAGGTCCCTTCCAACTATTATTATTATTATTATTATTATTATTATTATTATTATTATTATTATTATTATTATTATTATTATTATTATTATTATTATTATATAGAAAACAACTCTACCTCCTCTTTTATTAGGTCTGTTTCTTTTAAATAATTTAAATCCCTCTAGCTGCATGTTCCATTTGTGGGTTTCATCCCACCAAGTTTTATTTAATGTGTACCCCCCCTCCTCCCTCTGTCTCTGTCTGTCTCTCTCTCTGTGTCTGTCTCTCTCTCTCTGAAATGAGATTGAGCACTCTGTAGAGCACATGTTCTAAGTATGGAATACCCGTTCAGTTTTATAGTATGAAAGTCTAACTTTCAAACAGTGCAGGGTTGTAACTTGCTAGCAACAGGTTAGTTGAGCAAAAAACAAAACAAAAATACCCCTCTGTATAATTTGGCATCAAAACAGGAAATATGTGAACCTGTCACAGTAAGCAGTCTCAAAGGGCAAACTGCTTTGCTGGAGCTAATTAACCTTAGGAAATAATTACACAAATATGCAAATGTTATTTAGATAATTCCATGTGTTATCAGCTCAGGTAGTCCATCATAACTGCAGACCTTGCAATGTCTAGGTATTAGTATCTGGTGTAGTTGATAAGGCGTTAGTTTCTGCTTGCCTTCGGCTTGGTATTTAAGAATTAATGATGGCAATATTCCATTCATGATTTTGACCTGCATTTTGAAAGCTCCAGAAAAGAGAGTATATACTATATGCAAACTGCTTATCTATGGACACTGATGGCTTTGGCAGTCATAGCTTACTGTCAAAGATACTGTATTTGTTTAAAAAAAAACCCAGAGTAAGTTAACTGCTTAATTTGTTACATTACAAACAGGCTTATTAATAACATCTCTAGAATACTTAATTGTTACACAGAGAATTTTAGTTTATTCATCTGAGGTGCAACTGATTTTTTTCTTAATAGAATCTGTTTTAACCTTAATATAATTCTTCAGTTCAATGTGTATTTCACTTTGTTCTAAAAAAAACAGTCATCCATACTGCAATAGAATCAGCTGTCGAAGAAATCTCATACAGCTCAGTGCATCAGGTATAGAAAAGTTATTGTTCCTCAATTCTTATTCTCAGAATATGAATGAACAATTCTCTCATTTTAAAAGTCAACCTAATCAATGTCACAAAATTTTACTGCATGAATAAATACTGCCTTTTCCACTTCTCAGGACAATAGCCTGAAATTTTCAATATATATTATGAAACAAGTTCGTTTGACGTTTTGTGACCCAAGGTATTTTTTCTACTTAGTTCCCAAAGTAATGAAGCTTCCTAAAGGCTAACATATATTACATCTTGCATTACAAACTATTTTACATCTTCCTCATTTTTGAACAGGTTTATGAACCTAACTGGGCTTCCTAATTAAAATATTAAGTAGTGCTTTGAATGAGCAGATCGGCTTTCATTGTAATACTTCTTTTTCATTTCAGAATGCATTATATTCTGGTCCTTTCCTTAACACATGATGGAGTTAAGAGTTTTTATACTTAAAACAAAGCATGGAACTTCTATCATTTTAATTATTTTTAAAATGTATCACTTTTCAAATGAATTTAGATCAGCACTCTGATCTTACAATGGAAGAAACTGATTGAACATCTACTGAAATATGGCAAGCAACTCACAAGAAGAATCAGTAAAAGTTCTAACCAAGCTGTGTCAGCAGATCTGGAAAATGTGGTATGATAGGTACAAGTACCAGCCTTAGAATTGATAATAAATATATTTATTTTAGGGGACGTGGTGGCTCAGTGGGTTAGGACGCTGAGCTTGTCATTCAGAAGGTCGGCAGTTTGGCGGGTCAAATCCCGAGTGCCGCATAACAGAGTGAGCGCCTGTTACTTGTCCCAGCTTCTGCCAACCTAGCAGTTCGAAAGCACGTAAAAATGCAAGTAGAAAAATAGGGACCACTACAGTGGGAAGGTAACAGCGTTCCGTGCGCCTTTGGCATCTAGTCATGCCGACCACATGACCACGGAGACGTCCTCGGACAAGCGCTGGCTCTTCGGCTTTGAAATGGAGATTTATTTATTTATTGTTATTTATTTTATTACATTTATATACCGCCCTTTCCCGAGGGACTCAGGGCGGTTTACAGGGTAATTAAAACCAAAAATACAAAAGTTAAAAACCAAATTTAAAAAAGATTAAATTTATGAGCACCGGCCCCTAGAGTTGGAAACGACTAGCACACGTGCGGGGGAACCTTTACCTTTATATTTATTTTTATCCTGCCTTTATTATTTTTATGTATAGGTCAAGGTGGCAAATATAAATAATATTCCTTCTTCCTCCTATTTTCCCCACAACTACAATCCTGTAAAGTTTGTTGGGCTGAGAGAGAGTGATAATGAAGATATAATGTTAAATAGCTACATACTGCCTTTTAGAATCAACCATCAACAGTAAAGGAACGAGCAGTCAAGAAATACACCACTGACTGGCACTTGGTAGACCAGCATGAAGGGCTTGGAAAAGATAAGTAAATGGCATGATGTCTCTATACTTGCAAAACTCAGAATTGTGCGAGGCATGGTCTTGCAGTGACAGTCTGTGTAAACAAAAATTGGACTTTGAAGAAGCAATATAGGAAGAGTTTGATTGAAAAGATGAAAATTAAATTAGGGGTTGAAAGGATTTTTGGAATAGTTAAGAGGGAGAACAGACAATGGCTTTCTTAATACCTGTTGAAGAGAAAGTCATTTTGTTTTGTAACGTCAGTTTATTTCTTTCCTTTTTCTTGCACTTTTTCCCTTTTTCGTAGGAAATTCTGGTTCCAGTTGCCATTGTAACTCAAGGACTACTTGCAATGTATAACCATCCTTCTATAACCTGCTGCAGTAGGTTCTGGCTGTAATATTGATAAACAAAAATACTTTTAATCAGTATCCTTGCATATTAGATAGAGGCAAAACAATTCTAAACATTTTACACTGCTTCTGGACTGGATTAAAAAGAAGTAGAACTAGCAAGAAATTGTGTGATTAGAAGGGGAAATTCACTCCCTTCAGTTTGTGTGGTTTCTATATATTATATGTAAAGAAGAAACCAATCAAAGAATACTGTAATTTTCAATTTAATTTTGTTTGGCATGGATGAAAAATCTCTTATATTTCTTACTGCAAATTTATTTTATCTTCAGAGTAATCTTTCATTTAATTTCCAGCTCAGTGGAATGACAAATGTTTTAATAATTACTGACATATAATAAGACGTATGATTTTTTTCCTTTTTAGTAATATAAAAACTAAAAAACCAAAATTAAGAACAGGACTTTTAAATTTTTCATTGTGTTAAATAGTACATTGAATTCTATTAATAAAATATTTCATTTTTGAAAAGTGCTTAATTTGTCAGATTGTGCATGAATTTTATGTTAAAGCAGTTGGTTAGATCATTGTGAAGGAGGAATAGGATAGAATAGAATAGAATAGAATAGAATAGAATAGAATAGAATAGAATAGAATAGAATAGAATAGAATAGAATAGAATAGAATAGAATAGAATAGAATAGAATAGAATATTCTTTATTGTCCAAGTGTGATTGGACACACAAGGAATTTGTCTCCAATGCATAAACTCCCAGTGTACATACAAACAAAGTGATATAATCATAAGCTACCAATAGGAAAAGATATTAGGAAAGATGAGAACGATAATAGTAATACAGTTCTACTACATGGGCAAAAATCCTTAAGCATAAGACAGTTCTGTGGGAATTAGGTGTTCAGCAGAGTGGTGGCATAGGGGGAAAAATTGTCTTTGTGTCTAGTCGTTTTGGCATGCAATGCCCTATAGTGACGTCCTAAGGGGAGAGTTGGAACAGTTTATGTTGAGTTTATGTTTATTAAACAATTTATTTAGAAATCCACTATTGTAGCTAACTTATTTTTAACCATAAAATTAACATTGGCAGCAGTTAGTCATTTTTGTCACCAAGTCTTGATGACAGTGAGACATGTTGCTACTCAGTTTTCCATAGTTTGTCTTTTCAACTCCTTTACTGCAAAGTATTTTGATGCAATTAGAAATTTGCTTCTCAACGTTTCCATTAAAATATATCTGATTTTCTTCATTTTTCCGTTAAAGCTTGGGAATGTATCTTATGGTTTCTTTGCCTCTACCTGAAGTAACTAGTGTTGTAAACCAAGTTTGCCAAAGTGCATAAGATGGTATTTAATAGATCTGATGTTTTTAACCTCATTTAATATAGTGTTTAATACTTATGTGAAAGTAAACTTTATGTGAGAATAAACTGAATGCTTAGTTAATTATCCAACATTGAACACAAAGTAAAATAAGGATATATGATATCCCCTTAATTGTTTAATATTTATGGATAACTGTATAAGAAATGCTTCAAATGACATTACATTTTTTTTATTATGGATGTGAATGCAAATGTTCCTCTGTATACAGAAAATGTCTTCCAGGTATCTGAAAATTGAAATAAAGCCAGACTAGAAAGAAAACCAATTGATTTAAAATTAAAATACTGTATTTGCATAACTCTGTGATAATAACCTTTCCCATTGGACTTTGGGCAAATTGCCAAATATCTAACTCCTCAAGAATGTAGGTGGGCCAATTTTTTTACTTTGGAATGTATTAAATTTATACAATATCCTGGCTTTCCTCCAGGAGTTTATGCTGATGTATATAGCACCTCCTTCTCCACTTTTCCCCACAAATCCCTGTGTGATAAATTGAAGGGTAATAACTGTCTCAAAATCATCAAGTAAACATTTGTGACCAAAGGAGACTACATCATCTGGCACTGAAACGATATAGTCAAGAAATTAATAGACCAAGATGATTTCTTGAGAAGTTACCTACTTGTACAATTGATAATTCCCTTAACTTCTGGCACACAAAAATAACCAAGAGTGTTACATACAATTACTCTGAAGCAGCCTCTATTCCCAGCAAAGTTTTTAGAGCCCATGGTTTACCATAGGTATGTGAACCAAGATGGGAAGAATAGTAGAAATCTATATTGTGCAAAGAAAGCCCCCCTCCCCATTTTTGTTTTTGTTACAAAGGACAAAACTAGTCTGAAAAATGGTAAAAAAGATTGAAATTGAGACACCTCAGGAATATTGGGGGGGTGTATTGAAATGGTGACACAACCTTCAAAGCATTGTGTGGCTACAATAGCTACTCCTGTCTACATAGTCAGTAGCTACTTCGAACACCACAGAGTTCCATCTTATCATTTTGATTGGCTATTTTGGTTTATTTAATTGTATATTTCTCAGCTTATTATTATATATGTGAAGAGCTGTGAGAATGAAGTATTTGCTTCGTTGGTGGATAGAAAATTTTCTTTCTGTATATATACTTTAGCACTGGGATTTTCTAATTTTTTGTGTTCAGTCTTTTTGATTATGCAGTGCTTAATTGTATTGTAATATCTATAAGAACTGAATATGATCCCTGAGAATAGTGTTTCCTAAGAGTATGGTCCTCTTGGGAACCATCTAGGGAATCTCCTAGATGAGGTCTGTAAAATCAAAATTATTTGCCAGATATTGAAGTCATTTGCATATTTTTCAAGCAACATCACTCTTCTCATTATTGTTTTTTACTTGTTATTCAACAAAAATATTCTACAAAAGTGTCAATTTTAATTGTTAATATGGTAAATACTGATAAATAAATCTATACAATCAAACACTCTTTTGGGATTCTTCATAATTTTTAAAAGGGGGAAGGGTTTCTGAGAGCAAAAACTTTAAAAAGCACTGCTTTAAAGTATAATAGAATAAAAATAAGGACAAATGTAATTACCTGGTGAAAATGTTGACTTTAGCATAGTAAAAGGATAGGTTTTTCCATTTTTCTTAGAACTAATGAGTACTATCTATTAACATAATATACTGTCTAAACAGAATATTCTTAAATGGAGTCACTGTAGACCAAAATCCATGAAGAAAACTGAATAGCCACTGAATAGTCACCCTTAAAGTTTGAATTGTGGTCTTTTTTAATGTACATCAAGAATGGGCAAATCATTTTGTATTTGTAATGTTGCATTTTATGCTTGTAATATTATCCTAAATGGTAATATTGATAATATTGATAATCTCATTTCTCTATTTTTAATGCTGTATAAGCTACCTAAACAATAGAATGTTAGTCTCTAATCATATCATACAACATTACTGTATACCATTTTTTACAATATCATTGTTATAACAATATGATAAAAGAATAAAAAATGTGGGCAATCATTAGCTCCTGAACTAAATTTTAATGGGGTGTCTAGCCATCTTAGATTTCAGCACAGGACAAAACAACATTTCCTACTGATTTATTTCTATCCATCTCTACCAAAGACACCTCTTTAGTTTACCCAGAACCCCCAATGTATTCTATCAAGGAAGCTATTTTTTCTAGTAGAAAATTAAAATATAGATTCAAGAAGGAGAACAGCATTAGTACCCCATCAACTGATCCCAACAGAAATTTAATTTAATTTAATTTCAGTTTACTGTTATGTTGTATTAATAAAATGGCCTAAAGATAGGATCTTTAAAAAGCTATTCAGGATCAGTATCTAGTATTTTTGTTTTGTTTTGTTTTTTTAAGAGAGAAATGAGGGTAATCCTAACCTGTTGCAAATCCCTAAAAAGCTTTTGTATCTTGTAAACAGGGATTTGAATTTAATATATATTATACTCAGAGTATGCTGAACTGGGCTTTAAATCAGGTTTGTTGTTCTCCACTGAAAAAAAAGAGAGATTACTCGATTTAATTTTCACAGATGTTTAAATTTTAAATTTTAATTTTTAACTGTAGTTAATTTATTTTGGGGCTGTTATTTAATTCTTTTTTAATTTTTGTATTGTTGTTTTTTATTGTTGTTAGCCACCCTGAGTCCTTCGGGAGATAGGGTGGCATATAAGTCCCAAAAATAAATAAATAAATAAATAAAATAAATTTTACATGCTACTTACCTAATGCTAGCTGTCTTATATATAGTATTTTCCCTCTTGTAAACTTGCATTATTTAAGTTCATTATTTTAAACTGGTTTTATGCAATATTTTAATTACTGGTTTTATTATATACCACCCCGAGTCACTTTATATGAGATGGGCAGCCATATAAATTTGAGAAAATAAAAGTACGAACAAATAAAATATTATTTTTCACCTTTTCTTTTTAGGAAAATGGCTCTCCTGAAGAACATGCAATTTATGTGTGGGACCACTTTATCTCCCAGTCGTTAGCTGAAAATGTATTTGTTGTTGCTCATAGTTATGGTGGATTGGCATTTGTGGAATTGGTAAGTTATATCATTTTGTGATTCCATATATTGCTTTGAACATATATTTGCAATAATTAGGCTTTTCTTTTTTGTTTTATGATATATACGCTTGCATCTTATTCTTTTGTAAGTAGAGAGCATATTCATTTTTTGTTCCTTTGCTAAGTAGAAAAATGTCAGCAATTGGATAAACTGAAGAAGTGATTCTTAAAATTCTGTTATAGACTTGATTTCAAACAATATTTGTCTTGTTTATTTATTTAGTAAATATAGTCGTCATCTTGAACAAATAACTCTGGGTGGCTCACAATAAAATACAATAAACTAACATAAAAATAAATAAAATATAATAAATGAAACATAAAAACAAAAATAGCATAAATGCAAATAAAATTAATAAGCACATGTGGAATGCAAAATACCAAAGACAAAGCTCCTCACACATAATCCTCAATCAACATATTTATCACTATCGGGGACTAGTAAGAACCTGGCCGTTAAGCTTGTGAGTAAAATAAGGTTTTTACAGACTTCTGAAAACCCAACAAAATCAGGCCAACTGAATCTCTAGGGGAGGATATTTGACAGGCTAGGTGCCACAATAGAAGCAACTTCTGAGTCCCAGAAGATGGAACTGTTTCCCTAAGTAGACCCAGAACATATCCACTCTGCTCAGTAGATAAAAACTTATATGTAAAATATATAAATGTCTGTTCTCTTTTCTCTTTCACTTTTGTAATGCTTCATTGATCACATGTATAATTTGAAATTTTCTATGCTTCTATATAAAAAAATGAAATAAATTCTTATACACACTATTTTTTATATAAAACATAAGAAATACAGCATTGGGAGTAACAAAGCTTTCTAAAATAATCAAGATGTTTAGTTTAAACAGCTTTAATAAGTTTAATAAGTTTAAACTTAAGCTCACTTTTAATATAGAGAAACTACTGCCATAGTTACTAATATTACTGTATCACTTATATAGATAGAAATTACAATACAGCTTTAAAACTCATTTCTGTTTTGATGTTGATTCAAGATACAGTTGTTTTTTTATAGAGAGAGCTAACCCATTTAAATCATTTACGTTAGACATTTTTTCAATTATTCTTTGATTACATAGTAAATGAGATGAGATGAAATGAGAGAACATAAAAGATTTTGTTGTACTTGTTTGCTGGAATTTACTAAACTGGCTGGAACTACTAGGCAATACATAGTAAAAGTTTTATTTTACAATTTCAGTTATCCAATACCTGCATCATCCAATAACTATAGTTTTTTGTGCAATGATCAAATCATTTAATATACTAAAACATATAAAAGTGTATATAAATACTTTGAAAGCCAACAATAAAAACTGAAGGACTAAGTTTGCCTTGGCTTCCAGTGTTTGACAAAATTATCCTTTTCAAAATGTTACATGCTGTTCATATTATGAATTGTGGATAGAAAAATATTAATTATTGGATTAGTGACATAAAGATTTGGCTGACATGACTAGCTGTTTTTATGTTTACATTTTAATAACCAGGAAATGATGTCTAATCAGTAAGCAACTGAAATGCAATCCCTTTTATTTAAATTTTGAATAGCATTTTAGATGACCCATATGATTTTCAATTTTTTGTTGTAATCTTTAATTTTAGTTCAACCTTTTTAAAGTAATATAAAAAATCTGTAAGGAAGACATATAAAATACTGGATATGATTATTTATGGGTTCAAGCATAAGAAATGTTTTGAATTTGTATTGCTTCTCCCATTACCATCCCTCTAGCCATTTGTAGCTCTTGGCTTGTGATGGCATGGCTAACAAATGATCAATGTGTCATTCCCATTTTGCTTGTTTCTCTTGTCATGCTGGTGGATATCTCTTCACTTTTGTTCTTCTTTAATATAACGCTTACAGATGTTTTAGAACACAATTTGACTTCTGACCTTGGGGCTTCTAAGGTCAGGGTACTCAGGGCCTGTGAAATTATCACAAGCAGAGCTAAAAAAAATTTCCCCATTGCAGAAAATAAGCAATAAGTAAGAAGTTAAAAAGGAGCTTTGTCAGATAGACAAGACGGTCTCAGTAAGGGTCATCTTCTGTAGTCTGCTGTCTCTGCAGGAGGCATGTGCATGGGAAGAAGAATTTAATATACAATTCTAGCACATCACGAATCTATCACAATACAAAACTAGATCTAAAGAATAAATTTGAAAGAAGAGTAGGTTTAAAGTCTAAATATGCTATAAAAGAGAATCAATACACTTAATAGGGATTGACAAATATTAAGCAGCCAGCAATATCTGGGTTTTTCCCCCCCTCTTACTTAAAAAAAACTATAATCAATACACTTAATAGGGATTGACAAATATTAAGCAGCCAGCAATATCTGGGTTTTTCCCCCTCTTACTTTAAAAAAACTATAGATGCTTGCTCAATAAAACATATTCTTAACAATGAAACTAGAGTGACTATTTCTTTTTTTAAAAAAATCAGCTAAAGAGAATTAATAGGAAATGAACTTCTTTCTCTAAATAAAACCCATGTTTTTAAAAATGTGATTCTTGCATATCACAAATATTCCAATGCTCCTTACCAAATAATAATACTAAAGAAAAAAAGGCCTAAGTTTAAAAAAAGCAGGAGTACATAGGAGGAGGAAAGAGAAATCAGGCATTTGTATGGATAGCCTGGAACCTGAGACAGTGTCAGGAGGACAACTGAGGTTCAGCAAGAAGGTTCTTCATATATCTCCCAAGGAAGAGAAAAACAATCTGATTCTTAATGTTTTTCTACAATAAGGGGGTATGTAGGAAGTAAACTGATGTCTCTTATGTAGCTGGAAGTGTTGGTAACATAAGGTCTGAATAGAGTCCTTGAGATGTGCTATCTAGCTCTGATGATTCTCATCCTTTAAACAATGGGGATGGCCTTGGTTTCCTGTTTTGCATATTTTAGGATGTAGATAGAAGATATCAGATTGTTGCTGTAGAATGTTTCCATTAGATAGTTTTGTATGAAGGAAATTCTTAAGAAATTATTTTATCATTCTGTGTAGTTTCTTTGTATATTGTACTGAGATCTGAGGATTGAATTTGATCAAATATGGTGTTAGAAAGTGGCCTCTCAGCATAATGTATCTTATTCCTAATGACAACTTCTCTAATTATAATGTCATAAGCATTCTTGTATATCATCTCCTTCTGCCTTGCTGAGATTGTTACATAAGGGGAGTATTTATTGATGACTGTGGTTTGAATTTGGTGAAAGAATTCAATATAGAAATGCAATTTATTGTTAATATCTGTCTGGAAGTGTCCACACAACATTTAGTTTTTTATGCTTTTGAAATCTATAGTTGTGCGTTATCTCAGGACTGAAAATGGCTGTATATCTGCCTTGGGTCTTTTCTTGAAAGTATTCCTTAACTCTTAAGGGGTAAAAAATGTGCTTCAAAATCCTCAGAATTGTATATTTGGGGGCTTACTGAAGTAAGAGGATAAGCCTCATGCAACAATTGACTCTTCACAGTGGCTGAATGTATGGTTCAGTATTATGGGTCTGTGGATGGAAACCTTAAGACATCATCCAGGCCACGGTTGTCGAACTCGCTACATCATGTGACGTATTGCGATGTATCATGACTCTTTTTCCATTGCCGACAATGGGATGAGTGCAGCTTCAGTATGATGAAACCAGCCCATGGGCTGGCAATTTGACACCCCTGATCTAGGCCAACCTCTGCTCACGGCAGGATCCACTAAACATTCAGACTCCAATGAAGGAAAACTTACCATTTTATGTCACAATCTATTTCACTGGCCGACATATCATACAGAGAGGCTGTTAATGTGTGGACCAGAGGTCCTCAACCCCAGTCCATGGACAGCAACCGTTTCATGAAAACAAGCAAAGCCTTATTCACAGTATGCAGGCAGCATGCAAAACCACGCCCCCTCCAACCCACAGAAAAAACCTTTCTCCGTGGAACTAGTCCCTGGTGCCCAAAAGGTTGGGGGGTTTGGTATAGACTATATCTACCTCCTTAGTTTTATCCTGTTGGTTCAGTTTCTACCCTGTATGACAACAAAGCATAACAAATATTTAAATATCACTATTACAGGTATTTCTTGCTTACCACTTATTCACTTTTTTATAATCTGCTCTCCAGTATTGAAAGCAGACTAATCTCTAATTCTCATTAGAAAATTTTTACAAATATACTCTGCATTACTCTTGGACTTGAATTTCAACTTTGTGTGTACTTAAGGTTAATATTATTAATTATTAAAATAATATTATAAGAGATGG
This sequence comes from Vipera berus, assembly GCF_964194415.1. Taxonomy (NCBI): domain Eukaryota; kingdom Metazoa; phylum Chordata; class Lepidosauria; order Squamata; family Viperidae; genus Vipera; species Vipera berus. The sequence continues at coordinate 42,535,787 of NC_138203.1, read as the reverse complement.
TAATACTCAAAAAATCCTGTTCAAATGTGTGTGAGAGAGAGCTTCTTAATTTTGAAACATCACACTTCAGCCCTGACCCAATACAGCTTAGATTATCACCTATACTTGCAAATAAGCAAGCAATGATGGAACTGCCATCCAAAAAGAGGATTGGGCCTGGGTACAGTCTGTTAACCTCTGAACAAGACTAATGATAATCTTCTATATGTCATTGCTAAACCAAAAATCAGCATGCAAAAATAAATCATGAATAATATTTAGGCTAAATAGTCTTTCTCATCTTTTATCCAGCAATATGAGTGAATTACTGTAAACTGTAGTTTTACATTGGCCCATTTGGACAAATCATAATTAAAGTTAATCATAATTTCACCCAGTTTGCATTATAAAGACAAGTCATAGTTAATTCAAAACAGGGAAGAAATGCTTCTGATTTCCTTACAACCAGATGGGCTCATTCCTGTATAGTAAAACATGACCTAGTACTGTAACCAAATGAGGCCAGGATGCAGCAGTTTCATATATCACACATTGAATATATTGTTCTTTCTTATTAGATTCCAATGATAAATCTGCTATCACTTCTTTTTTGAGAGGTACAGGAAGTCCATACTTAATTATCACAATTGTGACTAGCAGCTCCATTGCTAAGTTGTTAAGTGAAACATCATGATACTATACTGGACTTATTGACATCAGTTCCACTGCAGTAATTAAACACTGTGACCACAATCTGTGACTTTACATCTGGCTTCTCTGTTGATTTTGTTTGTCAGAAGCCAGCTTTGAAGTGTACAAATGGCAATTGTGTGTCCATCAGGTGTAACAATTGTCATAAATGCCTGCCAGTTGCAAGGTGCCCAAATTTCAATCACCTGATGTGGGAATGCTGTGATTGTCATATATGTGAGGACTGGTCATAAAATTACCCTTTTCAGCTTTGTTATAACTTTAAAAGGTTGCTAAAGAGAGCAGTTAAGCAAGGACTACCTGCCATTGACAGGATAACAGGTAAGCACAATGAAGTGAAATGTAATTAAGGCTGCAAAGGTAATGAGAATATCAGAGGCAATCTAGAATTGTCACTGATTGTACAGAAATTATGCATGTACATATAGTCCAGATACTTACTAGAGAACATGGGTAATTAACTTTTTATGAAAAAGAATATATTATTTTAAGAAATCACTACAAGAAGTGTTCCATACTGGCCCAAATATAAAATATATTGGGGTTTTTTTATGCCTTCCAGTCATTGTTGGTTCCTGGTGACTGTCTAGACAAGTCCCTGAAGTTTTCTTGGCAAGATTTCAGAAGTGTTTTGCCATGGCTGCCTTCCTAAGGTTGAGAGAGAATGACCGGCCCAAGGTCACCCAGCTGGCTTTGTGTCAGTAGGACTAATACTAATCATCAGCTTCTAATCTGATGCCTTAATCATTACACCAAACTGGCTCATAAAATATATTCAGTTTTTAACTGAAATAATTAAAAAAGCATGCTAAACTCAGTGCAAATGCTACTTGTTTTCTATTGTTTAACATATAAATACATTTTGAAAGATCCGAAATGCTGGCTTGGTAAAAATGCTAGTATATAAGCTGCCAGAGAAACATATCAAACAAACAAAAATATTGTTATGATTTGTGCTTCTTTAATTTTCTTCTGAAATGATTTTTATGTCACAGACATGGTAGAAATTAAAATAACTTTGGCAAAAGAAGGTTGCATTTGGTTAAAATTAAACAAAATGGAATGCCAACTGCTTAATATTATACAACAATACATACAAAAAAAGAGGAAACGGAGTTTATATGCAGGTTTCACTTCTCTTCAAAAACTGGCATTCAGTATGGTCATTTGCTTGGATCCTTTTAGCAATAAGAACATAAAACAAATCACAATAACTAAGTCTATGTGTTGCTTATTTAGACTTGCAGAATTTACTTAAAAATAGGTATAAAACAAATCATGATTCTAACTAACCAACAATAGTCTCTGTATATTGTTGCAAATATCAACATAACGTAAAAGGACTTTCTGCTGTTTTTTAGCCATTCTTAACTGGAAGAAGAAATTAGGTGGATGCACTAAAATATTACGCAGATGAGCAAGCATACTAACCATTCATAGTAACTTGTGATGGCACGCATGTAGGTGCACCAGACATGGCATAGCACAAACCAGGATCACTGATAGAAGTGCTAATTTGCATTAACTGGTCCTTTCCTGAACAGTGTTTGGAAACAGCGGCTGGACATTTGTTTTCAGCTTATTGTGTCAGTTGCAGAATACTTTCAAACATAACCAGCCAGGGAGCACCCCATAGTTACAGCTCCTGATAGAACAGTGATTTTCTATGAGGTGAGCAATGATGAAGACGATGGGATGAGGAGAAACCTGACAGACATTGGACAGACTTCCAATGTTTGAATCCAATGCAGATTCTAAAAATTGGTTTTTCATTATCTCCACCATTTGGATGATCTTTTGGACCACAATGTTAGGCTAGTTGTTGCCTTCTTTGCTTGAATATGCTTGTGTTATGATGTTATGTAATTTAACACCATGCCGTATAATAGCAGTTCTATTACCATAATTCAGTGTCCATTTGATGAAATTTATAAATGTTGATTCTGTGTTAAAATATTTCTCTTAGAGTTTTTACCCCAAATTATAATTTGAAAGTCGCTGTTCAGACGTCTTCAAAAGACTGTTTGAAAAGACTAACACTATTCTTCTCAATGAATTCTACATTTGAATTTATATTTCTGCAGAAATGCATATACTTTACAACTGGAAATAGAAACCAATTTACAAACATGTTTAATAAATCATGTTGTATTTAAACATTCAAGAAATAAACAATGTAATCTCTTGTGTGTAAGATCTTAGTGAAAAAAATCCTATGTAATTGAGGTTATAGTTACTGTCCAGAGTGTAAGGGATGTACATTTCCAACAACAGAATTAAAGGTTTAATTTATTTTAAATGTAGAGAGTATGTAAAAAAAATCAGACAATTTAAATCCTAATCATTTTTATTTAAAAAATAATCTCAGCCTTGCTGAGGCTAAGAGTAATGAAACTTCATCTTTATTTTTTAAAGTTTGAATTGAACTTGCCAGTTATAGATCTCTGTACTCATTTTCACCTGGCTGGGGAAAGTAGCTAGTTTAAAAGTTCAGCTAAAATGTGAAGGATTCATCATTATATATTTACTGTCTAAGGCTGGTATAGCTGTAAGGTTTTTCAGATTCCATTGATCTAGTGCGCATGTTCCCTCCCTAGGTGTAGGACGTGCTTCTATTTGCATAAGGCCCTGGGCAAGGTTCTTTCTTGCATTGATTGGCCTGTCCAAGAGAGCCTGATGTGTTCTTGCATTGATCACTTTGCCTTTTCTTGGAAGAGAGTGTTATACTGAGTTCATCTCAAATATTCTAGGGAGAAGGTAAAACTTTACTGCAGATGTCTCAATTTTATTCCAACATTCTTTTAGAGTACAAGTTTATTTTTCCCTGTTTATAGAAGATCTATCTCTCTTCTCCTTTAGATAGCTTTCTTCAGTTTAGTGTACTGTATTCTTATTTAGTTTGGGGGAAAAAATAGTTGTCAGGACATATACCATTTTCTCATTTCTATTTTATTTTGAAGTAATGTATTTGCCTTCTAGGGGAAAAAAAAGCCTGCATCCTTTTTAAACATTTAGGAACCTATACATATATCTTTTTATGTTGGGGTATGAACCTAAGCTTTTAAATCCCTTGGTAACATTATTCTTTAATTTAAAATATTATTACTTTAAATTGGCTTCAGTATATAATGCTGATGTGTAAAATTCTATTGATATCAGTAATATATGATTATAAAATAAAATCAGAACATTAACTATATACTTGAAAGAATAAGAAAACGTTTTAAACATTATTTTTCTATATTTAAAATTGATACTAAAATCTTACCCCAGAATTGACATAAATTTTCTTGCATTCATATTTAAATATTTACTCCAGAGTAATCCCACTATAGCAGGTAAATATATTAAAGCAATTTCATGAATTACTATACTCTGAGTGTTTTGTATAACAATATTTAAGCAATGATACGTAAAAGTAGTATTTGTTCAAAAGAATCATAAATGGAGTTTTATTCATTTTGGCATAGCAGTTCCTAATACTGAAAAAACAAGAAACTGACGTGTCTTGAAATTGTTATATTATAAATTACTACACCAAATATAGCAACCATGACACCATACAGTTCCTTCCTGATTATAAAATTATCTTCACATTTTTTTAATCTTAAAATTATTGAAGACCAGGTTCCATGTTTGCCTGCAGATTCTCTTCCTAAAAAATGTTTCACAGTGGATTTAAATGTTTTAGTATCACTTAAAAGTATGTAAAAACAGAACAAACAATGTAATTAATCACAGTGGCTTTTGTTTTTATTCAATAGATAATATTTGTACATGACAGAAACTAGAATTTTTGGAAACCATTGAATTGTAAATGTGAAGTAAAACCATGTCTTTTTTCCTCCTCTGTTTTATGATGCATGATGTTTGAGATTGCTTTGATTTTTTTATATTATGATTAAAAATGGTGTTCATGTTATATCACCTAAAATTCTTCATTCAAACAAAACAGAAGACTTTTCAAATGTATACATTGAAACATGAAGAAATGTATGCATCTCATTCACAATTTAAAAAAATACCTTATGGTTGGCTATTTTATGCTCACAATAGGCATGAAAAGTATGCTATAAATCTACATCAAGGAATTTATATGTCATCCATATTCTAGTTTTCGCTCATCTTTTTGAAACAAGTAATGTATTTTATTTTAGAGGGTGCTCTGTTTCAAGAATAGAAAGAATTCTCATAATTTGAATAAAAATTTGGGTAAGTGCAGTTCTGGCCCTATATGTACGATACCTTCATTATTATGCAAATACACCATGAGCATAACATTTCCCAAGATGTCATTTGCCTGTTAGGATCTTTAGAAAATGGCCTCTGAAAGTCACAATGCTCATATTCCTCAAGAAAGCAATATAATACCTAAAAAGTGCCTATCCTCTTTTCTATATGAATAATGAATGTAATAGGAAAAGCCATTATTAAAATAGGAGAATACATTGACCTGTGAGTTGTATTTGAAAACTGCATCTGCGTTTCTTATTTGTAGTAACTGCTGACAGTTCTCCTGCACTGGTAAATGAACATGCAAGAATATTTTGCAGTAGAAGCTATAAGTAATTTCAGGTGCCCATAAAAAGAAAAATAATTGACATATTAGAAGTATTGATCAACTATTTAGTGATTATTATATGCCAAACATTAATAAGTAATTGACACAATAGATTAATTTTTATTTCTCCTTATCTAATACAGTTATTCAGTATTTAATCAATGTCATGAATTAATTAAATTGAAACATGTTTTTTTTTCCAAAGGGAAATTTCTGTTTAAGAACAATGGTCAAGCCATACTATTATAATACAAAAAATGCAACCTTTTAGGTAAGAGTACTGCATTCTCTAACAACAATAGGATAAATATATGGTAGGATATGTAGTCTGCTAAGTCGCCAAGTAAAGAACAAAACCTAAATAAATTACATTAAAATAAATATTTTAAAGTATACTGCCTTTGATGTCTATTATCTAGACCACGCTTTGAGTCAGAGAAATACTTTTAAAATTATCTATTTAAGAGAAGTTAGTATTAACATATAACTGCAATGTTTCATATGAATATGAACTTAATATTAATCATATGAATTATGTTAATTTTTCATTCACTGTTTCCTCAGAATTTTCAGATTAATAAAATGCAGGTTGTACAGGATACATTCAAACTGATATATATAGAGATTGAATTTTGAATGCGTTAAAGTTTGTCACTTCCATATGTTACGGTAAAGATATTAATGGTGATGTGTACTACTTAACTGAGGTTAAGAAGCTGGGAAAGAACTGTAGGCTCACACTCTGTCCTTTTCCATACAAATTGCTGTAAATCAATAGACAATAAGTAAGTAAGAGGGTAAGAGAGATTCAATAAGTAGGGTCCAGCTTTAGTTATCATAAATATGCTAAATATAGCAGCTGTCATAATCAAGCTAGGCAACTACCTGGACATTTATTTAAGTAAATATATTCACGGTTACCAAGTTGTAGAAAGGAACTTTCAGGGAGATCCTACAGTTCTCTCGTCTGCATTAAAAATAAATGAAATAAGATAAACTATCACTAGTATTATGTCTACAGTGTATGACGGTCCTGTTAACCTTAGAACTTAAAAGAGTTTCCTCCTGAAGTTTTGTAACATGTAAAACATTTCAAGTTTTCTACAGGGCACATCTTTCTGGACATAGGCGTAATGGGGAAAAAGTCTGTTTGAGGTATTATTAACTTAGTAAAAAGGGAGAATGTTCTGTGCCTTGCAGTCAGACAGTTGTGGCTGATTGTCTTATGCCATAATTATGATGTTCAGTGTTTTGTATCCACTAGCAGCTGCTTTGTCAATCACATTCAATGTTAAGTCTCTTGATTAATATAAAGAGAAATATAGGGAATAGGGTTGCATGCTGTCAGTATTTTAATAACATTACAGCTAGGGTTTCATCATGTATTGGATATTTTTTTCTTGCTAAAGGGTACATTATACTTAGTGTACTTGCATTTTTGTATAAATTTAGCCTAGCTTATACTTCTATATTTAATTCAAGTTGTTTTCATATCATTAATAAAGGCATTTTAACTCTTAATTTACAGTTAATCTAAAATTTATATTTCGAGTTTTACTGCTATGTTAAAGTGCTACTTAATACTCTATTATATATTTATTTTAGCTAGCTATGGTTTTCACAGACTACCCAAAATTAGATACTGATACATTATAAATCTTTAAGATGGAAAATGTTACACTAGTATTTCTTTAGTCATTCTAAAAATAAATTAATAACTGGCTTATTCTGTGAGAATTAATTATTTCAAGTATATGTGCGTTGTGAAGTAACAGAAACAATAGTAGTAATGCCCAAAATTACATCTAGTAAGTAGCAGTCTCAGTTTTATATTGCTGATATGCTGAGTTACAAGTCAAGTTTGCTTGTTAATTATCACCACAAGATTTTGAATAAGGTAGAAAAAGATAATTTTTACTATATGATAGTTTGTATAAAATTAATAAACTGTCATACATCCAATACATTTAAATAGTAAAGAATAAATTTTCTTTATATAATAATTTAAAAAATCTTATTCTGATTTTTTTTACCAAATATATTACAATAACAGTGCTTAGAATTAAAAAACTATATAGTGTTCAATTGCTTCAAATATCTTATAATTATTAGTGACAGTATTTTCCATTTGCTTCTATCATTAGTTTCATATCTTTCTGTATAGATTTATTTATTTTCAACATATTATGGATTATATATCTAAAATTATTTGAATGTTTAACCATAAATCATACTATCATAACAGCAAAAAATCATTGTTAACCTTAACACAGTTTTCTTTGCTTTTACACAATGCTATGTTCTAATTTTAATGCATTCCAGCAGATCCCCAGTGAAACTTTGTGCTCAGAATTCTCAACAGTGCTAATATAATGTGAGCAAATTTCTCACCTCCTCCAAATCAAAATACAACACTCTTTTATATCAAATAAATAAACTTATTTAGTCCTAAAGAGACAGTTTTCTTTTGTGGTTTAAATAACCTACATGATATATAATTAATAATCATTGCCTGATGTTTCATGTGTAATGTTTTATTCTTTATTAATTTCTTCTTATTATAGCTAGCAAAAATAATTGCATGTATTTATCAACTTGACAATCAAACAACTTCTTAAACAAAATTGTATCAACCCCTTATTCCCAGAGTGTCCTTTTCTGTTTGTGATACTCCCAATACTTTAACAAATTTAGCATATGTAAATTTAGGCTTATTTTGGTTTCTTAGAATTCCTCAAAGTAATAGTGGATCACAAAACAAAAGGATGATTATTATGTGAGACTCCATTCAATTTGATTAAAACTAGCAAGCTGAAGAAATTAGCAGGTCATTATTCTTCTGAAGGTAGAAAGAGTGAGCATATATAGCTTATTTTTTCAGCACATCTAGCTTTCTAATTCTATTAGATATGTATCTTTTAGCACTGCTTTTCAAGTTTAGTTTATGATAGTAACTTCTTTACCTGGCGTTTTGTAAATGGGATACAAGCAGATAGTTTGTAAGCATGAGTTAGTAGGTGGAAGAGAAGCTGCTTTGTGGACCTCATCTTCACTTCATACACATATGCAACATTAAGTTAGAATTTAGATGAAAGAATGGAATAACAAAGGTAAGTTATTACAATTTATCTTAAAAGATTAACAGAAAATACATTAGCCCCAGCTGTGGACTTTATGCAACAGAAAAAGAAACCATTGGATTAATTCTTCTAAAAATGTAGTGACATAAAACAGGAATAGCTAAAAATAAAATCTTTTGAAGTTTTTGAACAGCTTCATGAAATATATAGTTGTATGTTTGTACTTGTCATAAAGTGTACAGTCATTGTGGAGCTGGGGTCTTTCCAGTTCCCTAAGGACGCTATTTGTACAGCACATGTTTCCAAACACCTGTTTGTTGCATTTTTGAATTTCACTTTGCCTATCTAAAGAACTATGTTATGGTAAAATCTGAAAATGTGTAAATAAATTTTCTGTACCTTAATTATCTATTTGTGTATATATTTTTCATGTAATGAAGATTTACTGAACATCAGCCAACTGAAATTTCCTCCAGCATTTTATAGTAACTGTACAGCCTTAATACATAAGTATTGTCACTCTGATCCCTCATATCTGCCCTTTTAATTTCTTGCAGTTAAAATGTTAAATTAAAATACACATGGAGCTAAAGGTATTTATCAACATTAAAATGCAGGACAATGAATACATTAATTATTTACATGGAAAACAAGCTGTAAACCCATTTATAACACCTTTATTGCAGTTTTATTTGCCTTACAAATTAGAATTGGTCAGACAATAAATTGAAATAAATAATATAACAGCAGATTTTGTATTTATTGATGGTATACTGGAAACATAATATGTGTGACTTTTCATTCAAAATGTGTTTGTATTTAACCTGGTCTTGGAGAGGAAGGAAATTTATTGCCATTAATTGCATTATTATTTTAATCTTGTCTTCTTAAATTTTCAATACTAATACATCACTTGTTCCAAATTTACAGTAAAATTTGCTCCTACTATTAGTTGCCTTGAGAAGACACAGAAAAGCAATATGAGTCCTTTTGTGTAGTACTTCTTAAAAGAGAACTTTAAAAGATTACTGATGAAGCACAATTATAAGAATGTTGTCATCAGACCCAATAAATTTAAAATACCTTCCATTTAATGAAAGAACGGAAGAATCAGACATTCACTATAGGTTTAATTACAATGTATGGACCTGGTTGATTCAAACCTTTCGTACTACCTTCAGGTCACTCCAATTTAGTCATTCAGTCCCTGCTGCCTATATTGTGTATTCAGCAGTCCCTATTAGACATCTTCACAGTGAGTGATTCTGCTGGGTTTTCTGACACCCGCTTTCATGCATGGCCTGCTATTCTGTGTGGAAATGTTTTTTCCCCCTAAGCTGCCTGCAACATTAAAGACATCTTGGCTATGTCAGACTTTTTGAGAGAAAGTGTGGTGTACAATGTTTACACGTACAGGGTATACCTACTAGGCAGTGGATATAACATTATATAATTTGATTATTAATGGTTGTGATTAATAATTATTTACAATGCGTCTGTTGGTATATAAACATGCTTGCAATGTATTTCTCCTTAAAGAGCCTGAGATGATGCTTACCTTTATTCAGATTTGTATCTGCTGTAAATTACACTAGAGGGCACTGCTTATCCTCTGTTGTGGCTTTCTTCTGGGATTGTGGGGGAAAACTCAGCTGATTCCTGTAATCTTACTTTAATTAACAGTGGTATTCTTATTTTTAAAGATCTAGACAGTTTAATTCATTGCTTTTTTTGTTTCCAATGTACAGTCTAATCTAGTGAAGTCTAAATGCAGTGCTAATACAAAGGATGGCGCTATTTGCACTTAAAACAAACAGGGAATCAAATGTGCCACACAAGAAATTGGATTTTTTTTTTACTTGAAATATCATTTCTGCCAAAGGCAGAAGGCTAACTTTTCCTTGCTAGCAAGTGTGATTGAGTAGGTTTAGAAAACAAGTGAGAAAGTATTATAGAAGAGTTACTGTAGTTTCATTGAACAAAGGTCAAGGGAATAATATCCACATTATAAGTGTTGCTGGTTTAAAACTATATATTCATCTGCATACAAATATATCCGCATGTTTTCTGCACAGTATAGCTAGAATTTAACTGTGGAAATTACTGATTAAACATTTTCAAATTTTGTTTGCCAGTAAATATGCAGATTTGAGTTATGAAAATAAAATGAATTAAAGTATGTTTCTGTTCTTCAGTATTAATAATATAATAGCATTTCTCCTACTTATAAAGGCCATGGCAGTTCAGTATTGACAAAATGTCAGTAAGTGCCATAGTTAATCCTTTAAAGATATGTTAAGATTAAATTTACATATCTCCGCTTACATTATATTTAAACCTTATTTGTTATTAGTAATTGATGAGCTGTAGTGCTCATTAACTCCAGTTCAAGATATTTCTGTTTTATCTTTCCAAAAAGTCATCTATAGAGTTCTGAGCCATGTACAGCTAACTTTGGCTGGCATTTCTTTGTTTATTTATTTATTTCAACTTATATAAAGGTAAAGGTAAAGGTTCCCCCGCACATGCGTGCTAGTCGTTTCCGACTCTAGGGGCCGGTGCTCATCTCCGTTTCAAAGCCGAAGAGCCAGCGCTTGTCCGAGGACGTCTCCGTGGTCATGTGGCCGGCATGACTAGACGCCAAAGGCGCACGGAACGCTGTTACCTTCCCACCGGAGTGGTCCCTATTTGTCTACTTGCATTTTGACGTGCTTTCGAACTGCTAGGTTGGCAGAAGCTGGGGCGAGTAACAGGCGCTCACTCTGTTACGCGGCACTCGGGATTCGACCCGCCAAACTGCCGACCTTCCGATCGACAAGCTCAGCGTCCTAACCCACTGAGCCACCGCGTCCCCTTACTTTCAACTTATATGACTATTCATTTCTATATGACAGAACTCTGCATTGTCCAGTAGAATGTTTAGAAACATAACAAATATACAAACCTTTGGCTTGCAAATGCTACTAAGTCAAATATGATAAAGCAGGACAATTTACTCCTTACCTGAAAATGCTAATGCTTATAAGTAATTTTGTTTTGCAATTATACAGTGGCTAATACATTTTGAATATATTAATGCTTTGTAACTACAAAAAACGTCCTTGGAGGAGCTATAGAAAAATCAAATGATTCATCAGTCTTCATTCAATAAATTCTGATTTTGACTTTTTATACTTATATTTTATATCTTCAAAAATTAATGGTAATTATTTCAATTATTCACAATATTTTATCCACTATAAGCAAACTGACAATACATTTTGATCAAATATTTATTTTAAAAAACAATTTTGTGCAGAACATGTCTTCAGTCGAAATAATTTATAGAATATTTTGACTGTAAATTACCTGGTTGCTTTTAAAAAGCCAAACTTCATTTTGATTTTCCTGTTAGCGATCTAAAAACTCTACCATATACTTATTTAAGAGTTTATTTAAAACTTCTCATTTTTTACATATATTGTATAATATAGTATTTAGGGTAGTCATTTATCACTTAATAGGGTACAATATCATCTACTTTATTTTGGGAGTTAATGAGGATTAATCATATTTGATTAATTAACACTATAAAATTACTTTGTTACTTATTCTTAAAATATTGCCCTTGTTGCTATTACTGGACTATAAAATATAAATATATACTCTTTCAAATAAGGCCATACCATTTTGTCTCATTACAAAAGTTAAAATAAGATCTAGAAATAATTAAGTCTGAGTTATTAGCTGCATGTATGCTTCTGGGAATTCAAGATTTTTCTGTTTTTACTCTCTTAATATCTTAAGCTAAAGGGAAATTGTTTTCCTGCAGGCCAAAAAGCAGGAACGATTTTTCAAGATTACTTCCTGAGATTCTTAAAAGAAATACCATTTCAGAAATGAAAAAAATATATAAGCATTCTCTTATCATATAAGATCATTTTCAACACTTTTGAAATGCGTGTTGCCACATTTGCACATTACAGTGGCATAATAAAAAAACTCTGCTTTGAAATTAGAAAACTACTCCAATGTTACAAATCCTTTTTGTACCTTGGAAAACTTTATTGAATTATCTGTTCATTGTCAGTAAGTTTGTAGTTCAATTGTAATATGATTGTGCTGTCTGGAAATGCAGACAATTCAGTATTTGCTAATTTAGGTCTACATTTTCTTTTGGTTTGACAGTAAGTGCTCTGTTAATTCTACTTCTTTATAGCAGCTCTCTAATAGTCAGCAAGAGCATCATCAAAAATCATTATAAAAACATTTCTGTATAATTTTATATCAATGCATTCTTTTTAAATTAATAGGAAAAAGTAGTGCTGAGATAAAACTTGAAACAGGCTAATAAGTGTGCCATTAGTGTCCTTTTAGTGCACTAAATGAAAGCTTTTGCATTGCTAAATGACTACAAAAGTTGCTTAGGTAATAAGATTCTCTCTTATCAGTAAAAATGAAAGGGGGATGGACTGCATAGCTCAAAAGATGGGTAATCAGATTACAAAGTCTTTCACTTCTAGGTCACTGGTTCAGCTCTGCCCCCTCTTTAGTACTGATGAAGAACTGTTCCCAGCTGATGGTTTTTCAGTCGTCTTTGTTAACTACATCAGTGCCTCCTGAAGTTAGAATTAGCACACATGTTGGCATGCTCAGTTGAGTATTTTTCTGTAAATGAGATGAAATGACCTCTTTCTGTCTAGAAAGAATTCTTTCAGAAAATGATACAAAACATTGATAAGACAGTGTGAATGAAACCTGCTTTGTCATGATTTATTCTATATAAGGTTTTCAAGACTAGAAAGAATTTTTTTTCTGATATTTTTTCTTAGAAACAGCTTCGTAATTGGATATAATTCATTTATATTTATATAAATGTATACTCCAATAAAATAATTACTAAGTATATGATGATTATCTGAAATCAGAAGACAGTGCTGTTAAGTGGTATTTATTCCAATTCTTATTAGAATGACTTATTTTGTGTTATATGTTAAACATGTGAGTGTTTAAACATGAAGATTTTTATATGTGTCCAATATTACATTCAATGTACTGATATTGTCTGCTTCTTTTACCACAACAGATCTACCTTGAGTTTCTAATTCATCTCCCCCAAACTTACAAACAACTTTTTCATCTCTCTAATTCCAAAACTTTTTGTTTCATTCAAAATTTGTGTCAAAAATTAGATGAGAAAAGAGTAGATGAGAAAAGAGTTATAGGTAAAGGAAATAGCCAGAAGACACGCTGCAAAACTAATAGATTACCAGTACAGAAAATGAAAACCTTCATTTAGAATGGGACAGAAGCATATTGCTTTATATGGGTAAGAAATGAAAGCAAGCATTCACCAGGCCTAATTCAATTGAAGATGGACATGTGATATTCTGCATTTGTATAGAAAATAAGAGCCAAGTTTAGAGGCCAAACATGCGAGAGATAGAGAATGAGTTAGACAGTGCAGAAGAATGTAATATTTGAATAACAGGTTGGTATCTTGGCCAAAAAAGACTGAAGCCAAAAAGTGAACAGGTATCCTCTGAACAGCTATCATACTTTCTATAATTTTTGACAATGAATTAAGAAAAAGCAACAGTCTAGAGAAATCTCTCAGTGCGTTTATTAAGTCTGAAGTGTATTATTTGCAAGCATTTGTATATAGAGAGTAAATTTTATTGATCTTAAATAAAGATGTTTCTAATTCAGATAAAGTAAATATTACCAACTTCTTATTTGTACAAAATTGCTATTAAGTATTTTCTGTTACAACATGAGTGAGTGATATAGAAAAGTATACCTGAGAAAACATCAGTGTAATAAAATGCATTTCGTATGTTAAAATGTACTTATGTAATTTTATAATAAGTGCTTAAGCACAAAAAAACAGGTAGCATGGATTGAACGACTAAATTGGAATAACCAAAACAGTGGTAATCCCAGCACTTTCCACTGCCTTCATTAACCAAATCCCACAGGTCATTAGATGAGGACCCTCCCCAATTCAAGCCATTACTGACTAGGTCCTTTCCAGCCCCAAACTTCAGTAAGTTAAGAGGCTGGCTTCTTTTCACTCCCCTCTGCCTATCTCACACCCCATCCCTGCCCATTTGTTTGTTTGCTTATTTGTTTATTTATTAATTTATCACATTTCTTAACCTCCCATCTCTCTCAGAAAGGAGCTCTTTTGGCTTCCCAGTACTCTGTGACTTATGCCAGCCCTGCCACCATGTGTTCCACTGACTTTGTTGCTCCCAGCTGACCTTCACCATCGTTCTTCGCCCACTGCTGATGAGGTGTCCCCAGTCTGGTTCTTTACATTACAGATACTATCCGTGCCAGGCCATCTTCCTGAGGTTGCTTATGGCCTTATACAAATCACATTTGGCCTTGCAAGGCTTTGAATCCTTCCAAATCCTTGCAAAAAGGCTGCATGCAATTTGATAAGATGGCAGGACCAGCAGAGCCCAGGGTAGCAGAGGCAGTGAAGTGCAGGACAACCAAAATGGCAGAGATGGGGGAGATGGCTGGGTGGAAGGACTTGGTGCCCCTATGGTTATTGGTGCTGGTGGGCTGACTAGCACCCAAATTTTGATCACATGACCTTAGGGGGTGCTTCAATCACCATAACTTAAGGTGCCGGGCATAACTACCATTTGTTCAGCTCTGCTATAACTTCAAATGGCTGCTGAACAAATGTTGGTTAAGTGAGTATAACAGAGTTGGAAGTGACCTTGAAAATCTTCTAGTCTTCTAATCCAACCCCCTGTTCAAGCAGGAGACCATTTCAGACAAATAGATGTCCAGTCTCTTTTTCAAAGCCTCCAGTGATAAAGCATCCACAACTTCTGAAGTTCCACGGGTTTATTGTTCTCACTGTCAGGAAGTTTCTCCTTAGATTGGTTCTCTCCTTGATTAGTTTCCATCCATTGCTCCGTACATTCCATCCATTGAGGATTACCCATGCATTAAAATTAAGGTGCAATAAGGTATATCTTTCTTCTACTTTTGGTTTAATCATATTGTGTTCCTGAACTGAATCTGCTTTACACAAACTCCACCTAATGAAAAAGACTTTAATCCTTTTTGTCTCAAACTTATTTTATAATCTCAAGGCAAAGCTATTGTAATACATTCTATATGAAGCTGTTATTTTAACCACTTTACCAATACTTTATTATCTTCCAAGCACAAGGCAAGGTGCTCACCAGGATTATGTATCCCCTTTGCTTTTGGCCATACCTGAACAATTGTTTGCATAGTTGGCTGTGCCACAATGTTTTATTCATCCTTGGATGAAGCTACTGCTATTGGCTTCATTGCTAGAATCGGAGCAGGTCTACAATATCAGGAAATTTTTGGACTCAACTGGCTAAGCTTTACCTTTGGTCCTTAAATGTTTTTCTGCTTCCTGCCTTTGCTATTCTTAATGCAACAAATTTGTTATTCTTCTTCTTTTACCTAACTTGCTTTCTCTGCCTGTTTATATGTTCTTGTTTCCATTATTGCCTTGTTTCCATTATTGCTCTTGTCAATATTAAAGATACCAGCAACTTCAAGCCTTCCTACAGATACTTTACCTGCAATATTTCTTCCATTTAAAAGCAATGCCTTTCTTTTTCATCTGTGATCTCAAGATTTTATTAGGATTCTGCTATATGCTGCAAGTACCATTTAGAGCCCTTCATATGCTCATTACTTAAGCCTGTCAGGCTTTGTATTAGCGTGTTTAATCCAACTCAGGAGGATCAGTGATGAGTTATACTTCTAGTGATGTTGGCGATGTACGTGATATGATATTCTAGGGATGAGTAAGCTTCTTGCAACAAGGATCCTAGTAGTATATGTGATGATTTCATTCTATCAACCTTACAACTGCTCCCTGTATCTTCACCAAATGTATAGTAATCTTCATCTTTATGGAATATATACTTTATTATTGCCTTCTATGAATCCATCTCAGTCTCTATAGAATTATAAGAAATTTATACTCCATTTTCTTAATACTTTTGGTCTTTGTATTAGTCACAGAAGTCCCGTCTTTGATTGTCTTTTAAGCATTGCCGCTTTGCTTCATTTTGCCTCACTTCTGAAACCTTGTTCAGTTCAAATAGGTATAAGAGACCTCTCCCTCTCTCTCTCTCTCTCTCTCTCTCTCTCTCTCTCTCTCTCTCTCTCTCTCTCTGTGTGTGTGTGTGTGTGTGTGTGTGTGTGTGTTTGTGTGTATACTTTGAGCCAGATGCAAATCACAATGAGGTTACATATCCCTATTGTGCTTTTGTAGTACTGCTGTTGTATGACATATTGGTGCATAAACATTTCTCAATACAAATTTTGAGCATAGCTCTGCCATGTACTGTGTTGACCTCTGAAATAGGGAGGCAACAAGAGTTCTGGACAAGATTACTTCCAAATTTTTTCCTGCTTTGAAATTCTCCCAATGGAGAAAAAGGATGAATGTGGCTAAGCACAGTGACATACCCACATACAGGAATATGCCAGGATAATAAAAAAATAAAGAATGATCACGTCTCGATTTTTATTGCACCTGCAGGTTTGCATCCAGCAGCTCATCTTAGAATTACTTGTTCCTTCCTAGAAAGAGAAGTTTGTGAATATTCTTCTGTAGGACACTCTGACAGGTTTATAAAGTTCTTTGCCTATACAATTGATCGTGCATCTCCATTTATAAGAAACGTATGTAAAAATTTGAGAAGAGTTTTGCTGGATCAGTCAAAAGTTAGCTGCTCCATCATTCTATTCCAAATAGTAACCAACCAGACCCAGATTGTTGGGGGCAATTAAGCTGACTTTGTAATAATGCCACTTGGGGGGGGGCGAAAGCCCTAATAAGCAGGCATATACATAGAATGAAGGCTACTGCTAAGCTTGTAAGCCGCCCTGAGTCTTCGGAGAAGGGCGGGATATAAATGGAATTAAAATAAAATAAAATAAATAAATAAATTTGGGAACTTCAGAAGGATGCTTAGCAGGTCTTCTAATGCTTAAGATATGCTGCCTGTGATTTAGGAGATAAAAGAGTATCCCTTGTTTGTGTGTACAGCTACCATTCAGTATTGCCTTCTGACAACTGTCTGGACATGTTTCTACAGTTTTCTTGGCATTTTGGAAGTGGTTTGCCAGGGCCTGCTTCCCAGGGCTGAGAGTGACTGGTCAAGGGTCACCCAGCTGGGTTCATGCTTACAACAGAAATTAGATTCACAATCTCCCAATTTCTAGCTCACATCTTAACCACTACACCAAACTGGCACAGTGTCACTAAATCCTCATAAAATTTTGTAAATTTCTGTATCCTCTGTTTGTCCAGATTGTCAAACTTGTCTGTTTTCAGAGTCCATTGACTATTCTCCAGTTATATGTTTGAAAGTGTGTCATCTTCAAATTACATATCTATAACATACTTTCAATTTTTCAGTTATGCCCAACAGCTCAGAAATATTACCTACTTTTAATTCCACTGGCATATGATTTCATTTCCTCTGGTCATGAGAGTTAGAATGATACTTAAAAATTAAGTAGAGCTGAATTAATAAGCTGCAGGTTATAAAATAACATATACAACTTTACTTAATAGCTGTATTTCCCTCTTATTTGCAGAACTATACTAAATGTTCATTACTACAAAGAAAAGGAATAAGAAAATTTGGCTGTCAAATTAAGTCTTAAAAGCACTGGACTGGATTTTTAAATTATAGTGCATGTATGATTTGTCTACACCAAAACCGGATTTTAAACCTTTACTGTTTAAGTAATAAAAGTTTTGCCTTCCATCCTGCATAATTTGTGTGCAACTTAATCAGCAACATAATCTCCAGTACAGGAGTTTTCCAAGGTTACTAGGCTGATAAATATTTAAAACGGAGTGCTGGGTTAGAAAGACATTTTATCTAGTCTAGTTCTTAAACTATTGGTTTAAAATGTGGTTATATTCTGAATTGTGATGGTTGTACATTCTGTCTTTTATTTTGACTGGATCAACAGCTAGTAATCCTGTACAATTATTGCACAAAATTATTACATGACTCATGTACTACTATATAGTGAGGAAGCCCAGTTAAAATAAAACCCACAGACGTCTGCTCTTAAATTAGGCAGTTACCACAAATATATCAACTACATAAACTGATTGTATAAAATTGGGTTTTTTATATGTACAGGGATAGTTGTCCAGGTGAATAGATACTTTAATGTCATGTCTTTAAAAGTAGTTTAAAATGATATTTAAAATGTATATATAGCTGAAATGAAAAATTCAGTGATTTCTAGTGGAAAAAAATTTGCAAACTAAATATTTTTAGTGTCATACTGTCCACAATACCAGTTGTAATGCTTTGAGTTTTAATGTTACTTATGTTAACAGCCCTTTGTTCTCTTATTCTTTATCTTGCTTTCTAATATTGTATTCTGTACTGTGCTGTTTGGGGTGGGAGGTGATGATACATAAGTCACAGTTGAAAAGATATATAGAGTTGATGTGTTGTAACCAAGCTGGTCATACTTCCTGTAGTTTAGTTATTCTTTTATCAATCTCATTATGAGGAAGTTCATTAACCATAATTTAAGGATAGCACGCCATAATGATAACCATGATTTGAAAGTGACATGTCACTCTTGGGAAGCACTAACTCTTCCTGTTCTTTTTGTCTGTTTAAAAGATCTATTAAAATATACATTTTTGTTATTGGCAAGATAAATACAAGTTCAAGAAGTTCAATTGCACTTTTTATTTAAAAAATTCTGCAACTGCTGCTACTATATTCAATTACATTATGCAATAGTTACTCACTCTTTTATTACCATACTTATAGAGTGAAATTATTATTACAAACATCTATATTTGCATTTAAATTCCCTATTCAACTTTTGTAATCAATGCATAGGAAAAGACCCAATTATACAGTGATTGAAAAACAAAACACTTGTATCTCTAGGAGTGAAATGAAGCAGAGTATGGCAGACAATTTTTATGTAGGCTTTCTCCTCCAGGACTCAAACCCTTCTACCACGCAACAAAGAATTTTGCCACTGCATGCGTGGTAGAAGGGTTTGAGTCCTGGAGGTTACAGAATTATAGTTGTCAGCTTGTGCCAATTTTTTGAAGATAATTTTTGGAACATTATATTTAGTCACAAACTTAGTGGCTTCCCACTCACATAAACTAGGGAGTGACCCTAACATTTTGAGAACATGTATTTTCTTAACAGGGATGTTATTATTTATTATTAATGTCAGTACTATTTTTAAATATATTGTAAAAGGTGATGTCTATTGCTGGTCAATGACCATAATAGTTATATTCTTCTTCTTCGAAATGAAGCAGGGGTGATATGGAGAGGAAGAAAAAAAAAGTTAACTGCATTTGTTAGGAATATCTCTGACCTTCATACTCAAAAGGCTGTATCTAAAATAAACTGTGACTTAGTGCTATACGCAAGCCAAGTTACAATATCCTATAAACATAACTAATAGCAGTATAGGTAAAGGTAAAGGTTCCCCCGCACATGCGTGCTAGTCGTTTCCGACTCTAGGGGCCGGTGCTCATCTCCGTTTCAAAGCCGAAGAGCCAGCGCTTGTCCGAGGACGTCTCCGTGGTCATGTGGCCGGCATGACTAGACGCCAAAGGCGCACGGAACGCTGTTACCTTCCCACCGTAGTGGTCCCTATTTTTCTACTTGCATTTTTACATGCTTTCGAACTGCTAGGTGGGCAGAAGCTGGGACGAGTAACAGGCGCTCACTCGGCTACGCGGCACTCGGGATTCGACCCGCCAAACTGCCGACCTTCCGATCGACAAGTTCAGCGTCCTAACCCACTGAGCCACCGCGTCCCTCAATAGCAGTATACAATGCATATAATATTGTTTTCATCTTGTACACCATCATGTGTTTTGCAACATGAGAAGCAGTGAACATATATTTTAATTAAGGTTTGGCCAGTGAATAATTCCAGAAAGATTCTGAGAATCTAAGATAGTCATGTTGACCAGAAAGTGATGTGAATAAATTAAAATGAAAGCTCGGTAAGATTGTAGTAGGTAGGATAAATAGTGTTTTCTGCAACCCAGAAATGAAAGTTGTTATTAAATAATTTTCACTTTTACTGAATAATATTTTGGGTTTTTTAGTGAACCTGTAGATCAATAAAAGCAGTTCACTGACTATTTCCATTGTTTGTTCACATTTTAATAAATTTTTGGACTTATATTTTCCACAGATGATTCAGCGAGAAATAGAAGTAAAAAATAAAGTTACTGCAGTGGCATTGACAGATTCAGTTCATAACGTGTGGCATCAAGAAGCTGATAAAATTGTTCGAGAGTGGATGCGAGAGGTGAGGCTGTAATCTGATAACCAAGTGCACAAACTGACCAACTAGCATTCTTATTATTAGGAGCAGCACTTCCTTCCTCCTGCTTTTACAATTTTCCCTTAGGGGAACATGAATGCCTTTGTATATAAAGACTGTTATAAAGAGACTATGAACTTTATTCAATTCATCCAGCAGGGCTTAAATTTTTCATACAAATTACAGATCATTGTTAAAATCCAATTTTGATCATCAAAGAGTTTCACTCAACATTATATCTAAGTTATATATGCATACATACTTACCATAATGCTGTTTTTTGGGGGGTCAGTTGTATTTGGAGTGCAGAAAAAAATGACATCATTAAGAAAAGAAATGCAGATGAGAAGAGGAAATCTAATTTAAATCTGCTTTACATTATCTTTTCATTGCTTTCTAACATTGCAAACCATCCTTCTTTAAATTTCTCACGTTATTTGAAGGTGCCAATTCCATCCAACCATAACTTTCATAGTCTTCACCTTCTTCTTAACCTACTATTCCATCATGTGCATGTTTTGTGGGTTAATTCTCATTCATTCTCCCTATACAACCAAACCACTTCAACATACTTCTTTCATATAGATGACTAACTTTATAGTTCATTGTTTTACTACTATTAGTTCACTTCTTTGGTATACTGTTTAGTTTTAATATTAGTGGATAAAAAGAAATATAAGCCACTAAGAGTCTTTTGTGATTGGAATGTCACATTCTAGTAAATAAGAAAAATAAATTCATTTGGGGATTGATTCATATAAATATTTCTTTAAAATGTCTTTCTAATTCTTAAATACGTAAATGTTACTTTGAAAATGCAACTTAGAAATCTTACATTTACTTTATTTTACAAGTTTTTTTTCTTTATATTTCAAGTAAATACCAGTATTAAAGTTTTCTGTATTTATCTTTTTTTGGCAATTGAATAAAATACTCAAGTTGAAAAGCTTATTGAGAAAAAGAAATATTATGAAAATTCAGAACATTTAATATATAACATGAGGAGCAAAGCATTAAAATGTACATCTCCCATTTTAAACCTAATAACTAATTGCTATTGAGAAATATTTAAATAAGACAATCCATTACCCATGATTTTATTTTCAGAAAATAGTGAATTAAAATATGGATGGGATACTCAAAGAATCTCATCTTAACAGTGTTATATTACATGAATTTTAGATATGTTTCTAAACTACATCATGCCAACAGGATATATTTTTACTATATCAGGTTTAGATTGAGAGATTGAATAATAATTCATTTTTTTCTCAGTTGCTTTGAACATGCAGTGGTAATTGCTGTTACTGAAAGAATGAATAGTTAACAATAGCAATTTTTCACTGCATCTATCTACCTTTATCACAGCATACATATTTAAGTGCCAGTAGAAATCCTATTTTAAAGTTTTGTTAGACATTGTGATGACTGATAAAACAAATTTTCCATTTTTGTATCTTCAGTCTGCATTTGAGATACTTAATTCTTATTGCCATTGGCTCATTGTATATAGTATAAAGTAATTTTGTTGAAATCTTTGGTGTTGTCTAAAATTCTCTGATGTAATGTTATATCAGTAGAAATATTAATTTTATCTATGTCAAACATATAATACCTCATAAAAATTCCAATTCCTTCTTTCAGGTGTTAATTAAAAACAGGTCTCTGAATGTACATTTTAAAGTCTTTATGAAATACAGAAATATTACCATCACACAATTAGGTAAAAGATAACAAATACACTAGTCAGTTATATTTTTTGCACAGAGTTCAGTAGTTTTACTGATCTAGCATTTCTTACAAAATATGCAGTGCTTGTGAGCAATTTCTAATCTCATACAATACCTCTTCTTTATGTTCTTCTTCCTCTCTCTGGTCCCAGAACAGGAGGAGAGCCTTGACAAATCTTTTCAAAACTCATGGCTTTTACATTATTGGAGGAGACTACAGCTTTTGAAATTCTCTCCTCACCTAAACACAGCTGACATCTTCTTCCAGACAAAATGAATTAAGAAACTATAATAAGACATTTGATCTACCAGTCAAGAATCTTTCTATAGTGAGGATGGCTTCCATGGTGCACAACTGTGGCAGCAACATTTAAAAATATACAATACATGCTTTTTTGGCATAAGGACAATCAGCCATTTATCTGGGATGCATGTATTTAGTTCTATCTTATTCCTCATTTTTCAATATAAGTTTTTAATTATATCAAATGTTTTAATTAAATCAGATGTCTTCATATTTTAACAAAAGCTTGGTGGATTATTTTGTTTGACAGTCATTATTTATGAAAAGTAAATTGTAATAATTTTGAAGAAAACGCTATGATATTTAAATTCCAAGGTTGAAAAGTAAAAGAGGATTTAATTAGGAAATAAGCAATTAATAGATTAGTAAAACTGAGATATTTCATGCTGATTTATTATCCATAATATCATTCATATTTTATTTCCCATAATCTATGTCATTTTTCTCTCTTATATTTTATGTAAGACAACTTGAATCAGTTCCATTTTAATAAAGTTTTAGCCCGATTAACCATACTAATTTAACATAAGTACAAAAAAAGATAAATATCCAATTAGGATGTATTATTTTAACTAATGCATCTGTTAAGATATTTGAAATAAGGTAGACACCCCCCCCAGTATTTCTTTTCAAGGACAAAGTATTTCCAATTCTTTCCATCTCTTTTGGCACACTTAACTTCCAATGGTTAGTTCATCCTCTGTCTACCTGTTTCATTTTGTATAAAAAGGTAAAGGTTCCCCCGCACATGCGTGCTAGTCGTTTCCAACTCTAGGGGCCGGTGCTCATCTCCGTTTCGAAGCCAAAGAGCCAGCGCTTGTCCGAAGACGTCTCTGTGGTCATGTGGCTGGCATGACTAGACGCCAAAGGCGCACGGAACGCTGTTACCTTCCCACCATAGTGGTCCCTATTTTTCTACTCGCATTTTTATGTGCTTTTGAACTGCTAGGTTGGCAGAAGCTGGGACGAGTAACAGGTGCTCACTCTGCTACGCGGCACTCAGGATTCGACCCGCCAAACTGCCGACCTTCTGATCCTTAATAGTGTGATGTCCCAAGCTAGACATAGTACTTGAGTGAGATGTATCCATTGGATATTCTCCATCATTTAGATGTTATTTGACTGAGTTGTGTCTCATATTAATTCCATATATAATATATTAAATCCTTTTAGGGGATCATTTATTTATTTATTATTAATTAAATTGATATAGCTACCCGTATTGGCCAATCACCTGAGGCAGCTGATCTTGGGAATTATGAAAGAGAAGAAAGTTGTCAGATAGTTCTTCTTTGCTCATGCTACTGCCATGGTAATTTCATTGCCAGGTAAGAGGACATATTTGTGGACGTAATTGCCTCAGATGTTAATATAATTACAAAACAGCAAAAGCTCCCTGAAGGTTTATACTAGATATAATAATGCTTGCAGATATATAGCTACTTCTACTCTTGTATGAGCTCAAATCTCACTTTACAAGTCCAGTTTATTTTTTTGGTCTTGACATGATAATCCCTATGATTAAGCTTTGACAATATGGTTAAAAAACCCTAAGGTATTTGATTATTCAAAGTTCTCTTTAATTTCAGAATTGCTGTAATTGGGTATCAAGTTCAGAACCTCTGGATACATCAGTAGAGTCCATGCTACCTGATTGCCCACGTGTTTCTGCAGGTATGCAATCTCTGTTCCTGAAATAAGCTAGTTGTTTGCCATCAGGAAATTACTAGTTTATTGAATATCATTTTGATGTTTTAGTATTTTAGTGGGTCACCTATTCAGATCAGTGTCCTGACATCTAAGGTAAAGGTAAAGGTTTCCCCTATCCAGTCATGTTTGACTCTGGGAGGGAGTGTTCATCTCCATTCCTTAGCCAAGAGAACCAGCATTGTCCAAAGGCACTTCCATGGTCATGTTGTAAGCATTACTATACATGGAGGCACATGGAATGCTGTTACTTTCCCACCAAAGTGGTACTTATTTATCTACTTGCATTTGCATGCTTTCAAACTGCAAGGTTGGCAGGACCTGGGGCAAGAACTGGAGGATTGAGGTACAGAAAAAAGGTGAATGAAAGGGTAAATGATTGAAGTATGTACAGTAAATACTTGCAGTGATTTGACAATTAGTAACCCCATACATTGACATTAATCTGTCTCCTGCCTGGCTCTTTATGTTTTCCAGCAGTACACTGATCACTGCTATAAATGAGTCAATACACTTTTCTTCTACTCATCTGTTTCTCTGTCTTTCACAACATTATAGACTTCTCAAAATAACTAGGCCTTTGTATAAAATATCCAAAATATCATAATTTGAGCCTGATCATTTGCACTTCATATGAGAACCAAGGTTAATTTGTCTATGATCCATGTAGCCCAGGGGTGTCAAATTGCCGGCCTGTGGGCTGGATGCGTCATGCCAAAACTGTGCCCACCCCATTGCCAGCAATGGAAAAAAGTCACGATAAATCACGTGATGTTGCAAGTTTGACACCCCTAATGTAGACAATTTTTCTTTCTTTCTTTCTTTCTTTCTTTCTTTCTTTCTTTCTTTCTTTCTTTCTTTCTTTCTTTCTTTCTTTTCTTTTCTTTTCTTTCTTTCTTTCTTTCTTATTAGACTATCACAAGGAAAGCCATTGCCTGCACATTTCTCACCTCTATAGACATAAACACATCATGATATCTGAACATTTTTCTCCAAAGCCTTTACTGTTCCTTGAACAAGTGCTAGCTGTAGGATATTTCTTAACTGTTGGTTTGATAGTTGATAATAAAAGGCATAAAAATAGCTTATTGGTATTCCTTAACTTTCTTGTTTATTTATTTATTTCCCACCTTTATTATTTTCATAAGTAATTCTGGGAGCAAATGTGCCTAATATTCCTTTCCTATTTTCCAAGAACCCTGTGAGGTGAATTGGGGTGAGAGAGAGTGACTGACACAAAAGCTTTTAAAATAAACCAAAGAAATGCATATTCAAATAGTGCATAATTAACCTGATGTGATAATCACTACTAACCTGGATAGCATTAAAAGGACATTAATTTAATGGAGGTTAAGTTCATTAGTTTGGACAACCTAGTAGCTAACTCACTTGGGTATCACTGGAACTCTATAGGCTTCTGGTTGTCCACTACAAGAAAAAAAAAATAGATTCATATGTAAAGTAAACTTGTAAGTAAAATTTAATTGGAATTGCATAAAGCAGGTATTTGTATAAAAATCCTGATAAATATAATGTGTTTGATATAATGCAGTAGGATAAAATGCAAGAGGAAGATTAATGGAAAATCTTTTTTATTAAAATGGGAATGAAAAATATTTGTTGCTAGAATTTGACTAATGTGTGAAATATTTGTCATTAAGAAAGCACACCATATTTATGACATTTAGATGGCAGAAGAGACATAGAAAATTCTAACTCCTTTCTGTCTAATAGAATAGATGTTTGAATTCTTTTTCTAACCAAAATTGGAAAGTCTTGTTTTAGCCAAAATCAGTCTTAAGATCATTCTGCTCTCCTATACAGCAGCAAATAGAGATGTATTTTTTGAAGTACAATTTTACTTACACCTCAAAGAACCTCAAAATAATGAAAAAAATAATTACAAATTGGCCGTTCATTCACACTGATTTCCTAAAACAATTTCACATCCTTTTGTAAATAGTATGTATTAGTATAATAGTGTGTAAGTTTACCAGTAAACCAGAATGTAACAATAAAAACAAGACGAATATAACAGATCATTAAAGCCTATTGAAATAGTTGCATATGACAATAATTGTAGTCTCCATCAAAATATTGATAAAAGCTCCTTTACTTATTGATTAGAAAGTTCCTTGTTTACTTCAGTGCTTTGCTTATGTTAAACTTACTGAATTTGGTCCCTGCACCACTGTTCTTAAGGATATTGCTAATATGAATGGAGCAGTCAGATACTAGCACTTCTTTTCATTTGTTAATGGAGTATTATCTCACCATCAGTTCCTTGGAGAAAAATGAGCATATTTAACACATTGTCAGGAAGTATACTGCTTATCCTTAATGACTATATTTTTCTTCTATTTTCTATTTGTATATGCTGTATTTGTGGTAACCATTCCTGTGAGATACCTAGAACATTATGAGTCAAATATGTTCTCTACAAAGCATGTTCTCTTTTACAAAGAAAGTGTATAACAACAAAGGCTAAAATTATCCCGTTAGCCCCACCTCTGTTATTTGGGATAGAGGCATCAGAACTGGAGCAACTCCTTCGTGCAATTCATCAGGATAGTAGTAAGGATTAATTCTCACTTCATTAATGAAGTGCAAATTGCTAAGGATTAGGGGACAATTATTCCTGAGCAGCTGAGTTCACACTTCATCTGATTGTGGATTAGTGGACTTGTAAACTGCAAGTGTGAATTAGCTTTATGTCTCTTCAGCTGCAAGAAATCATTTTTACTATGAATTCGGGAAACTTTCTTAGAAAGGCCAAGTGGACTTTCTGAAACTCCACATTTTAAGATTTCTAAATCAAATTCTGTGAAAATAAATGCATATTATACATCAGAATTGAACTGAAATAGGAAGCTTGATCTTTTTTTGTGAAAACAGATTACAAAACTGATTATTTTTGTAACACAGTATTATCTGCCATTCCAGCTATATTAATAAGTTTATCGTGATGTATCGCACCATGTTTTGCCCTTGTGGGCATGGCATGCATGTGATGCACCCAGCTTGTGGGCAACCAGTTTGACACCCCTGACCTAGATTCTTTAATCTAAAGGCTATGTTACTGCCACATTCCACCAACCTAAGAGGTATATGCAGTATGCTAGTACATATTTGGGATGCATTTTAAAAGTGATAAACTTTTAAAAAATATATTAAATTTACTTTATGGCAATCATACTTTTAATAAGTTGGTTTTGAAAATATATATGAACTTTTCAAGTTCTAACGCAAATATATTCCTAGAATACATAGAATGTAAGGGTTGGAAGGGATCTCAGAGGTGATATGGCCCAACTTACTGCCTAGTGCAGGAACCCACTTCTAGTCCATCCTTGACTCAGTGCAGGATAGAAAGGAATTTTTTCACAAACGTTTTCACATTGTATCTCAACAACAACATTCAATCCATATTAGATGATCAAGCCATAATAAAGTTTAATTTGTAATATTTCTTTCCTCATATAAATATGGTATCATATTTTCTAATGCACAGGCCTAAGCTTTGAAAAATGCATGAATTAGTCTCTTGTAAGAAAAGGGAGGCAATATATGGACTAAGGCCAGGACTCTGGATGTCAGAGTGCAAATCTAAGAAAATAAACTCAAGAGTAAATATCAATGAGTTACCGCTATTTATGTCATTATAAAAATAGGGTTTTGGATTGTAGCCATAATTATTGTGGAAAATATGCTAAGACTATTCCTCCCCTTCCTCCACGATGCGCACATGTATTTAATTCAGGTATCACTATTTAGAAAGGGTTTTTAATTGACAGAGAAGAGATTTATAAATAATATATCTGTTATTTAAATAACATGATATTACGGACTGTTATTTAATAAAATAAAGAAGATATCTTAGTGAGTGAATGTGAATTTTAAAATTTGTAGAAAAATTTCCTATAAGATATTATTATTCTAGAAAAAGTTAAAAGTTACTTTTTATAGAGAAAGGAGTTTTGTTTTCATTTTCAAAAACAATAGCAAACTGATTCATAGTATCATAATATTTTTTTAAAAAAATATAATATTTGATTCTCTTGTGTCAAGTAAGGTTCATAACTGAAAAAATATGATACAGCATAGGTTGAATTGAGTGTTCTCTGTCCAATAACATAGGATATCTTCATTTTCAAATACAAATATGCTCAATTTTTGAGCATTTTTATCTTGTATTTAGTGGCACTCCTACTCTGTGCATATGCCTAGGTCTTAACCAGCTCTAATAGTCTAATCAGAATATTCTAAGTAGAAAGAAATATCAGAAAACTCATAGAAGCATCCTTGCATAAGTGCAAAAATAGATACATCCAAAGTATTTTTATACTTGAGTTTTCCAGAATAATTATTGGCATGCACTTGTTCTGTATCTATATCCCTACACCTATGATGTTTAACATAAAAGAAGTTATTTTTAGAATGGTGAAAAATATTTAAAACATCTGCCTTTTTTAAAAAAATGAAACAACAGATTCCTTTAAATTGCTATTCTACATTTATTTAGTTAAAGACCCATTGAACCCAGACATATTTCTTAGCAGATATACAGTAATTGTATAAGGTAACATTTAAAAAAAACAATCTAGCTGACTTTCTCAAATTTGAATTTTAACAGTAAGATCAGCTTGATCTGATTTAGAGATTATTTAAAGCACGTATACAATTTTAAAGCCTTTACAGTGTTGTTATTGAATTTTCTTTTTATATATAAAAAGTACAAAATCTATTATAAACTGGGGATAGAAGCTTGTAATGTGCCTCTTGCAATTTGGCTTGAGCAGTTACTATTTTTCTGATATTCTTTCACTAGCTGGCTTTAGAAAAAAATGTCTGGCACCAGTATACTATTAGGCTGTAATTAGTGTAACTAACAACTAGTATGAAAGAGCATCATAGAGGTCACTGTAAGACTTCAAAGGTCTTAACAGGTTAAGGTTGGAGGGCAATCTGTCTCTTTGCTTAATCTGTTGCCATATCTGGTGAGATTTGTTGAAATCTTCAGGGACCTTTAACCTTGAGGTGTTGCTCTCTCATAATTTACTGGTCACATGCCATATTCTTTATTCCTGTCTGTTTACATAAGCATAGGACTTAGTGAGTGGTAGCTTCATTTTAGAGTTCATGTACAATAGTGCACAGATTATCATCTCTTCACTGCAAAGAAAACATTATGGGCTAACTGCTTTAACATTCTTTTGTCTGCCAAAACTGGACTAAACTGTGCAGCTTGATTTGCATGTGACAGTTAAAAAATTGTGTAGAAGAAAATCTAAGAAGTACAGACTATGAAGGATATAAAGCTGTGTTTACATATCTTCAGCAAATTTAGTTGTGTAATGCTGAATTTGCTGCAATAAAATTTACTGCTTCTTTTGGTAGTTCAAATAACTTTATATAAATTACAAAAAGTTACAAAGTTACAAATATTGTCACAAGTAAATTGTAATTATTTTTTATTATTTTTAAGACACTTGTGAGAAAAAGTTCAAGTAGAAAGTTAAATATCAGCCCTTTCATGTTTTATTTCACATCAGATACATTTTCTTCTCATTTCCTTT
The DNA here is from genome assembly GCF_964194415.1 of Vipera berus. Classification (NCBI taxonomy): domain Eukaryota; kingdom Metazoa; phylum Chordata; class Lepidosauria; order Squamata; family Viperidae; genus Vipera; species Vipera berus. Next base: position 42,505,794 of record NC_138203.1, on the reverse strand, counting down.
CAAAACACAAAAAAGGTACGTGTGTACAAAAATCATTTTGCACCACCCCATTTCATATTACGAGTACTAATAATATGTTTTTGAATATGTTTGAATATCATAGACCTAGCCCTAAATATTTTCATAATTTAAGTATTGGAAATTTCTTTAAAAATGTCAGAATCAAGGACAAAACTGTGTTGAAAAAAAAATATACAAGGACGTTTCAAATAGTAACACTTAATATAGTGTTTGGAAAGTTTTTTCTTTCAGACTATCTTGTGATTATCTAAGGGAATACTACATCAAAGCTATATAGACTTCAAAGCTCAGAGCCACTTACCACTTATAGCTATTATTAAAATCTACCACTTCACTCTGCCAACAATTCATCTTAGCAGCTTCATTGAGTTATCCCCATCTATTACCTATCATAAAGGAGAAAAAAGTACTGTTAAATATTATTTAAAATACTAATATAAACTTCAAAAAAGACATGAAAGCAATAAGAGGAGGAAGAATTAGAATTAAGGCCATACTATTATGATATTTGCATATATAATTTCTTTTGTTTGTCTTAAGGAACCATCCAATGATAAGTGTCAGTGCAAGTAAGATCTCAGAAGGTATGAAGCATTTGCTTTTGATAGCATTTTATTAGGTTTTATAGAACACATACCGTATATACTTGAGTATAAGCCGAATTTTTCAGCCCACTTTTTGGGCTGAAAAACTCCACTTCGGCTTATACTCCAGTCAACAAAAAAAAAGAACTGTCCCTTCGTTCGGAACAGGCTGCTGAGAGAAGCTGCCTCGCCTGCTGCGCCCCCAACAACCGCCGCTGCCGCTTTCCCCCCCCATCGCTCACCCGCTGCCCCCGAAAATGCCGCTGCCGCTTTCCCCCCCCCATCGCTCACCCGCTGCCCCCGAAAATGCTGCTGCCGCTTTCCCCCCCCATCGCTCACCCGCTGCCCCCAAAAATGCTGCTGCCGCTTTCCCCCCCCCATCGCTCACCCGCTGCTCCCGAAAATGCCGCTGCCGCTTTTCCCCCCCCATCGCTCACCCGCTGCTCCCGAAAATGCCGCTGCCGCTTTCCCCCCCATCGCTCACCCGCTGCTCCCGAAAATGCCGCTGCCGCTTTTCCCCCCCCATCGCTCACCCGCTGCTCCCGAAAATGCCGCTGCCGCTTTTCCCCCCCCATCGCTCACCCGTGCTTTCCCCCCCCATCGCTCACCCGTGCTTTCCCCCCCCATCGCTCACCCGTGCTTTCTCTCCCCATCGCTCACCCGTGCTTTCTCTCCCCATCGCTCACCCGTGCTTTCCCCCCCATCGCTCACCCGTGCTTTCTCTCCCCATCGCTCACCCGTGCTTTCCCCCCCATCGCTCACCCGTGCTTTCCCCCCCATCGCTCACCCGTGCTTTCTCTCCCCATCGCTCACACGTGCTTTCTCTCCCCATCGCTCACCCGTGCTTTCCCCCCCCATCGCTCACCCGTGCTTTCTCTCCCCATCGCTCACCCGTGCTTTCCCCCCCCATCGCTCACCCGTGCTTTCCCCCCCCATCGCTCACCCGTGCTTTCTCTCCCCATCGCTCACCCGTGCTTTCCCCCCCATCGCTCACCCGTGCTTTCCCCCCCCATCGCTCACCCGTGCCGCCCCGAAAATGCCGCTGCCGCTCGCCCGCTTGCTCGCTTCCTCGCCCGGGGACCAGCACCAGCCAGCCAGCCCGCCGGCGAGAAGCCCGGCCCGGAGGTGAGGTGAGGGAGCGGAGTCGCTCACCCGTGCTTTCCCCCCCATCGCTCACCCGTGCTTTCTCTCCCCATCGCTCACCCGTGCTTTCTCTCCCCATAGCTCACCCGTGCTTTCTCTCCCCATCGCTCACCCGTGCTTTCCCCCCCATCGCTCACCCGTGCTTTCCCCATCGCTCACCCGTGCTTTCTCTCCCCATCGCTCACCCGTGCTTTCCCCCCCCATCGCTCACCCGTGCTTTCTCTCCCCATCGCTCACCCGTGCTTTCTCTCCCCATCGCTCACCCGTGCTTTCCCCCCCATCGCTCACCCGTGCTTTCTCTCCCCATCGCTCACCCGTGCTTTCCCCCCCATCGCTCACCCGTGCTTTCCCCCCCCATCGCTCACCCGTGCTTTCTCTCCCCATCGCTCACCCGTGCTTTCTCTCCCCATCGCTCACCCGTGCTTTCCCTCCCCATCGCTCACCCGTGCTTTCTCTCCCCATCGCTCACCCGTGCTTTCTCTCCCCATCGCTCACCCGTGCTTTCTCTCCCCATCGCTCACCCGTGCTTTCCCCCCCCATCGCTCACCCGTGCTTTCCCTCCCCATCGCTCACCCGTGCTTTCTCTCCCCATCGCTCACCCGTGCTTTCCCCCCCCATCGCTCACCCGTGCTTTCCCCCCCATCGCTCACCCGTGCTTTCTCTCCCCATCGCTCACCCGTGCTTTCTCTCCCCATCGCTCACCCGTGCTTTCCCCCCCATCGCTCACCCGTGCTTTCTCTCCCCATCGCTCACCCGTGCTTTCTCTCCCCATCGCTCACCCGTGCTTTCCCCCCCATCGCTCACCCGTGCTTTCCCCCCCCCATCGCTCACCCGTGCTTTCTCTCCCCATCGCTCACCCGTGCTTTCCCCCCCATCGCTCACCCGTGCTTTCCCCCCCATCGCTCACCCGTGCTTTCTCTCCCCATCGCTCACCCGTGCTTTCCCCCCCCATCGCTCACCCGTGCTTTCCCCCCCATCGCTCACCCGTGCTTTCTCTCCCCATCGCTCACCCGTGCTTTCCCCCCCATCGCTCACCCGTGCTTTCTCCCCCCATCGCTCACCCGTGCCGCCCCGAAAATGCCGCTGCCGCTCGCCCGCTTCCTCGCTTCCTCGCCCGGGGACCAGCACCAGCCAGCCAGCCCGCCGGCGAGAAGCCCGGCCCGGAGGTGAGGTGAGGGAGCGGAGTCGCTCACCCGTGCTTTCCCCCCCATCGCTCACCCGTGCTTTCTCTGCCCATCGCTCACCCGTGCTTTCTCTCCCCATTGCTCACCCGTGCTTTCTCTCCCCATCGCTCACCCGTGCTTTCTCTCCCCATCAAAGATCCTTGGAAGTAATGGTTGGAAAAGTTTGCAAGTCTTTGGGAAAGTTCAAGAAGTGAAAGGAATACCCTCCTCTTGAAAGACCAGATAAGGCAGACAGGGAGATGAAGAGTTCAACCGAGTTTCCTCTTTTGTTCAGGCATCTGCACCCGCTGCTTTTAAACTCGCCGGGCGCTGCAACGGCACCCGTTTTCCCCGGCGAGTTTTCCCTACCTGGCCCCTGCAGAATCGCGGCGGCGCCCCCGGAGAAGCCTACCCCGTGGCTGCAGCCGATTTTTCTTTCTCCAAGACTCTGCCGCCCAGAGCGTTGTTTCTCCCCCTCGTGCGTGCGTGGGATGAGGCGAGAAACCAACAGCCTGCGTCCGTCTCTCTTTATGTATATTTCTGTATATATCTTATCTCGGGATCTAGACCTTTCGAAGGAGAAGGGGCGGCTGGAGTTCGTGAGTTGCTGTGGGACCCAAGGGTTGGGGGAAGAGAGATGGGAGGGAAAAGGGGAGAAACCTGCCGCTGGCTAGTTCTTTGTCTGATCGGGGGAGCCTGAACAAAAGAGGAAACTCGGTTGAACTCTTCATCTCCCTGTCTGCCTTATCTGGCTTTTTGAAACGCACCACCGGCTGCTCCGTCCAGAAGCCCAGATTCGGGAGGGCTGCTTGGCTTCCACTTGAGCCCATCTATGTCCGCGGGCCCCCCCCCCACTACCCCTAGACCTCCGCCGCCGGCGGAGGCTGGATCCGCGCTCCGCAGCGGCAGGGCGCGGATCCAGCCGGCGGCAGAGGCTTGTGGAGCACGGATCCAGCCTCCGCCGGCATGCAGGCAAATCCTGCTAAAGGGCTTTCCCCCCCCCACTGGATCCGCGCTCCTTTCTGCAGCGGAAAGAAGCAGGCAGGCAAGGCACGGAGATCCGGAGACCTGCCGACGTTTGGGGAGGTTTGGGGAGGTGCCCAAACCTCCCCAATCATCAGCAGGTCTCCGGATCTCCGTGCCTTGCCTGCCTGCTTCTTTCTGCAGCGGAAATTAGCAGGCAGGCAAGGCACGGAGATCCGGAGACCTGCCGACGTTTGGGGAGGTTTGGGGAGGTGCCCAAACCTCCCCAATCATCAGCAGGTCTCCGGATCTCCGTGCCTTGCCTGCCTGCTTCTTTCTGCAGCGGAAAGAAGCAGGCAGGCAAGGCACGGAGATCCGGAGACCTGCCGACGTTTGGGGAGGTTTGGGGAGGTGCCCAAACCTCCCCAATCATCAGCAGGTCTCCGGATCTCCGTGCCTTGCCTGCCTGCTTCTTTCTGCAGCGGAAAGAAGCAGGCAGGCAAGGCACGGAGATCCGGAGACCTGCCGACGTTTGGGGAGGTTTGGGGAGGTGCCCAAACCTCCCCAATCATCAGCAGGTCTCCGGATCTCCGTGCCTTGCCTGCCTGCTTCTTTCTGCAGCGGAAATTAGCAGGCAGGCAAGGCACGGAGATCCGGAGACCTGCCGACGTTTGGGGAGGTTTGGGGAGGTGCCCAAACCTCTCCAATCATCAGCAGGTCTCCGGATCTCCGTGCCTTGCCTGCCTGCTTCTTTCTGCAGCGGAAAGAAGCAGGCAGGCAAGGCACGGAGATCCGGAGACCTGCCGACGTTTGGGGAGGTGCCCAAACCTCCCCAATCATCAGCAGGTCTCCGGATCTCCGTGCCTTGCCTGCCTGCTTCTTTCTGCAGCGGAAAGAAGCAGGCAGGCAAGGCACGGAGATCCGGAGACCTGCCGACGTTTGGGGAGGTGCCCAAACCTCCCCAATCATCAGCAGGTCTCCGGATCTCCGTGCCTTGCCTGCCTGCTTCTTTCTGCAGCGGAAAGAAGCAGGCAGGCAAGGCACGGAGATCCGGAGACCTGCCGACGTTTGGGGAGGTTTGGGGAGGTGCCCAAACCTCCCCAATCATCAGCAGGTCTCCGGATCTCCGTGCCTTGCCTGCCTGCTTCTTTCTGCAGCGGAAAGAAGCAGGCAGGCAAGGCACGGAGATCCGGAGACCTGCCGACGTTTGGGGAGGTTTGGGGAGGTGCCCAAACCTCCCCAATCATCAGCAGGTCTCCGGATCTCCGTGCCTTGCCTGCCTGCTTCTTTCTGCAGCGGAAAGAAGCAGGCAGGCAAGGCACGGAGATCCGGAGACCTGCTGACGTTTGGGGAGGTTTGGGGAGGTGCCCAAACCTCCCCAATCATCAGCAGGTCTCCGGATCTCCGTGCCTTGCCTGCCTGCTTCTTTCTGCAGCGGAAAGAAGCAGGCAGGCAAGGCACGGAGATCCGGAGACCTGCCGACGTTTGGGGAGGTTTGGGGAGGTGCCCAAACCTCCCCAATCATCAGCAGGTCTCCGGATCTCCGTGCCTTGCCTGCCTGCTTCTTTCTGCAGCGGAAATTAGCAGGCAGGCAAGGCACGGAGATCCGGAGACCTGCTGACGTTTGGGGAGGTTTGGGGAGGTGCGCGCGCACCTCCCCAAATCTCCCCAAACTTCGGCAGGTCTCCGGACGGCGGCGGCTTGGGAGAGGTGCGCGCGATCCTGGAAGCACCGAAGCCTCGGCCGCGCGCAAGTCCTCGGTAAGCTCCGGGCAGTCACTTGCTTCCGTCTCCTGAGGGAAGGGGGGGCGACTGGAGCGGGCGTGTTTCCTCGCCTGCTGGGCGCCGCGATTTGCCCGGGGAACGCGCGGGCCCCGAATGGCAGCGTGGAGCGAGGAAGCGGACAGCCAGGGCTTCCCCGAGAGCCACGGCCACACAGGGTATTCCTGTGTATTCAGGCTTGCAAAATGGCGGATCGAGCCTCTGCTGGCGGCGGAGGCTTGCAGAACGGCGGATCGGCTTATACTCGAGTCACGAACTTTTTCCAGTTTTTGGGGGTGAAAATGGGGGGTCTCGGCTTATACTCGAGTCGGCTTATACTCAAGTATATACGGTACTTGCAGCACAATCCTTTACAAATAATTCTTGAGACAGATGGTTGTAACTATGGGTAGTTAGAAAAAGCAATTGAACAGTACTTGGATTTAATGTTCTTATCTGTAAATTCTTAAATAGAATGTTCTTAAATAGGTCATGTGATAACTCCTAGCAATTTTCCATAACTTATTTTCAAAAGCCTATTCCAGAGAAGTGTCATTTCTGTGTGTACACGCATGCCCAGGCAAACTTAAAGTATCTGTGATGAGCCTTCACATAGCTATAGCTGCTTTATGGTTTTTAGAACAGAATCCGGAGGGTCCTGTTGAATGAATTGCACAGCCTTAGCAAATAACTTATGTCCACTCTGTATGAGTCTTGTAATCACAGTAATCACTATTAACTTATTGCTACTTTTTAGTGTTGTGCATATTTCAAAAGGATTCAGAAGAACTGATTTTACCTCAGAGAAGCACAGTATCTCTCCACTGTAATGGACAGCAGAGAGTTACAGTGCTTGTATGGCATCTAAAGTACTGCTGAATTATTTTAAAGCATGTGTATCCTTCCCCCCCCCCATTAACTAAAGCAGAATCTTGTGTTCTGGATAGCGTTGCCAACAGATTACCTTAAGCTTTGGTTTTAAATCACTTGACTGATTTTCATACATTTTTTTAAAAAAAAATATTTATTTATTGCTGTGATTTTTATGCCACTTCAATCTAACCAATTCTAAGCAGCTTACAAAAATCAGGAAATATAATCAACATTATCAAAAATAATAATAATAATGAATAAAGGATCACAATAACTACAACCTGGTTATACTCCTAGCGCTATCTCTTACACTTAGGACCAGCATCATCTAATTCCTTCAAGTTGGCAAAAGAGTTTTGAAACAGCCAGGGCTTCACAAGCTTCCTAAATATTATCAGAGAGAGGGCCAACCTGGCCTTCAAGGACAAGGCATTCTGCAGGAAGAGCCCCTTTAATGGAAAATGGTTGTTTGGGATCCTTATAGCAATAGCACTTAGACTTATACACCGCTTCACAGTGCTTTACAGCCCTCTCTAAGTGGTTTACAGAGTCAGCATACTGCCCCTAGCAATCTGGATCCTCATTCTACTGACTCCAGAAGGATGGAAGGCTGAGTCAACTTTGAGCCGGTGAGAATCGAACTGCTGAACTGGTGGCAGCCAGCAGCCAGCAGAAGTAGCCTGCAGTACTGAATTCTTACCACTGCGCCACCATGGCTCTTTTATGTCTTTTATCCTACTTCCTTATCACTATTCCCGTATCCATCCAATTTGCTGATAATGTGAACTTTCACATTCATTAGGTAAATTCTACCTAATTATTGCATTAGTTAAATTTAATACACTTATATTTCCAAATTTTAATGAAAAGAAAGTTTTTTAAGTTAAAGAAAGAGTACTTTCTTGATGGCTATGGATATTCACAAGAAGCACTGTTTATCGCAGGAAGAATAGAGAAATACATCTTTAAGATCAGCATAGGACCAGGCAATTTAAGGGTTCTAGAGTTTGGGTTGTGGCCATCCTCACTAAATTAGCTACACTTATAAAATATTTTGACGTAATATCTCATATTTATTATTTTAGTACATTTATTTATGTATATTAATAGACAAATAGCTTTATTTTTACACAACAGGAAAGTTAAAATGTGCCAAACATATTCAGCATTTAATAGTAATACATTCTTTTATTAGGGTTTTTTATGATTAGATGTGTTGAAATGGCATGTTACTCTTGATAGGAAATTTGTCTTGTAAAAGATACTTTAATAGAAAGTTAGGAACAAGTGAACTTCTTTTAGTATGTTTTATAGAGCAATTTATACAGTCAGAAGAGATCTGTGACATGCTTTCTGGAACTGTGCCATTAATCCATTTACAGCCGTTTGTTGCAATGAAGAGAAAATTACTAATGAAAGAAGTGATCAAATGTTAAGTAAATGTCTTTGCTTCACTTGTATTCTTTTTTTAGTTAGTAAATGCAGCTGGCACTCTAGCAAGTGTTTAAGCCAGGCCTTTTATTAAAATTGAAAGAATGTGGCAACAGTCAGCAATTTTGCGCCTCTTGGGCAGAGTCCAACTAAGCTCCTTGTTTGGCCACACTTAGTTCCCCATCACTGACTTTAGAAGGCAGAAGTAGGCCAATTCTGTGTTGACCTATTGGTCATGACCACTCCTACTTCATTTAAAGGATTTCACATCCTAATCTTGCACACAGAATGGAGGCCCAAAGCAATAAAGGAAATTTGAAGTACTGAATACTTGCTGTCTGTTAGTTAACAGTTTCAAATGAGCAATTGGGATGAATAAATATAATACATTCAGTTTAAAAAAATATCTCTTTTTTTGCTGAGAGCGAAACAAAAAGCCTGAACGGTTATTGTTAGATCTAAAAAGGTCTATGTCAGGCACATATACTTTTTAAAGAGATTTTCTTTCCTCCTTTTCAAAAGTAAGATTTTTTTCCAGGCTGCCTGATTATAAAAGCAAAATGTTATAATACAATTCTCTACAATAAATTGTATATACAATATGACAGCCGAATTAGTATGGTTTATGACTTTTTTTTTAAAAAAAAGATGTTTCTTGTCCTGTTTTAAACTGAGAATATTGCTGTTTTTTTAAATAACATCATATTACTTTTAGTAAACATCACCAAACTTGATTAATCAATTTATATTACTGCATAAATTTTCCAAAAATGTTCTAATAAATTCAACAGTGCTGTTGTAGAACTCACATTTAAATGCTGCTATTCCCTAACATTTCAAAAGTAGATTCCTAAAGCTTCCACTTTCACATACCTTTAAAGATCTATGTTAAGTGAAATCATCTGGGAATTTCAAATTAGTGGCAGAAGTACACCCTATTTCTTAATGTTATCAGATTAAGATTCCTGGACTAAGTACCTACATTAATAAATTAGAGTTTCTGTTTTTATTTCTTTGTTTATTTGATTTTTTAAAAAACATACAGTACTTCAGTTTCCAAACTCTTGATAGTTCACAATAACCAAAACAAACAAAAATATCCATGGAACAAATTAAAATAACCATAACTCATTAAAAGCACAGTTACAATTGCACTAATTCTTGGCATCATAAATCACTGTACTTCCTCTAGATCAGGGGTGTCAAACTGCTGACCCGCGGGCCGGACACGTCATTGGGAAACGAGGCCCACCTCATTGCCGGCAATGGGGAAAAAGTCACGAGTTTGACATGTCTGCTCTAGATCAACTTTATTTTTAATAGTTTCCTGAAAGTCACTGTCCTTTCAAGCACAGGCTTTTCCAGAGTTTAGGCGATGTCACAGAAAAGCACTAGTTATGAACTTCCATACTATGTATCTTCTTGAAAAGCAATGTTGGGGGAGAAGAGACAAGTACTGATCCAAACATACATACAATGTTCTCCTTCCAATTAAAGTGTTGTTTAGTGTTGCAATGCAAGTAAAGTAAATAATTTGTGCTTATCCTTCCAATACATATGGTTGTTATCTTTCTCTTAAAGTTACCTTGTTTTAAGTACAAACATAGCTTAATGGTATAATATAAACTTATTTACAAAACTTCCTTGAAGTTCTTTAGTTGTTTCAATTATTCTGCTGTCTATATAGTTTCTAAACTTAAGCATTGGATTTATGTCATATCCTTTAGATAGCTTTGCTTTAATTTTTACTTCCTGCTCCTTTTTTTAAGTTAAAGAGGAGGCAGGGAAGAAGGAAAAATAATTTTATCCAAGGGCTTTTGAAATGCCATTTCTCTGATCTGCTACTCCTAGTTTGTCTTCATTAAATTAGTTATTTTTCTCAACTCTTTAGGAGCTAGTCCCCTTCCAGAACTCCTTCCCAATTCTGTTGCTCCCACTGAGGTCATCCTTTGCACATCCCTTCTTCCTGTAGGCCTGGTGATCTTCTCCTATTTCATTCAGCCCCTTTGGTTACCTTGATATGTAAACAGTACACACAGAATCATACTGCATTAACATTCTACCTGACAAACAAGTTTGAATTTAGAAGACATGTATGTTTTGTCACAGGTGTTCCAATAAAACCAAGACCTTTCTATCTGTCTTTGTGTCATTTCCTCTGCCTTTGGCAAGGAGATAAAATACAGTTCTGAGAAAAAATACAACCCAGTCTTAATAGTGGCTCACCCTACCCTAAGGGGTTTATTAGTTGTTTCTACAAATGAAGGTATTCCTATAAGAATTTCAGTGTCAAACCATGTAGAGCTTTAACAGAAATAAGTTGCATTTTGAATTGTATAATTTGAATAAAGGTGTAATGTTTTTGCTGAGTCTCACCAAATAAATGAATCGCCATATTTTGGATTAACTGACATTATAGTAATCCAGAGAAGAAATTACAAGGTCATGAGTTATATTTGTGAGGTCTTCCTGCCCCAAATATACAAATATAACTAAAGACTTGAATATTGTAGTCATGTTTCATTTCTAGAGTGCTCACACTAGTCAAGGTTTTAAAAGGTCAGAATAGAACTGGAAGGGCCTTAGGACATCTTCTAGTCCATCCCCCTACTCAAGCAGTAGACCCTATACCTGTGGTGGCAAACCAATGGCACGCATGCCACAGGTGGCACACAAAGCCCTCTCTATGGGCATGTGTGCCGTTGCCCCAGTCCAAGGCCTTAAGTCCCGTCCTGCATCAAAATCTCCCCGGACAAGTGGCTTTTTAAGATGGGTTTTATAAAACCTTTTTGCTTTAGGCCTCCACCGCCATGTGCAAAAAAAAAAAAAAAGTTCAAACAATTAATTTCAACATCTTGCATGTTTGAAGAAATCTTTTTTAAAAGAAATGCTATTATGGTGGGAAAAATAAATTTTCCCTGTCAAATGAGCATAGGCAAGTCAAGACTTAGCTTCTTTTTTTTAGGACTTCCATACAGTCCTCCAGAATAGTAACCATACTTGAATCTAAGTGGTTTTGGTATAAGCTGTTCAGGAAAAGCTAAACTAAAGAATTTTTCAGACCTGCCAGTTCTTATTTTTTTTTCTACAAGAAACACTAGAAATATAGGTTTAAAAATGCCAGGCAACTCTTATACACATAAGATACATTGATGGCTTTCTTTTTTATTTATCAAGCTAGTGAATAAAGAAAATCACAAACATGAGTTGAGGAAAATGTTTTATTTTGGGTATGTCCTGCAACTTATTCAGAATTCAGAGGAGAAATCCAGAAACAAATATACCTTTCCTACAAGCCTCAAAACATTTTTTTAAAATGTGCATTTAGAGATATTTATATCAAATATTGTTTAATATTTATTAGTATTATTTCCCCAATAACTGATTTGACTTCATTTTTTATATCTTTGCCATTCTCGTATGGAGAAGTTTAAGACTGTCCTAATGGCATGTCATCCTAAAAAAATAAGGGCTACTTTTTGAATCTGAAATTTTATACAATATACATGTTTTATTTTTAATAGTACACTTAATTTGTTTCTTAATTATAAATCTCATTGGATTCAGTATTGTTCCTTGGCATGTTCACATTTGTAGTCAATTCCATATAATTCGTATGCCAAGATTCATCATTTATGCCTATCTTACACAATTGTTCAGCAAATAACCTTAAAGATTATTTGCATTCTGGCCCAAGTATGCATTGTAACAATTATTTTATTATTTGAAACAAAAATATTCAACAGAATTGCTCAGAAGTAATCTTCAACATTTTTAACCTTTCTTAAAGGTTAGTTTCTGTAAATTCCTGCAAATTTTGACAGCAGGGATGCTTTAGAAAATATGTGGTGATAAAACAGTCTGATTGAAGGTTTCATAAGTGCTGCTGTCCAAAATCACCAGCCATGCTTGAAAATAGTAATTCTTGATAGAACTTAACACTCTCAATTGACGTGTAACTGCAGATGTCAGAGCCTCATGCTTTAATATCACAAAGCTTTGCTTTACACTGTGGCTAGGTGGGTTTTTTAAATTACCAGACATTTTATGTCTTTGATGTTGAGTATACTCTAGAGTTCATGCAAACAAATTTTACTTGAAAGCTCTTTTTATGTATAATAGTTAGATAACTCCACTTTTTAATATACAATTAAATGTAACATAATTTCAACTATTACATTCACAATATTTTGGTCCTGATTCAGATTCACATACTGTAGTTCTACATGCCTTAAATCTAAAAGGCTTAAGAATCCTAAAATAAAATGTTACTATTTATTCCTTGATACTGTGACTTTTTATTATATATTTATATATTAAATTATTATTGTTAGTTTACATTTATAGTCTGCTGAATCCCTCTCAGTTGTTTACAGATAAGAAACATAACAAAATTAAATCAACCGAACCAAGATGGAATAAAGGCCAAATATCCTCCCAAAGGGTTCTGTTGTAAAAAGACAGGTAGGTTCCATTAGGAGGCTGTCCTAAAGATCAATGCAGTCATCAGGGCTTGGGTCCTCATCTCCCTAAAATAGAGAAATACTTATAATTTATCCTGAGCAGATTAAACTGGCCAGGCCAGTTTTAATGGAAGAATGCAGTATAGTAGGGTTGCAGCAGGTTTTACCCTGTGAAGTTGGTGAAAGCCCCCCCCCCAACAGCCATACCTCTACTTGCAGATTTGGTAGCTCCTTAGGAGTAATGCCATCCCATCCCAAGAAATCACTATAACAAGGAATCCTAATACCCTATGCAAATAACTTCATCTTACCAGGATTCAATTTAAGTCTATTCTCTTCTATCCTATCCAGATTTTCACAAGCTCTAAGCACTGACAGATTACAACAGCATTGCTTAGGATAGTAATATACAGCTGAGTATAATGTATTGATGTTAGTGAACTCCAAATGTCACTGTGATTTCAGGTAAATGTCCAAATAGGTAAAGGAGAACTCCTTTAGAATGATCTCGTGCCCCACCAGCACTGATTGGAATCACCAACCAAGGAAGGAGCAGAATCACTGCAACACAGTGCCCTTGTTCCCCAACGTCTGCAGGTATCCAGAAGGATACCAGAGTCAAAAGTATCCAAAGCTGCAGCAGGAAACTTTGAAATCATGATCACATGACTACAGCTTGCTACAATCTCAACACAGTTACATGACCATGGGCACACTGCAATAACCAACACCAAAAGGACCAGTCATTATTACCATTTTTCAGTGCGATCTTAACTTTGAACAGCTGCTGAACAAATGGTTATAACTGTACTACCTGTGTAGCCCTATACCAGGGGTAGGCAACCTCGGCTCTTTTATGACTCGTGGACTTCAACTCCCAGAATTCCTGAGCCAGCTATGCTGGCTCAGGAATTCTGGGAGTTGAAGTCCACGAGTCATAAAAGAGCCGAGGTTGCCGACCCCTGCCCTATACCATGTTCTCAGCATTCTAAAGACTAGAGGAAATGAAATGTCTGTATTAATTTCTTGAGGTAAGTGGTAGAAGACTTATAAGTAAGGATTAATGGAGGGGGAGTTATTCTGTAATTTCCTGTTCCTTTTTTGAATGCATCCATATATTGTAACCCAGTGGAACTATTTCAAATTGTAAGACTCTTCTTGAAAAGGCATTTAGTTCTGTTTGAAGGTGTGTTTGTATTTTAGAGATAAAATACCAACTTGCATACCGATAGATACATATCAAACACTATCCAGTCTTCTAATATATATATTGAAGTATGTGCAGGCCGGTTGACTGCATTTCCAAGAAGCTGGGCAAGTTTTAAATAATGTATGGAGACTGAGGATGCAGAGAATCTATGGCTTAAGCCAGACAGCAAAGAGGTGCTGCAGGCGGAGACACTAAGTAATCTGGATAGGCAGGTGCAATCAGTTCTGAATGTGGTTATAGTCCACATAAAAGGTCACATTTGTACCTTGGAAATTCTTTTGATGCATTATTGCCTATAAAAAGGACAGGTAGTGATGGGACATATTTGTCCACTTTAGTATATACAAGCTGTAATCCATTCTAGAAAAGAATTAGATCTGGGTTTTATCATACTTATGCTGGTTATATTTAGATTAAAATTTTGGAAGGTATTCTATATCAGTGTTTGAAGATACTTAAGGATTTTCAACTGTTGCAAAATACAGCTGTTTGTGTGCTTATTAGAGTAATAGCTTGCATGTCCTCTGCCACGTGCAGTCCCAAAAAAAAAAGTGGGACTAAAAAAGTTCAACCAATCAATTCAAATATGCAGGGTAGGTGCATATCTTGCCTTGGCTCCACTCTTCAGTCAAACCCTGTTCTGCGCATGCGCGCATGTACGCGCATGCACACATATTTTTGCGGCTCCCAGTTTTTCCTTTTGTGAGGGAATTGGTTCCAAGTGGCTCTTTCACTGTTTCAGGTTGCTGACCCCTGTACTAGGTGTATAAAGCACCACGACAGTTTCAGAACTCACTCAAAGCATGAAACATGTAAAGCGATCAGTGATTTGTCGCCAAGCGTTTTGAAGAATTATATGTATTCACAGAACTTCTTGTTTTTTAAGATAAGTATCAGAGGCCCTACTTGTTGCTTCATCGGCTAGGTTGGTGAGTCTCAGTAATACCCTACAAGTCTTTTATACTCCCACTCAAGGAATGCTTCGTTGGCTTCTTTGATTGGCTTGAAAAATAAACTTGCATTAAATTGATTTCAATTAATGTATATTAGTATGCTGCTGTTTGATTTTTTTTTAGTGGATTTGTTGTATTGTACCAGGCAGTCCTCAACGTACGGCCACAATTGAGCCCAAAATTTCTATTGTTAAGTGAGAGATTTGTTAAGTGAGTCTTGCCGCATTGTACAACTTTTCTTGCCTCAGTTTTAAGTGAATCACTGCAGTTGATAACACAGTAACACAGTTGTTAAGTGAATATGGCTTCCCCATTGACTTTGCTTGTCAGAAGGTCACAAAAGAAAATCTCGTGACCTGGGACACTGCAACCGTCATAAATATGAACCAGTTGTCAAACTTCCAAATTTTGATCACATGATCAAAGGGGATGCTACAAAGGTCGTAACTGTGAAAAATGGACATAAATCCCTTTTTTCAGTCCCATTGTAACTTTGAACGAGCATTAAATAAACTTGTAAGTCAGGACTACATGTATTAATGGAATTTTATTTCTGAATTTATATTTATTATTTTTTTCTATCTTTTTATTTTATTCATTGCCTTAGTAGATCACGGGTGTCAAACTCGCCGCATCACGTATCGTGACTTTTTTTACATTGCCGGAGCTGGCGGCCTCCGTATGATGCAACCGACCTGCAGGCCAGCAGTTTGACATTCCTTCCTTATATAATCTTTGTTCCAAATCAAAGGAGGCGTCTTAATTAGTCAAGTAAATAAACCTATGTTTTGGCAGTGAAATTTAGGTTCTGTAATTTTTTTGAAAAGCAAGAAATATTCAGAAATTATTTATTTAGCATATGGAATAGGTTAGTAAAAATACTGTATATAAAAGAAGCACAATACTATGGTGCACATATGATGGAAATTAGTCAATTTTGTAAGAAAGGAGGAATTCAAGAAGTTATATATGTTAGAGGTTACATTTTGAGATATATTAGTCCATCAGATTGGAATAAATGTTCTATATATTAATATCTAGGCCATTTATCTAATTAAATGCAATGTATTCTGGAATACCGTATATACTTGAGTATAAGCCGAATTTTTCAGCCCACTTTTTGGGCTGAAAAATTCCACTTCGGCTTATACTCCAGTCAACAAAAAAAACTTACCGAGGACTTGTGCGCGGCCGAGGCTTTGGTGCTTCCGGGATCGCGTGCACCTCTCCCAAGCCACCGCCGTCCGAGACCTGCCGAAGTTTGGGGAGGTTTGGGGAGGTGCGCGCGCACCTCCCCAAACCTCCCCAAACGTCGGCAGGTCTCCGGACCTCCGCGCCTTGCCTGCCTGCTTCTTTCCGCAGCGGAAAGAAGCAGGCAGGCAGGGCGCGGAGGAACGGAGACCTGCCGAGGTTTGGGGAGGTTTGGGCGCCTCCCCAAACCTCGGCAGGTCTCCGTTCCTCCGCGCAGGCCTGCCGAGGTTTGGGGAGGTTTGGGCGCCTCCCCAAACCTCCCCAAACCTCGGCAGGTCTCCGTTCCTCCTGCCGACCTTTGGGGAGGTTTGGGCGCCTCCCCAAACCTCCCCAAACCTCGGCAGGTCTCCGTTCCTCCTGCCGACCTTTGGGGAGGTTTGGGCGCCTCCCCAAACCTCCCCAAACCTCGGCAGGTCTCCGTTCCTCCTGCCGACCTTTGGGGAGGTTTGGGCGCCTCCCCAAACCTCGGCAGGTCTCCGTTCCTCCGCGCAGACCTGCCGACGTTTGGGGAGGTTTGGGCGCCTCCCCAAACCTCCCCAAACCTCGGCAGGTCTCCGTTCCTGTTTGGGGAGGTTTGGGCGCCTCCCCAAACCTCCCCAAACCTCGGAAGGTCTCCGTTCCTCCGCGCAGACCTGCCGACGTTTGGGGAGGTTTGGGCGCCTCCCCAAACCTCCCCAAACCTCGGCAGGTCTCCGTTCTTCCTGCCGACCTTTGGGGAGGTTTGGGCGCCTCCCCAAACCTCGGCAGGTCTCCGTTCCTCCGCGCAGACCTGCCGACGTTTGGGGAGGTTTGGGCGCCTCCCCAAACCTCCCCAAACCTCGGCAGGTCTCCGTTCCTGTTTGGGGAGGTTTGGGCGCCTCCCCAAACCTCCCCAAACCTCGGCAGGTCTCCGTTCCTCCGCGCAGACCTGCCGACGTTTGGGGAGGTTTGGGCGCCTCCCCAAACCTCCCCAAACCTCGGCAGGTCTCTGTTCCTGTTTGGGGAGGTTTGGGTGTCTCCCCAAACCTCCCCAAACCTCGGCAGGTCTCCGTTCCTCCGCGCAGACCTGCCGACCTTTGGGGAGGTTTGGGCGCCTCCCCAAACCTCCCCAAACCTCGGCAGGTCTCCGTTCCTGTTTGGGGAGGTTTGGGTGCCTCCCCAAACCTCCCCAAACCTCGGCAGGTCTCCGTTCCAACGCGCAGACCTGCCGACCTTTGGGGAGGTTTGGGCGCCTCCCCAAACCTCGGCAGGTCTCCGTTCCTGTTTGGGGAGGTTTGGGCGCCTCCCCAAACCTCCCCAAACCTCGGCAGGTCTCCGTTCCTCCGCGCAGACCTGCCGACGTTTGGGGAGGTTTGGGCGCCTCCCCAAACCTCCCCAAACCTCGGCAGGTCTCCGTTCCTGTTTGGGGAGGTTTGGGCGCCTCCCCAAACCTCCCCAAACCTCGGCAGGTCTCCGTTCCTCCGCGCAGACCTGCCGACCTTTGGGGAGGTTTGGGCGCCTCCCCAAACCTCCCCAAACCTCGGCAGGTCTCCGTTCTTCCTGCCGACCTTTGGGGAGGTTTGGGCGCCTCCCCAAACCTCCCCAAACCTCGGCAGGTCTCCGTTCCTCCTGCCGACCTTTGGGGAGGTTTGGGTGCCTCCCCAAACCTCCCCAAACCTCGGCAGGTCTCCGTTCCTCCGCGCAGACCTGCCGACGTTTGGGGAGGTTTGGGCGCCTCCCCAAACCTCCCCAAACCTCGGCAGGTCTCCGTTCCTCCTGCCGACCTTTGGGGAGGTTTGGGCGCCTCCCCAAACCTCGGCAGGTCTCCGTTCCTCCGCGCAGACCTGCCGACGTTTGGGGAGGTTTGGGCGCCTCCCCAAACCTCCCCAAACCTCGGCAGGTCTCCGTTCCTGTTTGGGGAGGTTTGGGCGCCTCCCCAAACCTCCCCAAACCTCGGAAGGTCTCCGTTCCTCCGCGCAGACCTGCCGACGTTTGGGGAGGTTTGGGCGCCTCCCCAAACCTCCCCAAACCTCGGCAGGTCTCCGTTCTTCCTGCCGACCTTTGGGGAGGTTTGGGCGCCTCCCCAAACCTCGGCAGGTCTCCGTTCCTCCGCGCAGACCTGCCGACGTTTGGGGAGGTTTGGGCGCCTCCCCAAACCTCCCCAAACCTCGGCAGGTCTCCGTTCCTGTTTGGGGAGGTTTGGGCGCCTCCCCAAACCTCCCCAAACCTCGGCAGGTCTCCGTTCCTGTTTGGGGAGGTTTGGGCGCCTCCCCAAACCTCCCCAAACCTCGGCAGGTCTCCGTTCCTCCGCGCAGACCTGCCGACGTTTGGAGAGGTTTGGGCGCCTCCCCAAACCTCCCCAAACCTCGGCAGGTCTCCGTTCTTCCTGCCGACCTTTGGGGAGGTTTGGGCGCCTCCCCAAACCTCGGCAGGTCTCCGTTCCTCCGCGCAGACCTGCCGACGTTTGGGGAGGTTTGGGCGCCTCCCCAAACCTCCCCAAACCTCGGCAGGTCTCCGTTCCTGTTTGGGGAGGTTTGGGCGCCTCCCCAAACCTCCCCAAACCTCGGCAGGTCTCCGTTCCTCCGCGCAGACCTGCCGACCTTTGGGGAGGTTTGGGCGCCTCCCCAAACCTCGGCAGGTCTCCGTTCTTCCTGCCGACCTTTGGGGAGGTTTGGGCGCCTCCCCAAACCTCCCCAAACCTCGGCAGGTCTCCGTTCCTCCTGCCGACCTTTGGGGAGGTTTGGGCGCCTCCCCAAACGTTGGCAGGTCTGCGCGGAGGAACGGAGACCTGCCGAGGTTTGGGGAGGTTTGGGGAGGCGCCCAAACCTCCCCAAACAGGAACGGAGACCTGCCGAGGTTTGGGGAGGTTTGGGGAGGCGCCCAAACCTCCCCAAAGGTCGGCAGGTCTGCGCGGAGGAACGGAGACCTGCCAAGGTTTGGGGAGGCGCCCAAACCTCCCCAAAGGTCGGCAGGAGGAACGGAGACCTGCCGAGGTTTGGGGAGGTTTGGGGAGGCGCCCAAACCTCCCCAAAGGTCGGCAGGAGGAACGGAGACCTGCCGAGGTTTGGGGAGGCGCCCAAACCTCCCCAAAGGTCGGCAGGTCTGCGCGGAGGAACGGAGACCTGCCGAGGTTTGGGGAGGCGCCCAAACCTCCCCAAAGGTCGGCAGGAGGAACGGAGACCTGCCGAGGTTTGGGGAGGCGCCCAAACCTCCCCAAAGGTCGGCAGGTCTGCGCGGAGGAACGGAGACCTGCAGAGGTTTGGGGAGGCGCCCAAACCTCCCCAAAGGTCGGCAGGAGGAACGGAGACCTGCCGAGGTTTGGGGAGGTTTGGGGAGGCGCCCAAACCTCCCCAAAGGTCGGCAGGAGGAACGGAGACCTGCCGAGGTTTGGGGAGGTTTGGGGAGGCGCCCAAACCTCCCCAAAGGTCGGCAGGAGGAACGGAGACCTGCCGAGGTTTGGGGAGGTTTGGGGAGGCGCCCAAACCTCCCCAAAGGTCGGCAGGAGGAACGGAGACCTGCCGAGGTTTGGGGAGGTTTGGGGAGGTGCCCAAACCTCCCCAAAGGTCGGCAGGAGGAACGGAGACCTGCCGAGGTTTGGGGAGGCGCCCAAACCTCCCCAAAGGTCGGCAGGTCTGCGTGGAGGAACGGAGACCTGCAGAGGTTTGGGGAGGCGCCCAAACCTCCCCAAAGGTCGGCAGGAGGAACGGAGACCTGCCGAGGTTTGGGGAGGTTTGGGGAGGCGCCCAAACCTCCCCAAAGGTCGGCAGGAGGAACGGAGTCCTGCCGAGGTTTGGGGAGGCGCCCAAACCTCCCCAAAGGTCGGCAGGAGGAACGGAGACCTGCCGAGGTTTGGGGAGGTTTGGGGAGGCGCCCAAACCTCCCCAAAGGTCGGCAGGAGGAACGGAGACCTGCCGAGGTTTGGGGAGGCGCCCAAACCTCCCCAAAGGTCGGCAGGAGGAACGGAGACCTGCCGACGTTTGGGGAGGTTTGGGGAGGTGCGCGCGATCCTGGAAGCACCGAAGCCTCGGCCGCGCGCAAGTCCTCGGTAAGCTCCGGGCGGTCACTTGCTTCGCGTCTCCTGAGGGAAGGGGGGGCGACTGGAGCGGGCGTGTTTCCTCGCCTGCTGGGCGCCGCGATTTGCCCGGGGAACGCGTGGGCCCCGAATGGCAGCGTGGAGCGAGGAAGCGGACAGCCAGGGCTTCCCCGAGAGCCGCGGCCACACAGGGTATTCCTGTGTATTCAGGCTTGCAAAATGGCGGATCGAGCCTCTGCTGGCGGCAGAGGCTTGCAGAACGGCGGATCGGCTTATACTCGAGTCAATAACTTTTTCCAGTTTTTGGGGGTGAAATTGGGGGTCTCGGCTTATACTCGAGTCGGCTTATACTCAAGTATATACGGTATATTAAATCAGAGTGCATATATATGAGGCATACATATGTACAGTATCCCATCCTCTACCTACAATTTGTAATAGTATTGGCTTAAAGGTACGTGGCATGTAAATTTTTTAACACAGTATGTAAAGAGAAAACCTGAAAAGCAAATTTAAATTTTCTGATACTATCAATTAACAACGTTAAACAAGCTTCTGATGAAACAGTATTTTTCTATAAGATGGGACATGAAGAGATTGTCTGCAACTTGATTAATTTTTATTCCTTTTAATGTTCAGTTCAACAAATGTAAATATTGTCAATTATAGAAATTATTTGCTGATTCTGGTCTCTAAAACCTTGATGAAGTTATTGTTGTATTACAGTTTATAAACAATTCAAATCTAATTTATTAATAATGAAGTTGGAATATGTTTTATGTTTTAGTCTTTATTCATTATTTTAATGAATCTCATTTTCATAAACCACTTTTGAAACAAATTTTTTTAAAAAACATGCAGAAACATTTGAAACTTAATTCAATATTGGAAATAGTAAATGTTATCAAAGTTAGAGTAAAAAGCAAAATGGAGTTCCGGGAGAACAGATAGTAAAACTATGCATATTAATGAAACATTTTATAATAATGTAAATAGTATCTTAGCATTAATAAGCTGTAATGAAATACCCTTTCCCAGTTTAAGCCATGTGAGTATTAAAATGTTTAAGGGTTCAGTGTAGTTCCTCTTTGAAATTCAAGAATGCCTACTTTAAAGCTTTATTGTTTTTTGGAAATTGCCATTGATGATGTCAGTTATGTCTCTTTCCTTTACAAAAAGCCTGGTCTGTTCCATTAGAATGTAGAAAAGAATGGCAAATGGAGATGCATATTGCAATGGATGAAGAGCAAATAAATGAAAGCTTACCAAACAGAGTTGGTGTTTAGGTTTGCTGCATGTCTGGTCCCTGGGTTTCTATTATGTGATTCTAGCTGTTGTAGGCTGGATAAGAAGGAACTATTTGTAATTCACTGCCAGTGCTTTTTTTCTAAATAAAAGGTGCCGGAACTCAGAGGTGCTGTCACTGGGAGCAAGGCCGGTGTCTTGCTATGGCATCACCACCCGTCCTTTGCACACACACCCTGCTGCTTGGAGCCACATGCCGTGGGGATTCCCCTCCCCACAGCCGCCGTGGGGATTCTCCTCCCCGCAGTTGCCACGCCGCAGCCCGTGCTGAGCCCCCACCTAGAGCTGCTCCAAACCCCAACCCAGAGCTGTGTTCCTTGTGGCAGTGGTCTCCGGTGCCAAACACCCTCTTTCCAACCACATCCAGAAAAATGTGTAACAAACATTGGAATTCTCAAGGCCATGTTTGGTATTTCCCAGCAATCTGTTACTGGTAGGAAAAAGCAAGCCCTGCTGTGTTACTGATCCCAGAGAAGCATTTGCATGTATGCAGGTATCCTTAGGGTGCCATAGTTATGGATGAGAAATTTTGGTTGCAAAGTGGGCATTTCTGGATGTAATACAGATATTTTGGACTTATTTTTGTTTCTTTGCATGTTTGATATTTTTAAAAAGGCATATGCTACTGACTACACTTATGCACATATGTAACATCTTTTGCTAGGATACATGACCACTGCTTGTCCAGAATGTGAAAAATGAAAGATTGTGACTAAACAAAATTTTAATGTACAGATAATACCACCAGAAATTATTTTAGCCTTTTTAATAAATGTTGTTATTGATGTTAAGCTCACCATGAAAAACATCATATGTTGTTATGTATATACTAGGTTAATTATTTAAAGACTGAAGTGCAATATAACTAGATTCTAAATAATCTATTTTTCAAAACACACAACAGTCCAAAACAGTAAAAGTAAAGTCCAAATTAAGAATATTGCATTCTTAAGAATTGTTTCTAAAACTCAAATACTTTGGCCACCTAATGAGAAGGAAGGACTCACTGGAGAAAAGCCTAATGCTGGGAAAGATCGAGGGCAATAGAAGAAGGGGACGACAGAGAATGAGGTGGCTGGATGGAGTCACTGAAGCAGTAGGCGTGAGCTTAAATGGACTCCAGAAGATGGTAGAGGACAGAAAGGCCTGGAGGAATGTTGTCCATAGGGTCGCGATGGGTCGGACACGACTTCGCAGCTAACAACAACAAAGAATTGTTTAATTTAAAATGGTTTAGTTGTAATAGATGGTTATAGATTCAAAATAGTTTTCAAGAGTATTTACAAAAGATACTATTTTTTTTCTAGCATCAGCTAAATTAGACATATTACATTGAGAAAAATGTTTCTCATTTCTTTCCTGTTACCTTTATTAATTTCATTGCAGAGATGTTAACATAGGAAATAGATTATTTTGTTATCTAATTTTACCTTCCAAAAGACAGAAGCAGATGAAAAATGTGAGGTTCTTTCCTGTTGGCTTTTTTGAATTAGCTGTTTTAGATTCGAAAAGTTTAGTTCCTAAAGAAGTAACCTTGTAAATAATTTTAATGTCCTCCTCTAGTGCAGGGTAGGCAACCTTGGCTCTTTTATGACTCAAGGACTTCAACTCCCAGAATTCCTGAGCCAGCATGGCTCAGCTTGGAAATCTCTCTCTTTCCCTCAGCGTGGCTGGCTTAGGATTTCTGGGAGTTGAAGTCCACAAGTCATAAAAAAGAGCCAAGATTGCCTACTCCTAAAGCCAATAGAGGGAGCTTTTTTTTTTTTTTTGCAAAAAAAAGGTGCCGGAACGCCGTTCTGAGTGTTCTATGAGGAAAAAAAGCCCTGCTCACTACTAAAGGCTAGGTATGAAATATCATTGCCCAAGCAAATCATTAAGACACATGAAATCGGTTTGTTGAAAGAAGTGGTGTTTCATCATTTTATTTTGGGCAATAGGCCTGTGTCTGCTTACAACAATAATCATGAAGTTGATGAAAGAGACTGCAGTTCAAAAAAAAACCTCAAGCCCTTGAGCCTTAAACAATTCATTAGGCTATTCATTAGACCTTTATGCTATTATTTTCAATGTAAAAAGAAAATAAAAATAACTATTTTTAAAAAAATTGTTTTTACTGTAAATAGCAGTCTATTGCACAAAAAGTTCCCTAGCATGACATTTTCTTTGGCTTTATAATTTTACAAACAGTTTACATGAAAATAAAACATAAAACTCTTAAAATATGTGCCATTACCGGTAGTTGGAAAATATAAACAAGTTGTCTTGAGTTAGGTTTTAGGCCTAGTAATGGGATCAAATCACTTACATTTCTGTAATGAAAGTCAAAGAAGCATAACAAGCAAGCAAGACAAGAATACTTCTAATGAAATTTCAATCGCATTAGAAATCATAAAGAAATGTTATAATATTGAAAATTGATTATATATAATGCAATAGATTAAGATATTTGTAAGATATGTACTTACTACTGCTGTGACAGACCAAGTGTCTGATATACTTTAAATAGTAAAACAGTCAATTTTTTAAAAAGATCTATAATTTTAATCAAAACTTTGTTTCACTCATTGAAATTCTGTTATTGCTGCTTACAAACATTAAAGTCAATCAAAATTTCAGTAGCTTGTGAAATCAATATTTTTAATATGTCTGCACAGCAGTGCTTCAAATTTTAGGCTAATAGATCACCCCCATATTGATTTCTATGGGAAATGTTAGTCTGTTTGTAAAATATTTTTTAAAAAAACAGCAGAGATTGTTAGTTTGGAATTTTGAAGGAGATAGATATATAAAAATTGGTTATTGACTAAATTGCTTAGGGTGAATGAACCTTAGGCATATACAATAGACATGAATCACGGAGTTATTATTGAATACTACTTTAGTCCCTTAAACCTGGTATAAGTCAATAACCCATTATAACAATGCAAAATATGATATAAAATATATGAGTGCATTGGTATACGTTTTTCTCCAGTCTAGAGACTATAATATTCACAAATATTGAACTGCTGCTTATAATTTTCTGATTAAATGTAGAGAATTAAATTTTCATGTGGGGTGAAACTTAAGTAAAATTACTTTTTAGAAGTTATTAAATTGTTGTAACTGCTTTACTTTTTTGATGGGAGGAAAGATGTGGGACAGAGGTAAGTTGAACGTGTGGGCACAGAATGAGGGTATAAAAATTGTCCTCAAAGATGGAATAATAGGAGAGTGGGAATAAATCAATTCCTTCTTTGTAATATGGGTCCATATGTAGAACATGATCCATGGATCCTTTTTCTAAAGAAAAAGATGTGTTTCAATTCTAAGGATATTGATTAAAAATAGATGACTCTGACGTCTAAGTTTGCCTCTCACTTAAATATTAAAACAATTTCAGGCTGATGTTTTTAACTTAAAAGTTTAAAAACTGTGGATAAGTAACTAGAGCAGAATGAAAATATAAGCTAATATAAGCTAAATACATTAGACAATAAACCGCACCAGTATGAGACCTTTCAGTGATGGCTTAAATGTAACAATCAGTTGCAGTTAATCTTTTTTGTGAATACTTAAGCCACTGTTTGTTCATAGACATATATATTTAAAAAGATCAGAATATTTTTCTCTCAAACTTTTCCATTTGTACAGTTTTTCGGTGGTTCAAAATTAATTTTCTTTTTTTGTTGTTGTTGTTTTTAATCCCATTTATATCCCGCCCTTCTCCAAAGACTCAGGGCGGCTTACAATTTAAAGCACAAATCAATGTGCTTAGCAATAGCCTTCATTCTATGTATATGCCTGCTTATTAGGGCTTTCGCCCCCCCCCCAGCGGCATTATTACAAAGTCAGCTTATTGCCCCCAACAATCTGGGTCCTCATTTTACCTACCTCGGAAGGATGGAAGGCTAAGTCAACCTTGAGCCTGGTGGGATGCGAACCTGCACTAATTGCAGGCAGCTGGTGTTACTTAAGGAGGCATTAGCCCACTGCTCCACCAAGGCTCTTATATTTCACTTATATTTCACAGTGTTTTAGTAATATGTTTATTAGTGACAATCATAGAAGCAAAATTGTTCTGAATCTTACTCTGTTCTGTTATTCTGTTATTCTTTCTATGATCACATGTTTCCATCCCATTAAACCCAAAGAAAGTTCACAATGATATGGGATCTCTTGCCACGGGCAGGGATTTGGACTAGAAGACCTCCAGGGTCCCTTCCAACTCTGTTATTCTGTCTTCTATGTTCTAATTCTTATGATTGGGTAGTAATGACTCAAGGAATTCCCTTCAAGAAATATCTATTTCTGCTGAATTTTAGAAATGCAACAAATACTTTTGTTTTGATTTTATATTAAATTTCATACAACATTTAACCCAAAGAAACATGAGAATAGGAAAAGATAAAAAATGTTATGCTCATTTACTCAGATATAAATTTAGCTGTATTAAGTGAGTTTTACCACCAAGTCTGAACTAAATATTCATAGGTTTCAATCTTAGCATCATTAAATACTAATAATTAAATTATTTTTGTATCCTGTTAAATTACCTCTATATCCTGTTAAAAATATATATGATTTTTTGCATAAGGTTCCTTCATGCAAGCTTAAAATACAAAATGAAATCAAGTATTTACATTATCCTAATTTTCTAACAGCATTTTTCCCCAATATGATTTAGGAAAATGTTAAGTATTTAAAATACTAAAATATTTTAATACTTAGATAATACCAGTTTCTCTTTACCATGTGATCTAAGACAGCAATAACGTAGTCCTCCTCCTACATGTGTTTGGTTATTTATTTTAAAATGTATAATAGTGTGCCACTGAATCAATGTTTACCTCTCCTGCTGTTGCATTGACTACCAATTTCGGGGGGTTGCAGAATATAAAAGTGATTCTTTTTAGCTTCATTTGCCATTTGTAGCATCAGTATTTTTCTCATAAATTATAGTGGCAACTGATGGTAGTCCAGACCAATGTAATCCCAGAACAGTAACTTGTTCCCTTCCATCTGTCCTGTCATTAATAGGAACCAATGACAAAGTTTTAGTGCCAGTATGAAGCCTATGTGTTTTGAAAAATGGCTATATATGTTTCCATGTTCTTATTCTAAGACACATATATCTAATCACACTTTTTAAAATTCATTACTCACATTTGAAGACATTAATTGATTGAAATCAAGAACTGATAAACAAACAAAGCCCTTATTTTATTTATGTTCCAGAGAAAAAATTGGCACTGTAGCTATCTATTGTTTTATTCATACACCTAAGAAGCACACAAAATGAAGTCCAATAATGTACAGGTGTCACATATGAAAATATAAATGTTACATAAAGGGAAACACATTTTCCCCATTCTAGTCTTCATGGACCTTACAGACCATTTCTTTACTAAATCTCAACAGCTAACCAATGTGTCAATTTTAAATATCACTGGGAAGTTCAGTAGAAATAGAACTGCATATTACATAATACGCAGTTCTATTTCTACTGAATTTCCTAGTGATATTTAAAATTCAAGAGAAATAATCCAGTGTATCAGCAGATATTCCAAATTCTCACAATTAATTCCTAGTGAAACCTGGATATGATGAAGTGATAAAGTTGAAGAAGATCCAGAGAAGATGCAACAGATTCTCTTTCCCAAAATTATTTCTTATTATTGCAGAGATGGCATATACATTTAATAAATTATGATTTGTTGCCGAGTCAGCCAAACATGCAAACTGGATTTGGCATTTTTATCCACCTATCCAGACCTTTTCAGGGACCTGGGATGTTTTATGATGTTAAAGCTATTATCACAGGCTATGAGCTGTTCCGAGTTAAGCTGCCTTTTGCAATTGACTGATGTGATTTTGTCAATGCCAATGGTATCCAGATGGTGCTCCAGTTGTTTTGGGATTGCACCCAAAACACCTATTACTATTGGTACTACTCTTGCTTTCTTTTGCCACAGTCATTCTATTTCTATTTGCACATCTTTGTATTTTCTTGTTCTTCAGTTTTTGCGCTTTTATTCTGCTATCTCCCAAGTATTGCCACATCCACTATCCATATTTTTTCACCTTACTTATTGACAATTGTCAAGATTGAAGTGTTTTGTGGCAGGTACCTGTCTGAATTCTAAAGCCCCAGAGCACTTTAGCTTCTTCTATTATTTTATCTATTCTATGGTCCCATCAGTTCTTGCTTGCAGAAAATGGTATTTCTTGCAGAACATCTAATGCACCATTGTTACTCCTTTGTCATGCTGTTGCTTGTAGTCAGTCTGATTTTTTACAGAAGCTAACCATTATTATTATTGTTGTTGTTGTTGTTGTTATTACAATATACTTTTCTGAATTGTTCTAAGATTGATTTGATATCATAGGTATTGGATTGGATATCATAGGTACTGATTGGATTGGATAGGTTTTACCTTGGAATAGTGGGTTGCTAGATCTTAGACTCTACAGTAGTGAACAAAGTTACAAGAACAAAGATAAATTGGAGGAGGTATATTTCAGGGTTGTAGTTTTTTTGCTGAGTGTTTTCCTGTTTAAATAGTAGATGTCTGAATACAAGTAACAAAGGCTGTGATTTTCATAGAATGAGCTTTTACTGAATATTTTAAAAGGGTTCAGATAACTCAAGTGATTCAATTGTAAAATTTCCTACGGAAAATTAGCCTCATTTCTGATCATTTTCAGTACACTGTGAAAACATCTTTAATCTATTTGGGTTTTACCGCTTTTTAATATAAAAACTATTTTAACTTCCCTTTAAATTGATCGCTTGTTAAATCTAAAAGATAATTTAGATATTAAACACATATATACATACAGTTAAGCTAGATTTAAGTTCTTTCATTGAGTTGGAAATGAACGATTTTCTGCTTATTCCAAATGATTGACACCTAATGTAATAATAATAATAATAAAGTTGGAAGGGACCTTGGAGGTCATCTAGTCCACAGGTCGGCAACCCACGGCTCCGGAGCCGCATGCGGCTCTTTCAGCCGTCTCCTGCGGCTCCCCATCCTCTGCCATGTGCAGTCAAAAAAAAAAGTGGGACTAAAAAAGTTCAACCAATCAATTCAAACTTCTCATGGGGAAAAAACTTGCAAAGCTTGAATTGATTGGTTGAAGTCCTTTGGCTTGTGGAACTTCCCACAAGCTGTTTGTGGGACTGCCCACAAACCTCTTTTCTTCCTCGGACTGCACATGGCGGCAGAGGAGGAAGAGACAGAAGGACTGCTGGAATGGTGAGTGGGTCGGTCAGATGGGGCGTGCCGGGGAGGTGGAGTTCTGTTTGTGTGTGTGTTTGTGTTTGTTTGTGTCTCAGCAAAACTTAGAGGCCTGACTAATAGCAATTTTTCATTTGATACCTACTTCTAAATTAACCAATCCTTAACTAACAGTCCTATATCATATTAAAAGAGAAGAAATACCTCATGAAAATATTACATGCTTGAAATCTGTGAGTCTAGTGCAGGGGTAGGCAACCTCGGCTCTTTTATGACTCATGGACTTCAACTCCCAGAATTCCTGAGTCAGCATATCTGATTCAGGAATTCTGGGATTTGAAGTCCATGAGTCATAAAAGAGCCGAGGTTGCCTACCCTTGGTCTAGTGGATAAAAGGAAAAGTGGAAAGGCCTTTAAGAAATAAATTGATAGGGCAGGAAAAAATGGTATTGTGATCCCCAAAGATTCTCCAGAGTTAATTTTATAGCTGAGATATAGGGGGCAGGTGACAACCTATTAGCAGATTACCCTAGATGTCTATCTAACAGTGGTTTAGCATAACACTCATATAGAATGAGAGTCTTTGCTTGAGATTTTAGGAAAGGAGACATCAGAGTAATAAAAAACGTATTTCCTTTTTCAATTTTCATGTTAGCAATATTTACTTGAATGCAAATTTTCCTTATATTCCTTATATAGGATCTAGTTATGCCATCATAATAGATTCTTTGCCTGTATAATGCCTCTAATTCCCTAAAATCTCTCAATAAAACTACATAGATACATGATGCAGTACATCTAAAATCAGTTAGACTTACTTGTACATGTGCTTAAAATAACATTACCAAAAGTATACATATTGGTAGTGTCACATGATTGTTTTTGTGATATTTATTTTCTTGTATAATGGGAAGAAATTGATTCCAAATGTGTTGTCTTGACCTCCTACTCCATACATGTTAGTGCCTAACCTTAAATGATGTTTCTCCAGTCTCGGCTGTATTTACAGTAATTATATGCATAATGTAGCATATTATTGTCTGGATTTCCTGTTTAATCAGTACAGAGCTTTTTACAAGTGCAGCTGAAAAGGGCAAACAAAATTAAAGCTTTATATACCAAAACAAGTTTGATTTGCTAAGCTCCCAGCATTCCAAAGTACACAAATTTGTTCCACTAAGTTTTCCGATGGCTTGCAGATGGGCAATGATTAATCAGAGAGCTAACTGAAGTAGTTTGCAATTAAACTGGAAAGCTCTGAAGCATGCTAATTGAATCAGAAAATTAGAGGCACTGAACAGTAATTGGCTATTTCTCATGCAGCAGGTGCCAGGCCACTCATCTGTGGAACAAGGTATTTAAGGCATATTAGCACTAGTAAAAATACTTCTTGATATGGAACAGCTAGATTTTCTGCTCATTTTCACCATGGATGCCAAAACATACAGCTGGGGTGTCTAGTGTTTCAATTCATGTTAGTTTTTGTAGTATAAGCACATATAAAGCTTCTGTCATGCAACCTGTACAGAAACTATGAGCGTTTTATAAATGACACTAATGCACAGAAACAAAATAAGTAAGTAAGTTATTTTCCATGGAAATAATGCTGTAAAGCATGTGAAGCAAACAGCTCAATGGTGGGATTCAGCCAGTTCGCACCACCGGTAGCTAATTTTTTGTTGCCCAGGCCCAGAATGGACTTCTGGAAGTAGCATCCACACAGAGAACCGGTTGTTCACATATTTGAATCCCACCACTGAAACAGCTCCATAAGTAACAGTAGCCTTAAGTTTTATGGGTCTGATATTCAGTAAGTTTAGTTGTATAGTTCTATTGTTGCACTGAAGTGCTAAATGTTTGCAAAAAGTGTGGAGAAAAATTCAGTCTGAATTTTTTAAAAATTACTGAAATATAGATTACTAAAGCATGTATTTTGAAGTTTGATTGATTACATTAAGCAATAAATCAATTTTAATATAGTTCAAGATAATTCTGAAATACTGAGTGGCATGGGGAGAATTAGTTGAAAATGTTAGCAGTAACAATCATACTGCTGTGAGTTTTGGAGATGCAAAATATAATTCATATGATATCTCAGCATGAGTTTATGTCTTCTAATTAGTACAAACATTTTATTGAGAGCACATGCTATGAAAGTTTGTTATGTCAACAGAGACCAAAGGCCCTTATTCTATAGATAGAATAAGAGGTCTGTTTTGAAGAAACGTAGGCTTGCAATCTAAGTGGTAAGTAATCAGGAAAGAATAAAATAGATATATGTGTAATTGTGGAGGTATTTATAAGTTATATCCATTATGTATTAAATATGGATACTTTTGGGGGATTTCCCACACACACACAACTAATTACATATAAGTGAAGCACTCTTCTTGCAAATTGAATTACAATACTAAAAGCTCTAAAAGCTTCTATTCTGGTTTTTGTAAAGTAGAATATTATGATATTCAAATGCTAATCATATCACTTAGATGACTAGAAAGCAGGGTATTTCAAAAAGAGACATAAATTATAAATTGTAAACAATGCATAGGGGATAGGTTATACCTCTGCCTCATTTAGATTAAGATAGGGAACTTTCTCTAAAGTAAATTATGTGACTTCATTAAATTTTAAAGCTCCTTTAAAATCTTTTCTTAAGATCTTTTTGCAACCGCCTACAAAAAGTTACAAAATACATAGTTGAATAAAAAACTTCAGCTGCAACTTAGGAGCACATTCACATTTTCTCAAGTTATATTGTTCAGTTATCTTGTAGTAAATGCACTTCTCTAATATTTCTCCCCTAACATATAAATACATTGGTTGTGCTTTTTTAAAACCTAAAAAAAGAGAAGAAAACAAAACAGCTCAAACATTTACATGATCAATGTTTCTTGCTTGAGGGATAAAGTTTGCTCTTCCATGGACAAGTGAGAACATATTGACCATTTTATTCTATTTGCTATTTCTAAATTCAATATACCTCTTGAGTCGATAAACGAGATCGAGAGCATATTCTTTTTTGTGTGTGCCTGCTTGTAGCTTGTTCTCAAGATTCAAGATACATTTTTGATTAATCACAAATGCTCTGGGGTCACGGAGAGCAAATGTGTTTGTGGAGTGTCAGCTGATGCTGTCAGATAAATGTCTTAAGCTTAGCCAGGGTTCATGCCCCAGCTTTAGGCTGTGCCAAATGTCTCCCCTTGTTGAGGAAGATAACAGCTACACTGGAGGCGACTGAGCTGTTTGTTCACTGAAAGGACTGACCTTGCCATATGGGGCTACAATCAGGTGAAAGAAATAGTGTATATGCTTTAATTGAAACTTTTAAGACAAACTTTAGCCACCATAATTAAATTACTTCTTAATTCAGATGGATTCATTTTTCCCCATTATTAATACTAACTCACTATTTTAACTTCATTTTGCAGTTTCAATATTTTAAAATTGTTTTATAAACTCACTTTTATTCCCCTCTATATCAATGTTGTCATTATGGTGAAAAAATACACAGAATATTTATTGGAGAATGTTTTTATTATTTTCATGATCAGAGA
The DNA here is from genome assembly GCF_964194415.1 of Vipera berus. Classification (NCBI taxonomy): domain Eukaryota; kingdom Metazoa; phylum Chordata; class Lepidosauria; order Squamata; family Viperidae; genus Vipera; species Vipera berus. The sequence continues at coordinate 42,473,903 of NC_138203.1, read as the reverse complement.
TTAGTGAAATCTTGCTTCAAACATGAATGAGCTCTCAATAGTGTATTGCTTGCCTTTTCTAACTTTTAAAGACCTGCTTAATGAGTTTTGCCTCATCTATAACAATTTATTTTCTATTCCTAGACAGGACATAAATAAGAAATAGGAAGACCCAGTTTGTCTGTTAACTCCTGGAGAACCTTTGTATCAAGGCTCTCTGTTTTGTAACGCTACAGGCAAATTTCTGTATCATATGATGATGCATACATAAGTGAAAGCTCATTGGGCTACTTCAGGACTTTGATGTAAAAACAAAATCAGTGGCTTCATCTTACTATGTTTTGTTCTATAATAATAATAATAATAATAATAATAATAATAATAATAATAATAATAATAACAACAACAACAACAACAACAACAACAACAACAACAACAACAAAGCTAGACAACAACAACAACAACAACAACAACAACAACAAAGCTAGACAACAACAACAACAACAACAACAACAACAAAGCTAGACATGACCGAGTTGCTAAACTAATCCACTGGGCATTATGTAAAAAATACAACTTGCCTGTGTCCAAAAAGTCGTGGGAACATAGGGTGGAAAAAGTTGTCGAGAATGAGAGGATGAAGACCTTGTGGGACTTCCGAATACAGACAGATCGCCATTTGGAACACAACATGCCAGATATCACAGTTGTACACAACCGAAGTTTTCAGCTGATTGATATCGCTGTACCAGGAGATGCCAGAGTCAAAGAAAAAGAACTGGAAAAAATTATGAAATACCATGACCTGGCCATCGAAACTACGCGATTATGGATGAAACGCGTAACAGTGATACCCATTGTCATCGGGGCACTGGGAACTATGTCCAAAAACTTTACAAAACACATCAAGTAATTGCAACTTCTTGCAATAACTCCAGCAAAGCTACAAAAAACTGCGCTACTCGGAACATCTTACATTTTAAGGAGATACCTGGTTGATACCTAGGATGCTGGCAGCAGCCCGTGTCAACTACTAGTGCCAGTCAGTTTGAGTGTTCAGTTGACTGAGGTTCATGTTTTATGAATAAAGGTTTTATAATAATAAAGTTGGAAGGGACCTTGGAGGTCATCTACTCCAACCCCCTGTTCAGGAAGGAAACCCTATAACATTTCGGACAAATGGCTGTCCAGTCTCTTCTTAAAAACTTCCAGTGTTGGAGCATTCACAGCTTCTGGAGGCAGGTTGTTCCACTGTTTAATTGTTCTAACTGTCAGGAAGTTTCTCCTTAGTTCTAGGTTGCTTCTCTCCTTGATTACTTTCCATCCGTTGCTTCTTGTCCTGCCTTTGGGCGCTTTGGAGAATAGCTTGAGTCCCTCCTCTTTGTGGCAGCCCCTGAGATATTGGAACACTGCTATCATGTCCCCTCTCGTCCTTCTCCATTAAACTAGACATACCCAGTTCCAGCAACCATTCATTATATGTTTTAGTGTCCAGTCCCCTAATCATCTTTGTTGCTCTTCTCTGTACTCTTTCTAAAGTCTCAACATCTTTTTTACATCGTGGTGACCAAAACTGGATGCAGTATTCCAAGTGTGGCCTTACTTTTTTGTCTCTTAAAATGGTCAAATTGTCATGGGTAAATATTATTTAAATATTTAATGCCAAACAGGAAAGCCTTTGAAGAAATTGTTGTATATTCTCTATCCCCAAACCAAACTGAATCTTTCTTGAACAATCATTTTAAAAACTGTTTTTAAATGCTTCATCAATTGTTCAGGACCTGTATAGTTATATGTCTATATAACTTTATATATCTGTGTTATAAAAAATTGTTCTACCACAGATCATGTATTTACAGGTATTTGATTCTTTAGCATTTTGTCCACATAATGCCAATGAATAGAGAAAATATAATTTGGTATCATAAGAAAGCCTGATAACGGGGAAAAATTCTTCCCAATATTTATTTTCAGTCAACACCTAAGTAAAAGTGAATCCAAATATTTTACACCTTAAATTAATTTGAATTGTGTCTCCAGTAATTTTTACTGCAAGATAAATTTTTACCTTACAAAAAGCACAATTTAGTACATCTGCATTGAGACTTTTCTACAATGTGGTGGTTGTCCTGTTTTGAAGCTTCATAATGGCTAGTCTGCTTAGAAGTAGTGTGAGGTGTGGATATTTGAATTTGTACTTGAGCAGTTCAAACTGTTAGTACAAGCAGAACAGACCTCAAAAGACTGAAAAGCAAGCATGTTACAAGCTGGAATTATGCAAATTCCTGAAGCAGGAATTGATTAATTTCCAAGTTATATATTTAGAACATCTGATTATGGACCTGTTCTTTACTGCATCTTTTTTTTTTAAATTCCATTTATATCCCGCCCTTCTCCGAAGACTCAGGGCGGCTTACAAGCTTAGCAGTAGCCTTCATTCTATGTATATGCCTGCTTATTAGGGCTTTCACACACACACACCCAAGTGGCATTATTACAAAGTCAGCTTATTGCCTCCAACAATCTGGGTCCTCATTTTACTTACCTCGGAAGGATGGAAGGCTGAGTCAACCTTGAGCCTGGTGGGATGCGAACCTGCACTAATTGCAGGCAGCTGGTGTTACTTAAGGAGGCATTAGCCCACTGCTCCACCAAGGCTCTTTTTAGTCCTTACTAAAATGAAAAATATTCTCTAACTGGCACCCCTCTCCATCAGGATCATTCTGTCCAGTCCATGCAACCATATATTTCATCTTCAACAACAATCTTGTGGTGTTAATGTTACTCATAGTCATACATGACTTCTGCCTGTTTTATTATTTTCCCCTAGGACTGCTGCCAACTGCAGTTGATCCTGCTGCCTTTTTCAGCTCCAATACATCTTATAAAATAAAGTAGTGTTGTCGTGCTGGAAAATATTTGAGGCAATAATTATGACCATAGCTCACCAATCTCTAAGGGAGATTTTGTGTGGGATAAAGAATACCTTTTTAGTCTGATTAAGTGGTGATACCCCAAATACTTCATAAGGCTCAGTTCTTTATATTCCATGTGTAATGCTATTTTGCCATTATAATCACATTCAAATGATCTCTTCGTATGATTATTCCAAAAATGGATATCTCAATGTTCAAATTACAACATATATCTATATGGTTAAATTATGGTCTTTTTCTCATTCAGTTTTGCTTTTGTTCTCCTTAGTTTTGCTGTACATTATACATTTCACAGACAAAAGGCAGGATAAACTAGTGATATTACAACTGAAGAATGATTCTGAAATTGAAATAGAGAGAAATACTCATCAGCAATATAACCAACGTGGATAGAAGTAACAAAATATTGGTGTTTACAAATATAATTTTCAAGAATATGGGAAAGTAAAAATAGAATTTTTCACTTAAATATCCATCAAAATAATTTACACGAGACATCTAGTTGACTCAGCAGAAGCACAAAGGAACTATATGAGCTTTTCACCTGAGACTTTAGTTCAGGCACAGCATTTTTTCTGTGAAACAAGAAAAGAAAGGCATTTATTTATTCAAAAGCAAGAACAAAAATAATATATATATATATATATATAATAAATGAATTTTAATATACTTACTTAACATTGTAGAGAAATTTTTTTCTAAAGGGAATTAAAAATAATAGATTGTTCCTAATTATTAGATCTTGGGGTGTCTAAAAGTATTGAAAAGGATAGTGTCAACTATTGAATAATCTAAAACCACCAAACATATCAGAGAGAAAGTCTTTATAGTATTTCAACAGTCATATTATTTCCTTATCACTGAAACATCATTGTACTATCCTGATTATTTAAAATCTCTTAAATAGATAATCGGTTGAAATAAATATATGTTCTTGTAATTATAATTCATAGTAATTTCTTTGAGTGAACAATTAAAAAACAAACATAATGCTGTAGAAATTAAAAATCTTTATTTTTGTATTTTTTTTCCTTCCCAAAGCTGAAGAAGAATTGTCATAATTTAACAATAAAATATAACATTCAGTGCTACTTGGGTGTCAAACCTGCTAGGGAAAGCTAGCAAAATGTATAGGGTGACTTTGAACCCAGATTTTGCTTGAACAAGTACAGAATAGGCTACTTTTCTATTTTTCTTTTAACTTTGTGTACAAACTGCTAACTTTCCATTAAATTCAATAATGCAGGTAATCCTATTGTGTTTTGGGGGGGGTTGTTGGTTTATTTTTCCAAAACTCATAAGATCAGACATTTCATTACCTCAAATCTTTTATTCTGATATAAGACAACAGGGCCTGATTTAGACTGAGATCCCAGATTAGAGGGTTTTGTCTACTGCTATGGTTCTGCTACATATCCAATCCCCCTTTCAATTATATTTTCAAAAAAGATTCACTGATTTCTCAGACTGACCATTTAAAATTGCTGGTGCCAGCAGTTTGATCGAGCCTGGAACTGTGCCAGGAGGTGGGCTGAAGTCATTAGGATTCTGATCCAAAGTGACTTTCTTAGGTTAACATTAGAGTTACTTATAGCTTAAAAATGATGTGTATTCTACCCTACAAACAAATTTTACTTTGTAATCATTATTTAAACCTAGACAGCTATCTAGAACATTTTTTCAATGATAGAGTAAAAGAATGTTTGTTAGTGTGCCCTTGAAGCTACATTTAAATAGCCTTTGGATCAGAGACTAAACTAATGCAGATGAAAGCAAAAACAGCTAGGGAGGAAGGAGATTCCAAGGTGTGATTGATTTTGACAATGAAGTCAGCTTTGATCCAACAGACTTCTAAAGGGGGATATAGGATTCTTTCCTATCACATACACAGATACACAAACTCATTATGCCACAGGGTAAAATACAGATTTTGAACAATGGTTCAAACAAGAGTTAGTTTAATATTTTTACTGTAAAGTCAAGAACTATGAGATTCAAGCAAATTCCAGCTGGCATTTTAGAAAGGATTTTTTTTCATACAGCACTTAGTCTTTGTTTATATATAGCCAAAATCACATCACTAATTAACAAATAAGGATGTCTTCATACCTGGATAAATTCAGATACAATAATGTATGCATGTCGTACATGTCAGGTTCTTCTCACTTGCCTTCTTTCATTATCTTTTCAGATGAGGGATGACAGGAGCAAGAAAGTAAATGAGATATATGACAAAGAGGTAAAACAAGTAGAGGAAGGAATCGAGATGAATAGAGGATGGGCATAAATGCAGCAAAGAATTAAAAATGGACAGGAGGAGGTGAAAGAAGAAGTGACATTTGAAAAGAGGTACAGATAAAAAAAAAAGGAAAAAAGACCAAGAATGAGCCATGTAGGACACAACAGAAGTTCTAGAGAAAAGCAGAGGGCAGCAAGTGGCAGGGGAGTGGGATATGGCAAGATGAACAAATAGAGGAGAGAATGAAATGGAATCAAAGTACAGTATAAGGAAAATAGCCAGAAATGGAGTAACAGACAAAGAGCAGCAAGATGGTTATTAATTAATTCAAATGGTATTCTTGTGAATGTTTTTTTAAGAAGAGTTAATCTTACAAAGGTATCAATAGCCTCTGAACGTTAAGAATTGCCCCACATAATATTGCCTTGCTGATAAGGCTTATCCATTTAATCATATTATATAATGTAAGGGATTAGAATAGAAATCATCTAACCAAACTGCTCCGTGCAGAACTATTACTGACCATCTAGCTTCTGCATACTATATATTTTTGAGATATGCCACAACAGCAGTGGCCTTTCTATGTAGCTTGAATAATTAGCTGTCCACTGAAGATAATAGACAGCACAAAGATAAGCTTTGTTTATGCTACAGGATAAGAAAACTTTCAAAAGCAAAACCTTTTAGACATGTGGAATCCATAAAGAACACTCAGTTTAGTGTTATTATTTTGTCCTGCATAAGTGTCACACAACATATATAAGGCCTAGATTATTGAACATCCTAAAAGATATAGGGTTGAGAAAGATAATTAAACTTTGACTTTAAACTTCATACAATTATAGAAATGATGAAATATTTATGCTGATTTGTTGGCATTTTTATTAATAATACAACAGCCATTTCGGTGTAATGTTTAAGGCACCAGGTCAGAAACTAGGAGATTATGCATTCTAGTCCTGCTTTTAGGCATGAAAGCCGAATGGGTGACTTTCAGCCAGTCACTCTCTAAGTCCAACTCACCTCAAGAGGGTTATTGTTGTGTAAAAATAGGAGAAGGAAAGAGTGTTAGATATGTTGGTCTCCTTGAGTTATTTATAAAAATTATAAAGATACCATTTTTAAAATCTCAAATAAATAATATAACTTTACTTAACCAAAATAAAAATAGCCATATGTATTTTTAAAAGCCCAGAATCAACCTCCATCCCTGGAAGATGAAAAGATCGTTCACCCCTGGTTGGCATAGTCATCTGCAATTCTTTTGGAAATTAAAGTGTATAATGTATATTGTAGTGTCACATACACATAAAAGTATTTACAGGGTGGAGCCACTGCTTGTCATTGTTCTTGGGACCTATCACTTTTTGAATGTATATTACAGAAATTCAGCCTCTGCTTTGTTACTTTTGTGTACTTTGCCACTTAGAAAATATTTAAATAATAATCCGCCATCCCTCTATTGATATATGGTAGTGGAATAAAAATAAGTTAGAGTCATGGTGGTGGTGTTTTTTTGGAGCAAGGCTGGGCAACCTGTTGATGAATGGAAGGCAGGTGAGACTGTATTAGTGCTGTCTGCAGTTTTTTGACATCATATAACTAGTGAATTTTTAAGATTTTGAAAGACTCATTGGGACAATATTTATAGATGGATTAGATTTCTATAGCTGCTCATCTCAACAAGAGACTGTATGTGATGACAGTGTTATTCATTTATTTATCCATTCATCCATCCAGGTAAATAGCAACACATGGAAATGGTCTGAAAATATTTCTGATATGATATCCGGTAATCTATAATTACTAGAAACATTTTATTCAGCTTTTTATTTTCCAAATCAAGTCTTACAGCTGAAATCCTTTCTGAATGGCAGAAAAAATTCTTAGAATGTTTAAAAATCTACAGAAAGGTAATATATGTTTTTCTAAAAATGCATCTTTATGATGCAAAATATATTAGATAAACTTGATGGATGAGTCAAATTATTTTCAGAACCCTTTATGAAGCTTCTTTCTCTAGATGGGGAAAAGATGGGAAAGCAGGTTATGTCCCTATACTCCCCTGGTTTGATGGATTAAATCACTCATTGTTTTTTGAATGCAAACTTTGGAAACAGTTTAAGAATTGGGAAATCAGTTGTTTATATAGGGGAAAAAGTGTAATGTGCCATTTGGTCCAGTTTAGGTGACCTAATCATAGACATGCTTCAAATTATGAATTTCAGTTCGTGAGTAATGCATTCAGTACCTTTGTACCAACAGTTTAACTATAAGTGGACAGTGGCATTAATCAAAGGGTTGACTATCAATATACCTTAGATAAGTCTGGAAACAAAGAGGAAAAATAAAAACAATTTGGGAATCTGATATGTAAATCATTATTAGTGTCAATAGAAGTTAGGTCAGAACTTACTAAAAATGTACATTAATACTTACTAAAATTAATCAATATCAATGAATCAGTGTTAACTCTTGATGAACACCTGCAGCTTTCTTGACAAGATTTTTCAGAAGTGGTTTGCTATTTGCCCTTTCCTAGTGCTGAGAGAGAGTGACTGTGACTGCTCACTCAGCTGGCTTTTTGCCTAAGGCTTGACTAGAACTCACAGACTCCAAGTTTTTACCCGTTTGCCTTAACCACTGTACTCAATGAGTATTCAGTTAGAATCCACTGAGCATTCTGTCTCAGATCTGTATCTGTTTCATGTATATTCACTAATAAGTCCATTCTGATTGATTTCTGTGTCAATTTAAATTTAAACAGAATAGTCTGTATTAAATTACTGTACACACTTTTTCTTACAATATATGTCTAAATCTAATATATGCATTTTACTACATTGCTAGCTGAAATATTGATCATAACATAGGAAAGTATAAAATCTTATCAGCAGCTCAATTCCAGAACAATTCCATAATAAGAAAGAATAGTTTTACAAATATCATCTAGCTGTAATTCCTGATATTTAAAGATGTTGACTTTTAAGTAGTGTGCTGTGATTCATACTGCAAAGGGGCTAGGATCAAGCCCAAGAAATGAATAATAGAGCAACTTAGTTCAGTTTATACAGTATTTTATTTCATTTGGCAGACTTTTCAGAACTTTACAGGTTGTAAAATGCCCATTATAGGCAATGAGTTATTTTTAATCATGTCCATTTCATTAAAAAAGTAGCAACTGTGGTGCAACAGATTCCCTTATTTCTTGCCCTATTCCCATTGACTCTGGAGAGTTGAGGGATTCCCTAGAGAATATTTGCAATATTTGTAATTGTAAGTCACCATTTGCAAAAAAAAATCCATTCATTCATAAATGCATACATACATATTTCTTCTTCTTCTTAGTTTTCTTCTTTCATTTTAATAACAATAGCTAGTTTTAACTGTGAACCTTTAGTAATAAACTAATATATAAAATAACTAGCCAAAAAAGGCTAAGCCATGCTTTTTTTGATTTTTTATTTTCTTCCGGAGATCACCTGGAGACGTCCCTGTGGTTTTCTTTACAAGGTTTTTCAGAAGTGGTTTGCCATTGCCCCCTTTCTAGGGCTGAGAGAAAGTGACTGGTTTAAGGTCACCTAGCTGGCTTTGTGCCAACGGTGGGACTAGAATTTAGTGTCTTCCAGTTTCTATGTGATGTCTTAACCAATACATTAACTGGTTCAAAGAAATCAATTCCCAGGTAAATTGGAAGAGCTGATAATAATTGATAGTTGTCAAGGGTTGCATAGTTTGCATATTCTTTAAAGATACCCATTCAGGTATCTTGTGTAATCTTCTGTCAGGACTGTATCTTCATTTTGATTTGTAAGATATTACCTATTTGGAATAAGATAAAGACCTATTGTTACCCTCAATCCTATTTCAAGGTAAATATTCTCCCAGTCCTTTGTGGCTGCCATTTTTATCAGGCGTTCAGAACACTCTCATTTTGCTGATCTGCCTTTTTCGAACATATCAATGTTTCACTTGTATGATTTCTGGTGAGACAAGCTTAGACTTGGCTGCTTTTCTTTCAGTAACAGAGAAAAGAAATGTCTCTGGTGCCTAGTCTGTAAAGAAAGTTCATTCATGTGTAAATTATCAGTTGGCCTTTATTTGCTTGGCCTGTGGAGAGTACACATGCAGATAAAAGATGTGGTGGGTCAGGGTTTAGTACGTGCAGGTTTCTCCAGTTGTCAGAGATTATTAGACAGGCTGGGATGCTTTATTGCTATTAATTTTCAGTTTACAGAGGTAAATAAAACTTTTGAAACATATGAACATAATCCACATCATGGCTATACATATGCTATCAATAATGTCCTTCCTTATGAGCAAAGTGTATAAAAATATACATATCAGTTTGATCCCGGTATGTATTCCTTGTTGCTAAATTAGAATATTATATTTTTCTTTCATAAGCTTCAATATAAAACCATCTTTGCATCCTTATCAATAATAGGAAATAGCTTGTATATCAGTTTTCATTGCAATATATGTTAGGAGTTTTTTATGTACGGTTATCAGTTGAATTCTTGAAATGTTGAGCTGATTTAATTGATTTTCTATCAATTAAAGTATTTATTTTATAATAATCTTTTTAGTGATAATTGTACAGACATAAGAGCTAGGTGGCAGCTGCAATCTATACAGAAGCAGTGGAAAAGGTTGTTTGATCTGTAAGATCTTTGGTCTAAGTAATAGATTTGGTTGCCTTTTATTGAAACGTAATCAAGAATCATTAAAGCCTATTAGCAGCTGTGTTGTAAGTACATGTTATAACACAGTTTTCATAGTCTCAGTTATCCTCACTAAAGTAAAGTTATTAAGCTACAACTGTCTCTTGGTTACAGAAGGTTGATCATAAATGAGATAGGATGCTAAGCCAGTGAAATGGAAATTCCAAACTCCCTGTAGGATTTGATCCACCAGGTCAGCCTCAGTTTAGACTTTTGGGAGCACTTCTGTCATTGAGATGCTGATACCCAGGGTCAAAGCTGAAAAGAATATTATTAACAGATTTGCATATATTTGTAATATAAGCATAAAACTTTTTTTTCTTACCCAGACTAATAAGATTAAATCTATACACACTGGGTTCCTTTTGCTTTTCCTAACATGTTTGTTCTCATTTTTACCAGTAATAGAATGGCTGTTACTGTTGTTTTTTTAAAAACAACAACAACAACTATTTCTTGAATTAATATTAGCATGACAATTTTAAATGTGTTTTTATTCCCTTGACATTTTATTGGGTTATTAAGCTGTTTCTTTTGAGAAAATCACAATATACTTAACACATTGATAAATTTCTGTTTTTCCTCATTATTTGTTTGGTCACAAAATAGCTTAGTGAAAATCTGAAGACAAAAAAGTGCACATATAAGAGGTGAACAAGGGAAAGCATGCAGAGCATGCCCTCCGGAATTATCTTCAACTGGGACCTGGAAGAAAGAGGCAGGTGGAACTGTTTTAATAATGCCCAATATTCAGAAGAATGATAGCAGCTATCCAGACAGCAAATTGTTTCAAGCAGGGTGTTTTTGCAAAGGAATGTTTACTTTAGCACATATAAAAAGAAGAGATTCCACCAGCCTCTCCAAGTGGGTTTTTGTTCATTTGAAAAATGCAGGCAGAACTCCAAGAGAAACAAAAAGGAAAACCTGACTATTGTAAGGGATAGTGTTCTGAAACATCTGAGAAAAGATTACATTCTACAAGAAATTACAAAAGGTCTATGGGAAAGAGAAAGGGATTGCAGCTTTACATATCAAGTAATCCTGGGAAACTGGTATAGGTTTAACTAAAAACATTGCATTTGATTAACTTTATTTTGCCTGTGGATGTGTTTTTAGCCAAATTTGTTTTCTGCAGCGTTTACAGAACTGAAAGATAAATAATTTTATCTTTTTGTGCAACTTGGAGTTTCTACATTTTCATTTTTCCTATCTAGGTAAAGTAAAGGTAAAGGTTCCCCCGCACATGCGTGCTAGTCGTTTCCGACTCTAGGGGCCGGTGCTCATCTCCGTTTCATAGCCGAAGAGCCAGCGCTTGTCCGAGGACGTCTCCGTGGTCATGTGGCTGGCATGACTAGACGCCAAAGGCGCACGGAACGCTGTTACCTTCCCACCGTAGTGGTCCCTATTTTTCTACTTGCATTCTACGTGCTTTCGAACTGCTAGGTGGGCAGAAGCTGGGACGAGTAACAGGCGCTCACTCTGCTACGCGGCACTCGGGATTCGACCCGCCAAACTGCCGACCTTCTGATCGACAAGTTCAGCGTCCTAACCCACTACTAAAATTCTCATGAGTGTAACCTTTAACTGGGCAAAACAGAACATCATAGGGCAAAACCTTTTCAACAAAGGTACCCAAAATTGCTAACTTACAAAATGCATTAAAAAGCTGGGACCCTTGACTCCCATGCAGTTGAAATTTGGTAAATTTTATAAAACATTTTATGACATAAAATTGTGATAAAGCATTTTATGACATAATACAAGATGTCATTAAATATTTCCTGTTGTAAGCTGCTGATATTTGAATGTGCTATACAAATCAACGTGAGCTACTTTCAAGGCAGATACATTTCTGAATATATCCCTGAATTTTTAAGAACTTTTCCAGTGAAGGCAGTACATTACAAGCTCTGCTATTGTTGCAAAGGCATTGAGGAATCTGATAAGGAAATATCTTTGGTAAAAATGACCCAATGGGTCATGGGTTGCTTAATTTTTAATAAGGCTTTATTTTATTTCTGTCTTATGATACGTCTCTTCCCACAAAACGGGGGATGGATGGACTGATTTATTAGCCACATGCCTCAGTGTTACAGGACTGGGAAGTGGCTATAGCACGGGTATCAAACTTGCAGCATCACATTTATTTAGTTGCATTTGTATACCGCCCTTTCCCTGAGGACTCAGGGCGGTTTACAGGGAATTAAAAATCAAAACATACAAAAGTTAAAACCAGTTAAAAAGTATTAAATTCACCCTGTACACTAAAAACCCCAAATTAAGATTTTCTCCTCAGCCTGGGCCCGAGAGCTCAAAGAGCCAGGTCTTCAGGCCCCGGCGGAATGATCGGAGGTCGGGAGCAGTCCTCAGCTCCACCGGCAGCTGGTTCCAGAGGGCAGGCGCTCCCACTGAGAAGGCCCTATCCCTGGGTATCACCCGCCGGCAATCTCTCACCGGCGGAACCCTGAGCAGACCCTCCCTGTGGGAGCGCACTGGGCGAAGGGCGTTTGATGCCGGCATGACGTGTCACAACATATCGTGACTTTTTTTGCATTGCCAGAGTGGGGGTGGGCATGGCCTCCACATAATGCAACCGACCCGCAGGCTGGCAGTTTGACACCCCTGGGCTATAGTATTTATTTTTTTCTTCTTCTTTACCTTTACTTGCCAATAATTCAAGCAGTTTGTAGAGGCCCCATCTCTCTCACACTGGAACTTACTAGGGACAATGCCAGATGAAGCATCCTCTTGAAAAATCATGGTGACAAGTCTTACTACCAAGTCATTATACCAAGATGAAGGGCTTCTGGCAGAAGAGGTTTGACACTGTGTGTGGTGGAGAAAATAAATCTAACAAACAAATGGAAGCTGCATCCCTTTTCCTCCTTGTCTTTTGGACATGACCAGCTCGTCTTCTTGCCTAATATTATCAGGATCTAATTGATCCTCTCTGCTCCCAAACCATATCCCCTGCAATCCTATCTAAATCGAAGAAGAGAAGCCTCACTCACCTCATAGTACAGCCAAAGGCAGCCCTAACAGAGAAATCAGAATTTAAATAACAAGGCAAGTAAACTAATATTCCATCCACAATCAGGAATATTCTCCTGATGACCTTTTATAATATCAGGAAACTGTCTATCTTTCCGCAAGGCAATTCCTTCAAAACTGAATGGGTCAAATTTGGCATAATAGAAGAAGCTCAGAAACGAAACAAGGAATTTGAAAATGGGTTAGATCCAGCAGAGAATCATGGAGAAAAATATCCAGGAAAAAAAATCTGCAGTACATCCATATGGATAGTGGCTTAAAATGATAGTTTTATCCTAAGCCCCATTGTTTAGAAAGAATAAAATCTAGCAGTTCAGGGAAAGTCTAAAATTACTGGATCAAAAAAAGCTAAAGCTCAGGATGAGCTAAGATTGGTAAAGGATGTTAAAATGTTATTCAAAAGACAAAGAAAATAATACCAGCTACTCAACAGTCTTGGCACAATTCTAAGGGATAACAAAAAAAGCTTCCATATTGGTTCAGTGTTCTAGGTAAACCAGGAAATCTGAAAGAAAGGAGCAAAGACAGGATTTAAACTTGAGGTCAATATATTATAATCAAGAAATCGCTACTTACTTCAGATGAGTTTAGGCTTTCTAGGTTGAATGAATTATATTTACAGCACTGAAGTAACTAGTTAATGTTCTTGCTAAACCTTTATACATTATATGTGAAAAATCTTGATAATGGATACAGTGATAACAAACTGCCTAAAGGAGAGCATTTTTTTAACTTCTTATTTGACCCACCATAACTCTCAGCACTACATACCTCTATAAAAATTACAATAAAATATATATGATATCAATAAAAAACAATCAAATATAGATCAGCCAATCAGTAATCAGTAATGTCAGTTACCACTTCTAAAGGTTCTCTACTGCTAAGCTTGTAAGCTGTCCTGAGTCTTCAGAGAAGGGCGGGATATAAATGGAATTAAAATAAAAATAAAATAAAAATAAATAATTTAGTTTTTAATATCTCACAGACAATCTTTAGCATAAAATTTCTAGAGGTGGGCTATTCCAAACTTAGAAGCATTTAAAAAGTGCCTATGAACTTCCATCCTCCTTATCTCATTAAAGCATGAGACCCACAAGCAGGTTGTCCCAAAACATTTGAGTTGAAGTTAAATATGGACTGTTTTATTTTAAGTTGCAGTAAGGTATTGAGTGGATTTCCATACAGTTCAGTTCAGTAAACCTCTAATATTTTAATTAATTACTTGGACGAAGAGATGGAAGCAATATTTATCAAATTTACCGATGACACAAAATTAGGCGGAATAGCTAATGCTCTAGAAAACAGAAATAAAATGCAAAAATAGTTTCAGTAAGTTAGAGAATTAGGCTGAAAAGTTCATTTAAAAGATAGAAATAAAATGTACATGATTATATAATAGTGCTTATAAGAAAGGATAGTAGGTTTATTGCAAAATGAATTTCTTAGTAGTGTAATATAAATAAAATAAATCCCATCTCAGGTAATAGTAGGATTAATATTTCTATTTTTGTGTGCATTTGTCTGATCCTACTTTTTTACTTGGACATCACACATTAGACAGATTCAGGCAAACTGGAACAGGCTTAAGAAGGACAGTGAGGATCATTAGGGATCTGGAAACTGAATTCTATGAAGAAATATTAAAAGATCTCTTTTAAGATACTTTATTTTTCTAAATTGGGATTGTTTTAAGTTTTGGATATTGGGTTCAATAAAAATAAAAAAATATTCACCCACTCTCATAGTTTCATAGCCAAGGTCAGATTATTATGCGTTTTTTTTATTCTGGGCCAGAAACAAGGTCCTACTGATTGAAAACACATTAATAATGGTTTTGTTCTTCTGAGTTAATCCAGAGTTCTGCTGGAAGTAAAATATTAAAACTATTCTTTTTTGGGGGGGCAGTACTAGTTGCTAGAGATTACCTCAGAATAAACACAATCAATTTAATTATTCTAATTAATAATAATAATAATCTTCAATCAATTTGCCTAATGTTCTTAATAACTATTTAAACCTGGAGCTACACTTATGAATTCAATTAATATTGTGTGAAAAAAATCTACTCCATTATTTATTGAACTGTCTACCTATCGGTTAATGAACATGGTAAATATATGTGTGAAAAAGAATACATTTCTAAACATGCTCATCATCACCAATGGCGTGTTTATAACTCTTCAGCTGTATTTTTTATAAAATCTCAAATGGCACATACTTTTATTCTAGAAAAGGCATCTAGGAAATAGATTTCAAACTCTGTTTATTGCTGTACCATTTTCTATGTATTATTTCAAAACTATACTTAGATGGCTGCAATATTGATATTGATAGAAAAGGATTATGGTACTTGTAATTTTATTTTCAGTCCTTTTTTCTAATATTTATTAAACTGTTTCTCTTCCTCTCCTTCCTTAATTAATATACATACTAAGCCAATATTTCATTTTCATTTATTTCTGTGTCTGGGATCTCTTTCCTGGAGCCAAATAAGCTCCTTCAGTATCTCACTCTCTCTATATAGAATACAATACATGTATGTATAGTATATGAGATCTACAAAAAGTAATAATGTAGAAGAATATCATGACCATAGAACAAAATAGGAAGACCTAATATCTTTCTTAGATTTTCAGTATACAAATACTAGTTTTATTATTATACCAGTGCATATTTTTTGTGGCAAATTAAGAAATATTTTCTTTAGCCAATGTAACCATAAATACCATAATTGGTCAAAACTCTTTTTGAACACAATGTGACTTTATTTCTAATAAACACAAATAGGATGATGCTGTTATTAGAATGCTAATTCCAATTACTCCTTTCAATTCTAATATTGAATTGAAACAATAGCAGCAGGAACATTATTTAATTACAGCCATTGACCAATCAAAATTCTAATATGCCTTTAGGTCTACTTCATATTTTTGGCAATTACAATTTAAGAGGGTTTGTGTTGGATTGGTGTCAAGTCAGAAACTATGCAAATGATACATTACTTCTGAATATGCCTTGATTTAATTCAGTGTAAAAAGGCTACATCAATCTGTAGTTATGTATATAATAAAACAAGCTTTGATAAATTTCTGTCAAGAATATATTAAATGTAGACCAAAGAATTAGAATATTTGATAATGCCCCATCAATGGCTTATGTTCTTAAAAACCATTGAAATGGTATTGATGACATTAAAGCTGATTCATCAAAAATTGCACTTAAGAGTGTTTAGGGTGAACATTGGTTTTCCTCTGTAGAAGAAGTAAAAATTTAAAATGGTTCTATGGATTTTTGAAATAATATTTTGTGTATGTTGATAAATGTATGGAAAAATCTTAGAGATGTTAACGTAATGTTGAATTATATTCCAAAGCTTTGGAATCTCTGTGAAAATCATGTTTTACAATACATTGAGAGGTGCGATAAGCTAAAAAAATAATACTGAGAAATTGGAACTATGATATCATTTTAGATATTAAGAGTTGGTGTTTGGGAAAGTATAACATCCATCCTGAAAAAGACAGTATTTTACTAATCGAAAAATGAAACAATATATTCTTTGGCATAGAATTTGGTATTTTACAATATTATGTATCTAATTATATATTTTTGTTTTCTTTTTTCTTTTTTTATCCTTTTTACTTTTATGGATTGTTTTGCTTTTAATCATGAGTGTGTATGTGTATTTTGCTTATATTCTGAACGTTTAAAAAATTAATACCTACTTCATTCTGGAGGCTTTACCACAGTTCCTGAACTGTGGCCAAACTCCAAAAAAATCAGCTCCATATATACCCATATTCTTGAATCTTGTTTGTTTTTTGTTTGTTTAAATTTGTTACAGCTGCCAAATTTCAATGGACTCTTGGCAGTGTACGAAACCAAAAAAATCAATAAAAACAGATAAAATATAAAATGACACTGAAGGCCCAGATTAAAACAAAATACAATATAACATTAACTCTGATTATTTTGTATTTTCCTGGTAATTGGAAGCAAGTATATTTTCAAAACTTGTAATATGACAAAGGGCTCAAACAAATTACAGAAAAAAATATGTAAAATTCTATTAGGGTATGAAAAGCCTATTTTATGTTGTTATGTGAAGTAAGTTTTAGGATCCTGACTTTTTTGATATTAAAAGATATCTTACTTTAATAATATCAACTGTTTGTACAGTAACAAATTGATATTTGATATTTGATATTGTGAATACAAATATGTTTTATATCTATTATTATGGTATTTAGTGTAGAAATATATATCCTTTTAGCATATTAAAAACACTTTGTAACAAATTTCTTACAAATATCTTTTATACATCTGTGAAAAGATATACATGATATAATTATATGACAAAGTAAAAATACCATAGGTAACTAGCAGATTTGTTTATATACAAAACCTTATTCACCATGATAATTGCATTCAAATGCATGCGATTATTTATAGGCTACACTTCTCTATCTTTCAGCTCTAAATTTCAGAATCTAAGAGTACAATCCCTTCTAAATACTGATCCAAAAGTAAGTTCCATTGAATTAAATAGGAATTATTCCAAGATAGCTATATAGTGGATAAGTACTTTATCTTGATTTCTAAAACAAAAAGAGCAACAATGCTAGACTGAATATATTATCACCATAATACTTCAGAGTGATCATAATAGCTAAAAATTATTTTGAAATTTATAAACTTCACAAGCCATAAGTACAAATCTATTTTTGCAAGTAATATTTCAAAATCCTTTGTATCTCTGACATGCTATTGGTGCTATGTGTGAATACTATTAATACATGATAGAATACCCAGTGTGGATTTTACAAACATAAGCTGGTCTGAAAGCAAATGTCTGATTTAAGCTGCAATCTTATGCTTACTTATTAAATAAGCCCTATTGAACTCAGTGAGACTGTTGAGGAAGCATGCATAATCTCCCTACTTTGACTTTAAAATATATTAATTAAATTAAATATCTTAAAATGTATTTTAAAGTATTTTTTTCTTTAAGGTCTCCGTTGAAGCATATGCTTTTACATTGAAGTACTTCTCCTGATCATTTTCTTTCAAGAAAAAATAATCCTGGAATGATTTGTCAGGGAAAAACATCCTCACCCAACAATATTGGCAGCTGCCAGAGCCATAGCATGGATGCTACAATTTGCTCCCCTTTAAAACAAGTTATTATTTCAAAATTGAAACAGCATTTGTCCTAATGCCCCCCCAATATACCAAAAGTATATTATTTAAGACTGTATCAATTCAAATGATTTGACTATTCAACTATTCAAATTCAATAGTCGGCACAAAGTAAATATGATGTGACCCAAGTAAATATGCTATTACCCTAATTATGCTATCATCCAACAGTACTGAAAGGAGATTTTGCTAGAGCACACTCTAGGAAAGAGAGAGAGATTTGTATTCTTTATCTGTTCTTGGAACACCAGAAAAAGTACTGCAGGTAGTCCTCACTTAACAACCATCCATTCATTGACCGTTGAAAGTTACAACGCTGCTGAATGAATGCTAATTATGGCCAATCCTCAAAGTTATGCTTGTGATCAAATTTTGGGCATTTGGCAACCTGCCACATTTATAACTGCAATGTGAGCTTCAATTCCCCTGATTCTTCCTTTCCCCCCCCCCCCATACCTTTTTGGCTGTCTTGCACGCTGCACTGCCACCTACCCTTGCCCAACTGAGCATTGGCCTCTTCTTCCAGCCACTGCTGATGAAGCATACCTGGCTATGGCAGCAGCTGGTTCAGTGCAAGGCTGTGTGAAGCCTGTATAAATAATACCATGCAAGGCCTCCCCAAACACTCATGTGGCCAGGGGGGGCATACAAAAGCCTTACAAAGAGCCAGCATACCTTATCGGCAGTGGAAAAAAAGATGGTGGCAGTGCAGGGCAGACAAATGGAAACAGATGGGGGAAGATAGAGGAGTGGAGGAATTAAAGCAGAGGTAAGCGCAGCAAGGCAGGAGAAGTATGAGGTCCACACCTAACAATAGCAGTCCTTGTCTAGTGACCGCAACTGAGCCTTCCAGAACTGTGTCGCTAAGCAGTGCAGTCATACAGTATGATGATATTTCACCTTCACAAACACTTTACTTAGCAGTGAAAATTCTGGTTCCAATTAGGGTAATTAAGCAAGAACTACATGTAAGTGGAGAAGCCTTAGTCACCAATTCAATGTCCTCATTAGCCATATATACCATAATTCTGGCCTCTGGTTGAATAGAACAGTAATTTACTTTAAAATAACATGAGATGGCAATTCTAGCCAACTATTTTAGTGCAGCATAATTTCTGTTGTGGCACACCACATGATCCAAATCAAGCAATGCTGCTGTTCAGGTCCAATAACAATCTGTTTTTATATCTCATTAAAATCAAATTTAATTATCAGATTTTTATGATATGTAGCTAGATTAAAAAGTAAATCAACATATGGTATGTAATATTTAACGTTCATGTAGCACATAGTCAATGAGCAATCAAAAATAGGAGCTACTATATCTCACTGTAAAGCATCTTAATCATTTTAACCAAAAAAAGGAAGTAGTCTGTTTTTCAGAAACATGAAGATAAATGGGAACTCTTTGATCCTTCTCTTAGTCATTAGCTTTTTTTTTCCAGACTTGAAAGTGATAATTGGAAAATGAAATGTTCCAAATCTAACACATTATGATTATAGCATTTAACTAAGGCATAGTGCATGTTTCTATTAAAGATCTGTTTTAACTAGTTATACTTATACAGATATAAAAGAAATATGAATAAATATAAATTATTTTCCTGATTTTGTCCCTCATTCCATCATTACATGCTGGAGATGGGATGATATAATTATTATTTTTCACAAAGGAATTATATTGATGGATTCTACTAGTTTTCAATTTCCTTATGTTGCTATTGTGTTTTGTTTGATAGACTAGAATTGGTTTCCATTATTTCTCATCCACGCAGCACTGTTTATTTTTTAAAAAAAGATAACTAAGAAGAAAACATTAAGTAGTGTATATAGTGAATAATATGGAGATAAATTTATCTCTTATTGTCCTATTAGATTAGAACATGCTAGATAACTCATTTCCATTGGGTCACCCATCCAAAGATATTTCCTTGCCTAAATAGAAAAACAAAATGACTATCAGCAGATTAGTATTGTTTTGGTTTCAAAATTTAAGGAGAAAATATCATTTTAGTAAAGAAGAAGGATGTATAGCAAGACAAATATAGATGCTTTTTGTTTAACAAAGCCTCAGGTAGAGCACATTGCAGGAGTCCACCTTTAGTCTAGACTGCTGTTTTCTCCTTTTTTCTTCTCCACTTGAACTGAGTAGCCTTCCCCAACTGACTTTGGACAATGGTTAGAACTGCTCCTTTTTACTATCATTAACTACTTGTTTATGGGCCTATATTTATAAAACAGTAAATAGCATCTTCCCATAGGAGGAGGTGTTTTTTTTTTAATTCTTTACCTAGCAGTCCAATTTACACTGATGGAGAATATACTTTTCCTTCCTTAGTAACAATTATAATAGCTTTACTGACACTTGGCAGGTTTGTAATGTTTAGCCTCAAATATAAAATACATATTCACATCAGGTAAAAGTTTATCACTCTTAACTATTAATGGTCAAAGTTACATTATGTTGATTTTTTCATAACTTTTATTCTAAATGCACTTTCTACACAGTGTATGTAGGTTTGGTACAGAATGACTTTCTTAAATCTAACACTTGAACTGTAGTCACCTAAGTGAGATAAGTGGCACAGACGTTTAATAAGAAATAGATAAAATAAGCTATAGTGCTATATAGACAAAGTTCAGACTTGACCAACACCCCCTATAGGCTTTCCAAGGTGATGAATCAGAACGTAAGGACTATAAGAACCCTGTTTTATTGTTATAGGGCTAAAAATAAAAAGCTGGGATATAAATAAAAAAATAAAATCTGAATATTTAATACCTGTTAGAGTGCCTCCTCTCCTTAATACTAAACAGAATCAAGGCATAATTACCTTGCTGACATTTTTGCATTCCGTCTTTAGTCTTATTTCTTTACACCTCTACATCTTTGCCCTCTATCATGATTTCATTATGACTTTGAGAAGATAAACATTTTTGTTTCTTTTAAATGAGTTAGCATATATCTGAAACTAGGACATATAATAATTTATATTAACAGTAGTTTAAGTTCAGATGTTACACTAAATATTGATTAATTTACAACAAAAGTACATGCTGAATCACTATATATAGGTACTGTACATATGTGTGTATGTATATCCAACATAAGCCCTCAGAAGAATTTGTCCAATAGTTTTCCACAGTGTTTCCTTCTACATTCATAGAAATCCCTTTGATTTCTTGACAAGATTTCAGAAGTGGTTTGCCTTCCTTCCTTCCCAGTGCTGAGACAAAGTAACCAGCCCAAGGTCACTCAGCTAGCTTTGTGTCTAAGACAAGACTAGAATTCCCTGTCTCCCAGTTTCTAGCCTGATGTCTTGGCACTACAGCAAACTAGTTCTGTCTCTGTTTCTCTATCTCTGTGTGTATGTTGGCAGTCAACTAACGATAGCAAACATATTTAATACTCCTGACTGCTGTTTTCCTCAGAACAACAACCCCATGAGGTTGGTTGGGCTAAGAAGGAATGACTAGCCCAAAGTCACCCAGCTGGCTTTCATTCTTAAGAAGAGCCTAGAACTCATAGCCTCCAGCTTTCTAGGCAATTTAACTATTACATCAGATTGGATCTTTAGTAGTTAGTGTGAATTAATGGCACTCTGATAATCTTAAGAGAAAGTATAACAAAGGAACATGAAATTAAAAACATATCTTGCTATGTATGATGTTCACATCAAGAAAAAAAACAATAGGAGAGAATAAAAAATATGATGCTTTAAAACTATACATAAGCTTCTGCAGAAAGGTAGTGTTTTGTCATAATCTAACAAGGAATAGATTTATATTTTTAAAAGCTATACATAAATAAACTGTTTTCTTCTCACACACTTCTCAAATATACAGTCTATGCACTGATCCTTTGTAATTCCATAGAAGGCAACATACCCCCAGTATCCTTGTCATTCATACTGGCATTGTTATTTTCAAAGAGAATTCAAATTCAAATATTGACATTGAAGAAAAGAAAAAAACTGTTTCCAACTATACATATTTTTACTGTTACTCATATCTGTCCTTGATCTGTAAATTGCTTATGACCTTAATATTTATTGCTATTGTTATCTTTCAGACAATTCCCTTTGGCTTGCAACACTGTATAATTTCAAACATTCTTATTTCTGATTTATTTTATTCAGTGGTTGCAATTCTGATGCTGTCTTTGATGCTATCAATTTTTATTCCGTGTATCCCAAGGTATTAATTGTTAATTCTTGGGTATTGGCTTCAGCTGTATCTCTGATACATGTTCCATAATTCCATTTTATTGGTGAACTTCCCAAGTAAGATAACATCTTGTCTATCTAACTTAAAAGGAACTGCATAATTCAGTTCTAACTATATAGACATATTAAACCATAAAATGCTTACCAAAAATTACATATAATCTTTGAAGACGGAATAGCTTTAGAACCAGCTGTTGCAGCAGAACATGTCAGCTTAAAAAATCTTTATGTTAACATTTTCACAGAAGAGGAACGTTTGTTAGTTACTATTCTCATATTAAAGAATTAGTACTGGTATAATATTATCCAAAAATGTGCTGAATTTCCCCTATTTTAAGCAATAGATATCTGTTCAGAAGACTCACTATGCTTTTAATCTGTACCATTTTTAATATTCCAGTTAACTATAATAGATTCAGAAATAGATAAAATCCTTATATATACATGATTCAGCGAAGGCAGATTAGATTATAATATTCCTATCTCACTTGATAGCCTGCTGGTGTTACAAGTATTTTAAGGATCCAAAGCTATATCAGTAGTAAATACAAGTCTATGGGGTATTAAAATATAAATCTCTCCTCCAGTTTGAAACTCTGGTAGAATTCCCTAACAATAAAGACTTAAACCTGTAATTCCAACAGTCTTTGGAAAATACTATATTGGGAATGCTAGTATCTATAATATATATATATATATATATATATATATATATATATATATATATATATATATATATATATATATATATATATATATATATATATATATATATATATATATATATATATATATATATATATATATACCTTACTGTAAGTTCTATATCCTCATAAAAGCCATGTGTCTGCTATTGAGGCATTACTTTGTATGTTTGCCACCTTGAATTACTGATAAAGTTGTAACAGCAGGATAAAAAAATCTAATAAATAAATAAACATGTGCAAGATATATAGCTCATCTGTATATTTCAGGCTGATTATAAGCGAAATTTCTTAGTTTTCCAGAAGTTCAACACAGTGGCTAGGCTATAGTGATACTGTACTTAACATATGAATGTAAGGTAACAGAAGCATTATAGTCCTTTTTTTTGTCGCAACCCTTGTCAATTTGCATCATATAATGAATATATTCAATTTACATATCATAGATTACAGAAGGCATAACTGTACAGTATATTATGAGATATAGCCATGAGACTCTGCTGCTTTGTAAAGCCCACACAGGCATTTACTTGGAACAAGTAAACTTGACATTTCAAGAGACTATCTCAGTAATAATTGTGGGATCTAGATTATTCATTATTTTAAAATTAGTGAGAGAGTGATATAAACATGGTTTTATTAAATGTGCTACTAATATTGAACTAGGAAGTATTGTCAGTGCAGGGATGGATCAGAAAATTATGCTGAATTAAACAGATGATCTCATGAACTGAAATAATAGATGTAAAGAAAATTCAATATGTGTAAGGTCATGCACATGGAACTGAGGGCTAATCAGGCAGAAACAAGGGGGGGAAGTGATATCTAGATACTGGTTAGTCATAAGATGAAGATAAGCCCCCAGTGTGATGCAAGTACAAAGAAGGAGGAGTCAATTCTATAGACTGAGGGGGCAAAGTCAGTTTTTTGATTTATTAAGCAAGAGATTTGTAGTTGGAATTAGGGACGTATCAGTAACTTTATAACAGTCACTAAAGCCCTCATCTAGAAAGGTGTCTAATGTTGGCTGTTAAAAGGGTAAATTTGAAGTAGAATAAGCAGGGCTTTTTTTCTCATAGAACGCTCAGAACGGAGTTCCGGCACCTTTTTTGGATGGAACCTTGTAGGGTAGGCAAGGCGGGTTGTATGACACGTGTGAGTTCCGGCACCTTTCTCTTTTACAAAAAAAGCACTGAGAATAAGTAAAAAATAAGAGCAAATATATTGATTGTTGAAATGAATTTACTTTATGAAGAAATGAATTGAAATTCAGTTTATTTTCTTAGTAGGAGGAGTCTGAGAGTAATAGCATTCTATGAATATTATTAAAGGGAATAATATAAAAAAGGTTTTATTTTTATAAATATAAATAAACAATCCTAAATGATTAGATCTGAAATATGAGATAATGCCTGCCTAGTATGGGAATAACTATATGGTATATGAAATGCTTAATAAATCTACAGTTGACATAACTGATATTTATCTATGCACACACCCACTAGCATCTTATTTTTATGCCTTTCTCATCTCTTAGCTGAAAAGGCATACATTCTCTTAAATTGCTACATACTATGCTTTTATATTATTCTTTTCACTAAGCGACTCTGCCAGCACTGCTGTTTCATCTACTTACAGTTGTCTTTTAAAACTCGGTGCACATTGTCAGTTGCTACAAATTTGTAATGAGGAGACCTTGAAAAAATAATTAAAAGTCTCTTGGTTCCCTAAAATGTGTGTGTGTGGGGGGGGAGAAATCCCTTCAATTGCACCAAGTCTGCTTTGCAATTCATCAGTCAGTGGTAGCTTTAGTATAACTTCTGCAGTCATCAAATAAATACCATAGTATTTTAAAGACAGGGCTTAGAAATAAAAGGTTTCAGGAAGGAAAAGAATAGGAAGACTACAGGATACAACATAACCTACCTCTTTGCAAATTACCAATATTTTATTTATTTATTTATTTTAATTCCATTTATATCCCGCCCTTCTCCGAAGACTCAGGGCGGCTTACAAGCTTAGCAGTAGCCTTCATTCTATGTATATGCCTGCTTATTAGGGATTTCGCCCCCCCCCCAGCGGCATTATTACAAAGTCAGCTTAATTGCCCCCAACAATCTGGGTCCTCATTTTACCTACCTCGGAAGGATGGAAGGCTGAGTCAACCTTGAGCCTGGTGGGACTCGAACCTGCCTCTGTAACAACTAGTACTCTCAAAATCTCCCTCAGCAACATATTGGCTTCTTCACATCCAAGCTACGAATGCTTTCATATTTGCAAACCTAGGGCTTCTACAAGCTGTGACATCAAGGTAGACTGCTTCTCCCACCACATTTTCAGCATCTATGTAAAATATAATCTTTATTGGCAATAACAGGTATCGTAAAAATTGGAATGAATTCCAGTGACCTGGCAGAAGATTTGCAATTTCTGGACCTACAGTTAGTTATCTGTAGATTCCTATTCTCTATTGATAATGCTATTGATAATGCTTACTATTGGCAAATAGCAAAACCAATATGTATCAGCCTAAAAATGTTTCTGAGAGTGAGATTTTGTAAATTTTGTAATCTGAACCAAGGGTTCATTGGTTATTATTTCTTATACTTCTATGCTGCCTGCCTCCTAACAACTCTGGATGGTTCACAGCAATCAAACAAAAAATTACAATAAGATCAATAAAAGATAATTTATGAAAAGATATCTTAGGCAAAGTAGATAAGATTCTTTAGAAAGAATCTTTTCAGCAGAGTTACTGCAAGAGTAAATTATAGGGGTCTTACTCCTACTCCTACTAAAAGAGATTTTAGCACTAAAAGAAATACTGAAAATAATATTGGAGACAGAAAGGAAGATTTTTTAGAATAAATTCTTTTAAGTTTATTAAAGAATAATCTTTAAAATATACAGAATTTATACAATATTAAATATAAAAACTATATAGAATTTTGCCTTGATACAATAACCACTTGGCAGTTTCATATAAGACTTTGTTTCTACAGCTACATAAAAGGATAAAATCTATTTGTCAGTATCACTTTTCTTTATGTTAAACTATAGTAGATCCATTTGTCATTTACTCCTTTTTGATAAATTAATTGGTTTAATTTTAGTGAAATCCACTTTGAATTGTTTTAGAATAAAATCCAGTAGAATTTTCCTCAGGAGAAGCAGGAGTCATATCCTTTTTCCAATATCACCTCTTTGCTTAATACTAAAACATCTCCCTTGAATTGGTTTAATTAATAAGAAGCCATTTTCTTTTCATTTATTTTTTTCTTCTACAGATTTTAACTATTTTTACCATTGTATTTTGCTTGCAAGCACCGCTTTATAAATCAGTATCAGCTTTTTCATTTATATCCTGTGTCGACAGTGTTGCAGGTTGCTTTGGCATTCTTCTGTACATTCATTTAAGATGTCCCTCATTGCAAAATATTTCACAGAACATTTGAATCAACTATGGTTGATTTGCTGTATTTGTTTTGCACCACTATCCTATGCACTGCTCAGTGTGCACTGGAACATTTTTGTCCATTTGATAGTAATGTTTCATATTGCCTTTTTCTCTAAACATTAATTAACAGCTCATATTAATGCTTTTTCTGAAGGAATACATTTTAAGCCATTTTGGTACACAATAATATTTGTCAAAGTTGTTAAATAGCACAATGATGAATAAGACTTCAGTAGTGAACGGCTTCCAAATGTATCCCCAAAACTGTACAGTTCACGTCTAATGAGTTGGGATCCTGAAACTTCAAAAGGAAGAAATTCATATTTCCCTACATGAATCTTTTTTTTGTTCAGATAACAGAGAGGAAAAAAAACATGGCAGAACATTATACTCTATGTCCCACTTCCACCTTCTTTCCTCTGGGAATTTTTTTTTTTTTGCATAGTCCATACAAAGTTTGGTATCATCAAACAGCAATAGCAAAGCAGGATTCTTACATCAAATCACAAAGTTACTTTATGGATTTATGTTTTCTGGACAAATATTTACTTTGATACACTAGCATATTGTTCCATCTTTAATATTTATTATTTATTTTTATTTTTATTTTTATTCCATTTATATCCCGCCCTTCTCCAAAGACTCAGGGCGGCTTACAAGCTTAGCAGTAGCCTTCATTCTATGTATATGCCTGCTTATTAGGGCTTTCACACACACCCCAAGCGGCATTATTACAAAGTCAGCTTAATTGCCCCCAACAATCTGGGTCCTCATTTTACCTACCTCTGAAGGATGGAAGGCTGAGTCAACCTTGAGCCTGGTGGGACGCGAACCTGCACTAATTGCAGGCAGCTGGTGTTACTTAAGGAGGCATTAGCCCACTGCTCCACCAAGGCATCATAAATACAAGGCATCATTATAATAGTTGTCTAATTTCATTGTAATGACATTATGGAATCCTACTGCTGCTTAGAGTTAGATTTTTGCCTGCAATTTGGTTCATTTGAATTCTTATTGCATAATTTAAAAAACCAGAATAATAGATATATAGATATTGAGTTCCACAGAGTTGTGAAGATTTGGCTCTTTTCTGAAGTTTTCAGCCAGAATGACATTTGAGCCCACTATATTAGGAACAGAGTTTGGTTATTCCTAGCCTAGCTGTGTATACTATAGATGCTGTTGGAGTTATTATATTGGATTAATTTTTATGCTGAATGCAAGAATAATTTTGAATAAATTATTATTCCAAATATTATTTCCCAGAATAATAATGTACGAATCAGGCAGTCTTATAAAGTCAGTAATTAAATTAATAAATAGCATAAGCTTTGAATGTAGTCTTATGAATTTATGATTCCCTTACTTTCTGAGTTTTCCATGTACATCTTTGAGCAAAATACCATACCAAAATAATGCAAAGCACTTACGCTTGACAAGATGAGACGACTAAGATCTTTTAGCAATCCTAGTCAAGCAACAGAGCATTATAATTATAGAAACTAAAAAAACCACTGTAGATATTTTTCCACAAGGGAAATTGTTCATCCATCAGTAAGATTGTTACAAGATAAGAGAAAATGAGGAGAGAGTTAAAATTGCTTTAGCCTATTGAATCATCAGTTCCCTCTAGATTCAAAAGCCTGAATTGGTTTTGGAGAGACAGCATAAGAAGTTCCTAGTAAAAATCTTAATAGGTTGATCATAGTTTCAGTCACACTAGCAAGCATAAGTGTGATATTTTCTGAGAAAAAGGGATGCTTGTATATTAAAAGAGAAAGAAATGGACCCACTAATAGTACAAAGATTTTTTCTGATTATTTTCCTGTCACATCCCTTTGAAAAATAGTTATTTTCAAAGGAGGATGGATGCAATAAATATAATATCCGAATACACCTGCAAGTGATTTCATGTAAATATAAGCTTGCATTTACAAATGAATGTACAGAAAGATAAGTGAGAAAAATTAAGAGAGCTATAGCAACAGGAAGGGTGTGTATTACTGAAGGATGGAAAAAGTGTTGAAAATGTTTCCCATAATCAAGAACTCGCTTCAATGCTAACATATATAATGGAAGAGATCTCTGATTGGAAGCATTGATTGACTATGTGTTCTGTTTAAACAATCAGAAGTGGAGCACGAAGCGGGGGGGGGGGAGAATGTAGATAGGACAATCTGCTTAAAAGGAGTCAAAATGGTTACTTATCTTTATACTGACAGTGTCTATTTACTGAAATCACAAGATATAATTGTGGCAGATGGACTAGTGACATTATCTTTACACAAGCATTATTTATATTTTATTTTTGTGACAAATAATTGCCTGGGTTCTTAAATAAGATCTCCAGGATATTTTTTTACATGACTCCAGTTCTTTGTCTATAAAAAAAAACCCTGCCTGCAATTGTGCCTTTTATAAAAGGTATCTGTGGAGGAATTATCCTCCTTTGAAGTGACCTGCCTTAAGTGTTAAAAGGATGTAGCGGAAAAGCAGACCTTTGCTGGGGTTGGTGGGGAGCACTTGCATGATGGAAGGGCCTTTGTAATGATGCCTCTAGAGAGGGTTTGCCTTTATAATTATATGCAAGTATGACACCAGTGGTGCGATCCAGGTAGAGACTCAAGATCTATTTTTATATATCACTTCTATTCCAGGGACCCCAAGCCTCTTCTCCCCACCCCCCAGCTCTCCTTCAGGGTAGGCCAGGGTGATCATGTCCTTTATTGTTGTAACTCCCAGATTGGGATACTCTCACAAAACTGTTGCTAGGCAACAAATGTGGTTACCAGGTCTCAGCGAATAGCTGAAGGGAAAGCAAAGTGTTGCACCATTGTAGAGTAACCATAGCAATGACCTACTATTACAGAGTGGAGAATTATCATTAACAATGTTAAAGTATCATACAGAAGCCTGGGATCCTGAGACTTCCCAGCAGCATCTCTGCATAATTGCGTTATCCAGGAAGGACTGTCAACTCTTGCAGGGCACCTAGTGACTGGAGTGTTTTGCAGGAGGGATTATGATTAGATGCTGAACTACCCAATCTCACTATTTCACTATTTCAAAGTACGCTTCTTGCCCTACTTTTTTAGTTTTGTTGAGGAGAGGGCAACAGTGCATGAGTATTATACTATAAGGGCAAGCAAGAGGCACATTAGAAAACCCCTTCCATTCAAGACATATAAAAATAACAATAAAGCTATTGGGAAGGATTTGGATGCTTTGTAGAGAGTAACAAGCAGCCAGCCAGTATATGTATCACCAAGGAGGAAAATTTCTGTCCATAACCTCTGTGTGCTGAATTTTTGCCTATCTATGCATTGGCACAACTGAGGAGTGAGAGGACACAGCTTTGGAAGCTGGCTTGAACTGAACTCATTTGCTTTGTATGAATTTGGGGGATTAACAAGTCTTCCCCATCCTCTTTACTGCCCTCTCTGCTCATAATTCACCCAATTGGCCCAGGGAAGACTATGACATCTGCCTTCCCCGCCGGCGCGAAGAAGGCACTTGGCTTGCAAAGAGCGCGTGTCTTCTGAACGTGTGTAGGCGGAAGGGTTGTTCTCTGGGGCTTGGTTGTGCTGCTGGCGCCTGCGTATAGCTCCCGTTTCCCAGCTTGACCCTTCCAGCTTCCTGCTGAGGGCGGGGAATGTCCTCCACCACCCACCCACCCACCCACCCACGCGCACACACACACACACACACACCCCAACGCCGATCTCCCGGATTTCCAGCAGGTAGTGACGCGGTGCCCTTTCTGTGTTACAGGGACGGAGCGGCACGAGTTGACTTCCTGGAAGAGCTTCTCGTCGATCTTTCGGTTCTTCCACGAGGCGATGGAGGCGAAAACCAGCTCGGGAAAAGCGGCTCCCACGCGACGGTCGCAGCGGATCCGCTACGAGGAGCTGTAAAGCGGGCGGCCGGGCGGAAGCGGCTCCCGCTCGTCTCTGAGCAGGCGGCGCGCTGCATTCCCAGCCCTCTCATTAGATTGTTTTCTTCCTAGAGCACAGGGTCGCCGTCTATACATCTAAGTAGTGTTTTGCATTATTTCTAGATGAGTGCAACTGTCAAAGCAATATGGGTTCACTGCTTATGCTTCCTGTGGGCTGCGGCTTGGATTTCGGGCTGCCCGTCAGTGCGCAGATTAAGGCTGACAGCAGCGCTGCACGGCGCAGTCTGGCGCAGCTCTAATTGTCCTGGACGCAGCCCTGCCCTGAGTTGATGGCGGGCTGCTGCTGCTGCCGCCGCCGCCGCTGCGGCTCTTCCCTGGTCTTAACGCCCGCCTTCTCCAGGGGCCGCTTGCTGCTTCCGCCCCCCCCCCCCCGCGCCCCTCTCTTTTTCCCTCCAGCCGCCCGGCCGTCGGCCCTCGTTTTAGATATACCTTTTAAACAAAGAATTTATTTCCATTCCAGAGTTTATGCCTATGTGCTGGACATTTTAAAGTAATTCCCTGTAACGTTATTTTGAGGCTTATAAAGCTCCCGCGTTTTGTTTTGTTTTGTTTTTTAAAATCCATAGGAGGAGATAAACTGCAGTGCCCTGTGCTAGTGATCTCCAGTGATGCTTTTCTCTTTTTCTCTGTGATTGGAGTATAAATGCTTAGAATCTCACGTAGCCACAACATTTGTTTCTTTTATGGGTAGCTCGTTTCTTTCAATGCTAAAGAAAGCCTCTGCACTAAACTGAAAATACATTTATATATATAGAAGATTTGAACTATTCAGAGTAGGAATGCTGTAAATCTCAGTTTTGGGACTGAACTCAAACACACCCAGTTTTAGTGCTTCAGGAATGCACTTTCCAAATGCTTATTGTTTAGGAATACTTTAGGGTTTTCAGGGAAAATTGCTGAATCCTTTTAAAAAGTAGAAATAGCAGCAGTAGTATTTTAAAATGTTTCTTCTGGTGCTTGGTTGGCATCTTTATTTTTTATTCAAATAGATTATCTATTTTATGACAGATCAAATAGCTAATAACTTTTTTAAAATGCTGGATGGTACCAGAATTCCACCAATCTAGCCTTTTCTGAGTGCAAGGCAAAGGGAGAAGCAACAAAACCTTCAGTTTGACAAAACAGGGTCAGCATTAGAAAAGAGAAGTCCTCTCTTATTGCTGAAGGACATCAGCCATCAGGGTCCCCTCACACGGTTGAACTCCTCAAGTGGAGATTCATTTTTCCTTAATCATCTGGCTATCACTGTGAAATATTGATGGACAAAAAAAGTGTTGGTGGTGGTCCTCATTTAAGGACTACTCTTTCAGTTATCATTTGAACTTACGACAGCACTGAGCAAATGGTACTTGCAACCAGACTTATGGCTGGAGCAGCACCCCCATAGTCACAGGATCACCTTTCTGACCTTCCCTGCCTTCTTCCCACAAGCAAAGTCATTGGGAAAACTGGCAGGAAGTCAGACGTTACAGTCACATGAGGTCCTCACTTAACAACCTGCACAGTCCTCACTTAACAGTAACCGGAGACTGCCAGAACTGCCGTCACTAAGCAGCACAGTCTCATGACATTGTGCTTTATGACTGCAATGCTTAGTGGTGGCAACTCCAGTCCCAATTACTGTTGTTAACCGAGGACTAGCTGTACTGATGCTACTAGCGTAAGTAGCACTATTACCAAAACAGTCCTAATCAATTTTAGTGACTTGGGCTTAAAAAGTAGCCCATGCAGGCATGAATCCACATTTTGTCAACAGATCTTTCCAATTATGTGAAATGAGTTTTGCCTCGTCCTTGGGCTGTGACACTGCCTGCTCTAAACATCCATAGGTGTGGCCTATATCAAAATTGAGAAGCCAGCCATTTTTGCTCTTCCAGGAATTTTCTTCCAACAGCTGCAGCCTGATGCAAGAATTCTTCACACTTAGCAGTTGATCCACAACTGTCAGAAAGTGAACAATGCCAAATGACCAAATTGCTCTGGGTGTCTTGAATTAGCGGGGTGTGAGAAAGGTAACTTTTGCCTCTTTGGAAGAACTAATTGTCACGGGCTGTGGTGTGGGTGCCAAGCATTTAGCAGTTGGACAGCAGACAATGCATTCATTTTATTCCCTCGTATAGCTTCACTTCTGATGACACTAAACAGAATATTGATCGTCTTTCCTTCATTGTATTTATTTGACAGTTTTGAAATTGGAACCACTCTTCTTCCCACAAAAACATATTTATAGTGAAGCTTTATGATTTCAGAAGAATCCAAGAAGAATCTGGAACAGCTTTTTCCCCCCATATGTGTGCTCATGATTAAATGGCTGTCTTACTTATCTGAAAATGTATTCTTTGGTATATGCCTCCCACTCAGGGCAAAAACTAGTTCACTTGATTGTTCCCTTTGCTGGAAACCTACCAAAGTGATGCCCCAGGCAAAGGCCAGGACCAAGTGGCTCCCAAGGCTATCTGCTTCTATTAACTAGGGTGTGTGTGTGTGTGTGTGTGTGTGTGTGTGTGTGTGTGTAGATGCCTGTGTGCCTGTTGCTTCCTCCCCTGCATTTTTCCCCTCACATACCAGTGGATATCCTTTGAGACTTGGAAGCCATAAAAATGTGGAACTGGGATTTATTTTTTTTTTGCAGCAGATGGTTGACTGTTCCTCAATAGTACCAACATAAAATCTAGTGGGTTGCTTATGGTTGGTTTGTTTAATTTAGCTTATCCTTTCATCTTTGCCTGGTCATTTCAGCTTTTATTTTTCTTTGCTGCAGCAATGGCGGCTAGAAATTTTGTTGTTGTTGTTGTCTCCACATTTATGTAAATCCTGGTTAAATCCTGGATGTTTCTTCTCTTGTTTGTTGATTTGTTTGCTGTTTTGTATTCCTTATGAATTGTAATGTTGGGGGGTTTTTTTGACCATAGTCATAGGGAAATAAACCACCATAACTTGCAATTTCTCAGTCAAGAAGTCTTTTGAGGCTGTCCAAGTGCCAAATCTGATCAAGCAATCTCTCCCCACCTGTTTTTAATTTTTTTAAAATATTGATCATCAATTTCTACTCCACAGTGCAGACCCACAAGCCCTAAAGGGGTAATATATTGTTGCCCAGTTAGCACTCTTGCTCTTTGTGGACCAAACTGTAAGCACAGGGAATTATTAAAGATTGTCTCTTTCTATCTACACTGAACCTAGGAACAATAATAAAAATAAAGATGGTTTCTCTTCTAATATTCCAGGTGTGTTTTACTTGTATTAAGCCTTACTGAATAATCTGGAGAAATGCAATAATCAAGATTGTTTATTATCTGGGATCAATTAGAAGGCAGGATATAGTAAATAGCCTCTTTTTCTAAGGATCATTTGAGCCATTTGATCACAAGCAATTGTAGAAAATAATCCAATCATCTTTGTGTTGGCGTGGTAGTACTATAATGAATGAACCGTTATTATCAAAGTACAACATGTATACAGTGAGATTGGCTGAGCCTCCCTTCATGCCCCACCACCACCACAACTCACAGTGACAACAAACCCACCATCTTGTTACACCATGTGTAATATATTATACACCATGTGTATAATAAGGATATGCTTTATATATCTTTATATAGTCATAATGTCATATGAGCAAGCAGTAATAAGAAAACTTTTCCTCCTCCTGAAGAAAATCTGGTTCAGAAATCTTACTGTCCAATCACATGTATATTATTATTTTATATTGTACTGCAAGTTTTAAAATTCTGTATTAGCCATTCAGATCCATTTATATGAGATGGGCAATGAAAGATGGATGGATGGATGGATGGACATTTTTAATAACTAAGTCCTGGCTAAAAAGACCAGACTAGGGCTTATTTTTTTCAAAAGGGATTGGAGGAATACACTTACATTAACAAATTAAATAGTAATTTTATAGTGAATTAATGAATTTACCTAGCAGGCACAAGGCTTGCTGCTTACATCTCAAAGCTTGGTGAATTTAACAGGAATCCCAGAGCTCATTTTCATGTCCCCCTAACCATGGCAGATACATGCCCTTATAACTGTTTTTATATTACGTGCCTCATAATATTGCTTCAGTCTGATTCCCAGCCTGCAGCTGAAGCAGCTTAATATTGCCTGTTGCTGTTCCAGTTTCAAAGCAGTGTTTTTCTATCTTCTCTCCACACAATTTGTGTCATGGACACAATTTAGCACTCCAAACGCTCTACAAAGTCATCACCCTGCATAATGCCTGGCCATCACTTTCTGAGAAGCTTATCAGGTCTTCAAGTTAATTCCTTATATAAGCAGGAATAGCAGCCTTTTGAAATAACACTAGACCTGTATTTAAAGCACAGTAGTAGCACTACACTTGCAGCAGATTGTTTTTAACTGGGAGAGACAAATTTCCCCAGTTTTTGGTCGAGTTATTTAATCAGAAATAATAACACCCTGAGATTTGTAGGCTTTCCATTTCTTATGACAAGGGATTTTGCATGGGATAGTACAATATAGGTAGCATAGTTGGGTGGATTGCACATTAATCTGGACATCTGGCTGTGCCCCCAGAAAATACATAGAACATCTTTATTCTGTAGTGGTAAAAATGAGAAAGTTCTGTGAAACCAGAGTTGATTGAAAGGGGGCAATATAAAAAAATTGTGGCTTCCAGGGCAGCAGATTTTAACCAAAAGCATATTACACCAAAGCTATGGTGTTTATGCCCAGATCCAACAACAGTTTTGCCTCTACCCATCCAAGCTCTTGACTTACATACTCTTCGTGGCCATGTGGCAGAAATGAAACACAAAATGCCCAATGTAGTCCTCTAAACATTTTGCCCAGTAAATTTTGATTTTGGAAATGCAAATGGAATCAATAGGTGTTTTCATCATGTTGCTTGCCTGGGTATGGGAGGGTGGAAAATTGAGGAAGAATTACTGTAACAGGTGGGGGTGACTCACTGTCAGTATGATGCTTTCCTCTTGGTGATCAGGATGAATCTCATAATCATGCAATTCTATACATGTTTACTCAGAAACGAACCTGTTAATAGTTTTCAATTAATGTATTCCCAAATGTATATAAGCTTGCAGTCCAGCAGCAGTCTCTACCTCTTTAAAGTTCATGTACAGCAGCCACAAATTCCTGGCAGCATTCTTGCTTTCATCCAATTTCATTGCAAAGGAAGGGAAAGAATGAAGGAACCCTGCTTTCTTGGTACAATTTGAAAAATATCTTCAAACAACATTGGAACTGGAGAGTAGCAGTAGAGAAAAGTGGGATTTATTCGGTGCCCCTCCCTTCTGCTTCTATCTAATCAAGCAGTGCTTCCAGCATTTTCAGCAGAGAAGAGGACGATTCTTTCATGAGGTCAGGAGCGTGGGAGGCTGCTTCCTGGTTGCCTCTCAGACTCCTTCCTTGAGCTGCCACAGTGAATTGAACCTGCCCATGACTCCGTTAAATTGGTCCAAAGCCTATAAATCTATCGATCCATTCCTAGAAAAGACTAAAAAAAAGACTACCTACTTCCTAGCCAAGTCCTAGAGAGAGAGAACGGCATCTGATAGCTGTGATTGGTTGCTCCCCCCCCCCAGATTCCAGAAGCCCCACAGTTTTTGCTGATAGACACCAAGAAGTTTGTGCTAGGTCCAACCTTCATCTCCATGGCCAATGCTAATTCCACGCTTCCCCACACACACACCAAAAAATGAAAGGGGAACATAAGTGTACCCTCCTCCAGTTCAATCCAGATTGGTTTATTCCTCTTCACGAATTCAATTAAATCGTGATTCTGTTTCTAACAGAAGAGTTCGTTGGCAACACATCCTTGGTATCTTCTGCTTTTGTGTTCCTGAAAGTAATCTGGCAATCCTATCCCTTCCAACCCACCATCAGTGCAGGCGGATGGGAGAAATGCAACTTTAGACCTCGCAGTTATTACAAACTGTGTGGAAAGTGATTTGGATGCTCCGTCCATCCTTTAGCTGTACTTGAGGACTATAAGACTCCCATCAGAGAGTTCCAGCTTTTATCTTCTTTGACTGCGAGATGTACAAAAGGTCTGGGACGGAGGGGCATGGAGGAGAAAAAACTTTAAAGCACACTTGGTGGGAAAATGTTGGATTAATTATGTCAATTGGACCAGTAGTTTTAGTTTCACATTGCTGGCCTGCCTATATCCTAATGTCTTCAGAAGTAGCTAAAAATCTGGCACCTTCAGCTGAATGGGTGCAAGAATCCCAAGGCTGCTGAAACGCCTGTAGAAAGGGGGGGGGGAATGGAGGGGTGTGTGTGTTAGAGTAAGCAGTTTTGCCCACTCTCTGGTATTCTTTTAGTCGGGAGTAGAAATCAGTAATCCAGAACAGAAAGCATGCACCCAATACCAATAGATCTTTCTGGGGAAAGAGGGGAGTTATTTTTAACTAGATCTTCCATTTCTCCTATATTTGTTTTTTTTTTATATCAGGTTCTTCATTGTCCAAAAGGGTTTACAGTAAGGGGATGGAAATGGAGATCTATCATCAATTTACCACCATTTTAGGAAGCAGATTTTACAGTTATCTTAAACTTCATCTGACCAACATTTGAGAGTATGAAGTCAACCAAGTGGGCTCTAATTTACATTTTATTGAGCCCTCAGTACAGGTAATAGGAGTGTCTAATTTGTTTCTAACAGACATAAACCTTCCTTTATCAGGTAACTGTTGCAAGTAATCCTAAAGCTTAATCCACTATTGTCTGTTTTCCCTTATTCCATTATTTTTGTTAGCAACTTGTGTGTGGGGCACAGAGGAGAGTAAAATGGTCTTGCAGTTAATTAACTCCAAGTTATTTCTTAAGTAGTCCCATTTTTCAGGCAAACAGGACATACTCTAGGAGAAACCACCTAGTCTCAATGTTTTCTGGGAAAGAAAATTTTTGGTTATGTAAAACTCAAATTTTGGGGTTCTTTTGTTTATATTGTTCTCTATCATAAGCTCATAAATACGTTGGAACTGATTCCTAATTGACTACTTTAGGATGTTTAAGTATTTTAAAGTTTTATTGGAAGAACAGTATTCTCTTGCTGTTCTCTTTTTAGCACTCAGACTGTCATATAATTGAAAGCTGACATAAAACAACCGGGGGTTACCCCATGTAACTTACATTCCAGGTTATATCACAATTGAAATTAAATAAACTGTTACTATGGAATATATCTCTATATGTCTCTTACAAACAGATCACACGTTAATTGTTGATTTATTTGTTCAAAGTGAGGGAGGGACAACTCACCCAAACTTTCCAAATTCTGTCATTCCTCGTAATCCCTCGCATTTCCCACTTTTCTTTCCAGTTTCGGATTGCACGTATTTGTGAGCATTTCACCAGATCAGTGACAGCTCTTTATTTGCATAATTATATGCTCTGGTCTGAAGAGAAAACTAACCCCCAAATTTCATGGGTCACCAAACTACAACAATCAATGTTTTATCACGTATGCTAAGAAAAAGCGTGGGGTGGGGGAGGCTAAGATGTATAAAGTTTCTTGAGGAGTTTTTACTCCTCAGAAAATTAAAGATGTGACGCCCTTGATTGGATGGAAATCTTTGCAAATTCTTTGTAACTGAACTCTGTTTAAAAAAGGAAAGTGGAGATTAGTAAGTAGCTCGAAGAGAAAGGGGAGTGCAGACCCTCAAGCGTTATTTCAAAGGACGTTTCCCAAATAAGCTCCGCTGTATTTCAACGGTTTTCCGATTCGCCTATTGTAAAACAGCGCCATCCTCGGAGGCCTATTGAGATCAGTAGGACTTGCTCCCAGGCAGGTGGGGAAAGAACGCCATATATTTAGCTCCGAATTAAGTTCCCAGTAAACTCAAAAGCACTTGCTTCCAGGGAGACCGGGCCGCCTGGTGGCACCGCCGTCCAGTCTGCACCGATAGCAGCTGCGCGGAAGAAGCAAAACCCCGCTGAGACGAAGCGCTTAGTCACTTTTCCCGGCCGGTCCCTTCCTTAGATGCGCGCAGAGACCTGCGCCCCTGTAATTTGGTATTTCCTTCTCCAGGAGGTTTTGGTTTATGAATTCAATTCGGCCTAAGACAAAAAAAAAGTCCTTTCTTTTTAAACTGCAGGTCTACAGTCTCAAAATACAAGGTGCCAGTTGCTTCCCTTCCTGTCTCGGGATCTATCCATCAAGTACCCAGGGATCCCTCCCTCCGCCAAGCCACCGAATGTGGGGGCTCTGAAGGGTGTTTTCTTTC
Organism: Vipera berus; assembly: GCF_964194415.1. Lineage (NCBI taxonomy): Eukaryota > Metazoa > Chordata > Lepidosauria > Squamata > Viperidae > Vipera > Vipera berus. Next base: position 42,435,214 of record NC_138203.1, on the reverse strand, counting down.
TAGGCCGGTGGCTGCGGCTTGATGTCAGGGTCCTCAAGTGTCTTCTTGGGATGGTCCGTTAGCCTTTCCCTCCCGCCTTCTGGGGTCGATGCTGCTTGCAGTCCAGCTGCCAGCAGGGTTAGGCTGAAATCATCTGCTCCCCGTTCCATTTCTCTTCTGCGAGGGATCCTGAAGGAAGAGGCAGAGTTATCTCCGGGCTGGAGCAGCACAGGGGTCGCGAGAAGATGTGGACGATGGGAAGCCCCCATTACCACCGGGGGGGGGGGACTGAAAAGCTCTGAGCCCAGATGGCTAAGAGTTCGGAGGCTGGGCTTTGGATATGAGTCTTCCAGTCTCAGGAAACGGAGGTGTTTCCTTCATTGGGCAGAATTACTTTGTAAGTCAAGGGAGGAAGGCAGTGCCTCCCACCCCACTGCTCTCTGAAGCCTTCCATTTTTGTGAGGTCTGGAGGAGACACCAACTTTCTGGCCCAACCTGCAATCCCTCAGTCATGATTGGGGCAGCCTCGCTTTGGTTTGGTTCTTCTTATCTTTTCAGCCGACCCATCCCTGTCCTGAAAACATCAGCTTAGGCTTTCAAATGGATATTTGGAGCCACAGTGGAGTAATACCTCTGAATCACTTAAGGTAACTGAGCAGCTTGCCTAGATCTCCAAACTGCTGCAGAACTTTACAAACCCTCCAGCAAATTTTCTAGCGATCCCAAAAAAGATTGCTACTTTTTGCTCCAGTTCCACTGCAATGTAGAACAGGATTATCAAATGACAAGTGCTGTCCCCCAGTTCTGAAATTCTCCCTCTGCAAAAATCCAGAGGGAATTTCTGATTGCCTCTTTTTTTCCCTGGGGGGAAAAGCGGTTTTATAATTAAACTTCTCTGCCTTTAATAAGTCTCAGAAAGTGGTAACATCTGACTGATTTTAGGCTTAGAAGCTAAACAAGTTCAGGCCTGGCTAGTAGTTATGGGGAGACATCTGGGATATTCCTAAGTTTTAGGCAAAACTAAGAATAGCATCCTTAAAAAGGCAGTGAGACTACTTCCATACGGCTGCACAGAACATTTCTATGGACGAGTCTACAAAATTAGCAAGAGCTGAGTTCATGTTACTTGCACATTCTTTCAAGTGTCTTAGGTAAAAATGTATACACTTATTTAATTAATATAAATAGAGGAAATTGGAGAATTTAAAACTGGAGAGCTAATAATAGAGAGAGCTCCATCCATAGTTCATATTTTCCTCCAGGGATCAACACTTGCATGCTATCTCTCCCTCCCTCTTTAAATATTTATTAGTTATATCATTTGGTATCCTTGCATCTTAACTTATCCCAGATTGTTATGTTTTAGTCCACTTTCTTTTTGTCAAATCTCGAGTCCTACGGGAGAAGGGCGGTATATAAGTCTAATAAACTAAACTAAGTTCCTAACTATGTACCATTTCTTCAATGTTAGCTTTACATAATAGTTCACTTAGTTAGTCCCAGTAAAATATATACAAGACTGTATCTAGATGTCACATTTCTATAAGGTTAACTCAGTAAATGTAAAAGACTAATTTAACTCCTCTCCTTTTGTCTCCAAAACAGAATGAACATTTATTATTGGATTTTTCCCCCAGAATATTAACGTTTGGAAATTGAAACATCTAATCAACTTCTGAATGATTATCAGCTTTTATCATGACTAGAGGGGGTAGTGTGTGTGGGGGGGAGAAGAAATTCAAGATATGCCAAAAAGAGAGTAGAGGAAATTCAGTGGGGCTGCTAGGAGAGGAAAATCTTATTTCTTCAGCTATCGCCTAGCACCATGGACAGCGCCTCGTCTGTTGCTTCCTGTGCTCCCTCAACGCTTTCCTTCCTTCCCTCCGAAGAGTCCCTTCTGAAATAAAATGTAAAGGATCAGTTGTCTTGTTTCCTTTCTTACCATCCAAATACTTCTGCAGTGGGAGAGTAACACAATAATTTAACTCCCCCCCCCCCGCCCCACAATTGTTAATATTGTTCACACTGGTATGATTCAACTAATATTTTGCAGACCCGCTGCCCAGTTTTACTTTTCACTATTTTATCAGTGGCATTCTCAACCACTTTCCCTGAAAATGAACATTAGACATCTTTCCCCCCTCCCACCCCGCCCCGAAGCTCCGGCCTTTACTGTCTGCCCCTCTCCTGGCCTCTGTGTCTCTCTCTCAAGCCCCCATGGGTTGCACTGTGTCCTTGCCCTTCGCAAGTCTCTCCTCAGCCATAAGCTCTGTTGGAGAGCCAAGCTTCTCTTGAGGGGTCACAACGTGGTTTCTCTCTTCTTTGATGCCCACCTACTCTGAGCACGCCAACTCCCAGACAGCTGGTTAATTACAGCCTCTGAAAGGCACCCCCGTGTTGCAACCCAAACGAAGAGCTGAAAAATTGACAGCAACTCGCTTGACAGCCTTCCCTTTATCTCTCTACCCTTTCCTCCTCTCCCCTAATGTCACCCACCCTGTTTCAGACCCCAAACTTAACCTCCCTGCAACTTCTCCTTTCCAGACCCACCCGCCCGCCCGCTGTGATCCTCAGATCCAGCAAAGTCCCCGCCCCTGATCCTCTGCCCAACCTTTCATTCCTTTCGGCTTAGGGGAAAGTGGGAAGGGCAAAGAACCTCATTTCTTCTGCTTTGATCACCTCCTTGCCAATTCAGCAAACAACCTGGAGCTGCACAGCTATGGTGTTTACGTGCTCACTATTTAAATCCAGCAAGGCGCTCATTGCTCATTAAAACTTTTCGCTCAGCCTTTCAATTTTTAGTGATGAGATTCTTTCCATTTGCCCCTCCGATCAAGTCAAATTTTAGAAATAGGGAGCAGTTTGGGGGAGTTGCAAGTTTCTGGATTTCTGTTAAATGTCCCAGTTACCATCTGAACAACAAAGATACAAAGTTAGGAACTCCTTTAAACTTTCTGAGGTAGGAAAAGAATTCCAAAGCAAACCAGGACTTTTCTTTTTAGAAATATAAACCTGAATTCTGCTACTTTGCTGTTTTGGGAATATGCTTTGTAAAACTGATTACTGAGTTCTCTGTATCACACCCATATATTATTGTTGTCATTAGGATTTTATCAGTGAGTAGAATTACTCTATGGAGAGTATTTTGTATTTTGCTTATGGAAATAATACTAATTGCCAAAAAATCCAGGTCACTTTCTTTCTTTTTTTTTAATTAGCAGCTTTCTGGACACAATGACAAGGGGGGGAAAAATCTAATTTCTTTTTCACTCATCTGCCCACCTTTTGATGAATTAAATGGCTTTACTTATTTTTTGTCCTTCATCTTTGGTGGGAAAAGATGTAATACACATTTTCTCTGTTATGCGATGCAGCTTCCCAATGGAAGGTAAACTTTACACTTTCTCCTGACCATACAAAATGTTCGAGAGAGCAGGGTTTTTTTTAATTCAACAAGCAGGTTGATACAGAAGAAAGATGATACCTTCCTTTTTGCAAAAATAATTCCTGCTCTATGACATGATGGATAACGTAAACCTGTTGCAATTTTCCAAAAGCTCTTAAAGAAAGAGTCAATTTAAGAAAATTATTTTCAATTAATAGTCTAACTGATTTTCTTCTTACAATTGGGCCATTCTGATAAACAATTAAGCGTTTGCTTGCTTGCTTGCTTTAAATAGAACATGAATTGGCAGCAATATAAATCTTATACTCTTAAAATTAAGCTGAAAATATACACTAAAGAACTTTCAGCTTTCAAATGAATTATTCGGTTCACTCCTAGATCTCTTGGGTTCTTACATTTTTCCATAGCATTTGCCCATTATCTTAAAAAATAATTCTATTTCTCCATTTTGCACTATGTTATAGCTTCGTTGTTTTACTTTTTGCCATTATTATCTAGGATGTTTTTGGGCATCTCATAATTAACTAGTGAATTTCAGATTTAGTTATCTTAAAAATAACTTTTAAGGGAACGTAGTTATAAAGATAGGGGTATAAGAGCCAAAGTAGTTGTGATTAAGTGTTCAATATCATGGTATTTTTTATCTTTTTCTCCTCAGTTACTATGAATAATTATGTTTTTTTCCTCATGATTATTTTATTTTCCTCTTATTTGTGACATGTTTGTAGGGCGGAAAAAAATCATCATTTACTCCCTCTCTTACTTCCTGCAAACCTTCAAAGTCGTTTGAAGTTACTTTTTTGTCTTCAGGCCATTTGTCAATGTCAAAAATACCTGAGCTATTTAAAGAAATATATATACCAAATCCAAATGTAATAGTTTAGGATTAAGTTGCTAGTTAAAGCATTATTTTCCTCCAAGGATAGCAGAATTTCTATCGAACATTTTATGGAGCAATTAATACTAGAAAATATTCAGCAACCACCAGCAGCTTCCACATCAATTTTTTCAATACCAACTCTGTAATGTTTTTTGCCATGTGTCTCTGTCTCCCTCCCGCCTCACGTTGGAATGAATAGGACTCTCGGAAGAAGCCACGAAACTTACAGATTTTGCAATATACACATATTTACCTAGCTATATAATAATGGGCGAGACTTACTCCTTTTCTAAGAACAAAGCATCCCCCCCCTCCCTTCCTTTCAGCATGAGTGAACCGTGGATGAGAACGCAAACCTAGGAAGCAGATAATATTACATTCTGGATTCATCTTATTTATTATTATAATTTTGACTGGTTCAAGTGGGTATCTGACTTTCTGAAACAGAGCTCCTTGAAACTCTATTCCCGTCCTGCAGAGCTGAACTATTATATTATATTGCTTCGTTTCAGTGACAAACCTCTAAGAGTTAATAGTGGCACCTGCAACAATCCATTTATTCGTGAATATTTTCTGCCTGGCCAGAGAGAGAGCAGAAGAGAGTTGCCAGCTTCAGTATCCGCTGCTGAAATAGCGGCTACCCAGGATCCTGAAATCACTACCTGTGCACTTTGAACTGCTTAAGGCGGCGGGAGGGAGAGGATCAGAGCGAATGCTGGAGCCACAACTAGCGCAGCTAAAGGAAAAACAGGTGGAAGCGGTAAGAGGGAGATGAATTTGCTGGCGTGGGAGCCAGGAAAGAGTTTACAGTTAAAGCTTTCATTATCAGTTTGATTTTCAACCCTGGACATTGGGATACGTGAACTTGAGCGTATATTTGTAAAGATGGCGACGTGTTCATTTTTGGCGATTTGGAGCTGATCAAGCTGTAAACATTCCGCAAACCCAACCCCCCCCTCCCCATTACAGTCTAAACAGCTAAGATTGTACAAAGGTTCTCATTAAAAGGGGGAGAAAAGAAGAAGTGGCCATGCCATTTTTCAAATCCTATCAATCATGCCAGACTAGCGTCTTTTACCTTTGTGTTATTAATCTTTAAAACTGCATACATTTCTGAAAAAGTGAATCTGTTTCCTTTGGAGGGGGTGGGGGTGGGAGGCTGTATTTCAGTTATTTTAAGAATTGTAAATAAACTTTTTCTATGTTTGTAAATCTGAAGAAAAACAATATTTTAATAACTTTCCTGAAACTAATGCTTGCAAACAATTCTGCATTATATATACATGTTGGTACTAAACTTTGAGGTTATTTTTTTTATGAAGAAATATTTCCATAATGTGAATTCCTAATTACATAAGCAATATAAACAGACTTTCCACTTAACAACACCTCTCTCATCTTAATAAATGAATTCATTTAGGATACAAAATGCAGCCCTTTAAGGATAAATTTAATGTTCACACAGATCATGTTTTCTCTATTCCAAAGGCAGCATAAACCAAAAAATACAAACGTTTATATAAAATATATTTGACTTGGTGGCATTTTCACTTTAAAATCCTCCTAATTATTTTTTGACTATTCACAAAAGAGTCAAAGACTAAGTTAATATGACCTTCATCTGTTTATATTGAAGCTACACCTCTATGTTTCAGTGTGTATGATGCAACCCTGCAGCTAATAAAAGGTTTTACATTTTATTTTTCTTTCATTTTCTTTTTTTAGTAGGACCTTTTAAGCATCAAGGAACAACAGCCTTTAAAGGAGAAACAATCGCTCAGCACATTTCAACATGAATTCGTGACGAATTCCCAACAGAAAAATGCCAGAGTTCAAATTTCGGTCAGAGGATTACTTTTTTTAAATTTTAATCTGGATTATTAATAGGGTTTGTCCACTGTTTTATATTATTTAATAGCGTGCCTTCATTTTTTTTTATTGTGGTAACAGATTAAAAAGGTCCTTCGCAGAATGACGCCTGGAAACTTTTCCGGGGACATTATTGCAAGAGATTCTCTCAGTGATGGATTGGAATTAACGTCCTGAAAGACACAGCGCCATCTAGCAAACGAAATGGGAATCAAAGGCGAGGAATGTACGATGCCTCCCGAGCAACCCAAAGGGGGAGGGGAAGAAGGGGGAGGGAGAAAAAGGGGTGATGAAACTCCCACCTCAGTTTCACCTGGACAGAACCCACCCCCAACCCCAAATAGCACCAGAGGCTCGGCCTTTGCGTCCTGCTTTCATAAAAGCAGCTCACCCTCTCAGCCGACTCTTAACTCACATCTGCTTCCCCCAGCTTTCCTTTAGTGGCAACAACCAGTTTCCAGCATTTATTGACAGGGGGGGGGGAGAAAATCCACCTGGTTGGCTCTTAATTAACTTTCCTGCTCGTTATCTTCTCTCAGCGTGGTTTAAAAAGAGAAGAGAGTCACCTTGGTCCCGCAGAGGATAAATACAAGAAATCCGTTTGCTTTAGATAACATTGCATTTTCTTTCTCTGAGTAGCTAAAATAATTCGGTGTGATGCAGGAGTTTAAACCGTCTCTGAAATATTAATCTAGCCTTCCCTGCCCCCTTACTTTTCAGATGAAACTTAATTTCAGGTGGGGTTTTTTTTGTCCCAGGGAAATATTCCTCATTAATAAATTGGCTGTCTTTCAAAAGGCAGCAAAAACCAAAAGAAATGCTTTCTGGGCTGTTGTATTGGATACAGCTTTGCCCAAGGTGGTGTTCGAATTTATTGGGCTACAGGACAGGACCCATCCTCCACACCCTGACGGCCATGAAAGTTTCGACTTTGCCCTCTGGAGGGGAATGAGTTCAGAAAACCTACATTACAGCCCTCCTGACCTGGTAATAAACATTAGTAATCAAGTTGGCCAATCTTATTATTCCCCAATTACAGTACTTTTATTAGGCCAACATAAGTTTGTAAACTAGAGGGTTTGGTGTGTGAGGAAGGAGAAGGAAAGCAACACACACACATACAGAGAAAGGGAGGGAGGGAGGGAGGGAGATAGGAGGAAGGGGCAAAGGAGAAAAAAATCCACTAGTAAACGGGGTTTGCAAGTCACGTTTCCATTAGCTCCATGCAGTTTAACGAAGACAGCAAATCAGTTTGCTCCAGAGAAATTATAGCGCTTCTCTCAAACCAGGCCGACCTTGGCCTTCCTGGCTGCCCCCTGCCTGGCAGTTGGGCCACCCCATGCCTGGCAGGCCTGCAGAGGCCCAGGGCTCCCCGGCCAAGCGTCCTGGCAGGGCTCAGGGCGAGTCTGACTTCAAGAGCGGCGTCTTCCGTGGTCCCTTCTTGGGCCGCGGTGATCCGCCGCCGCCGCCGCCGAGCCGCGGTTGCAGCGTCGGAGCTTCTCCACGCGGCCAATTTCTCCACGCGGCCAATTTCAAGTCCAATTCAGGGACTGAACGCTATGCCCAAACCGCTGGTTGCCGAAGAGTTGGAAGAGCAGCTCTGAGTCCTCGCTTTGCGCACTGGGCATCTCTAGTCAAATCTGGAAGGATAAAGCGGGGCTCATGCAGGACTCCTGGCCGAGGCGTCGCTTTAAAATGTTGCTGAACTTCAGTGGAAAAGTTAGGGGATCTCCCGGGTGGGGTGGGAGTTTGGGTTGTGTGTGAAGAAGACGCTCTTTGGAGGGTCCTTCGATGTTGCCTCTCCTCCTCCTCCTCCTCCTCCTCCTCCTCCTCCTCCTCCCCCCCATTCCATTTTCCCCCCAACCCAGGTAACCTGCTCCACCGTGGGGTTTCCAGCTGCTTAAATGAACATTGATTTATTGCGTTTAAAAGCAAATTTACACACACGCCAACGCCATTCCCTTTTGTTTCCCCAGACCCTAAGATTTATTTTCTGCTTAGCGCCGGGCTGACAGAACAACGTCTTTAACTTTATTACACGCCAGTGAAGAAATCCGTCTTATTCCTCCTCCCCTCCTTCCTTTCGAATTCCCCGCTCGTTACCTGCTTTGCTGGGATTGGAACGAGGAGGGGGGGCGCGGATAGGGAGAAGGCTGAGCGGGGAGGGGGCAAGGAAGAAACTGCACTGGGAGGCAAAGAATTTTAAATTATTGCTTGGAGACAACTTCATCCGTCCTGGACTTTTGAAACAGGGATCAAGGGACAAAGAAGAAGAAAAAAAAAGACAGCCAAACAGAAGGGAAAAGAAATACCCCGCCAAACGAGAAGGCCGAAGTAATTAATTTGTTTTATGAAGGGGAGGGTCTGTCTTCACTTGAGAGAACACCTGAGGTCCTTTGCAAAGCCTCTCTGGAAACAGGTCGATGACTGAGGAGCGATCATAAAGCAACACACTTAGGTTTTTTTTTATATATAAAAATAAATAAATCAATCCGGTGTCCTCCCTACCACGCTGCCTTACCTCTGCGCAGTCACCCAGTCTAGGAGGTGGCTGATCTCAGGGGACTTGCCGCACTTTGAAGCCGCCTTTACGGTACACTTCATCTACGGTTTTTTTGTTGCCTTTGGTTCTCATTAAAAGGGCCTTTTCTTCTTCTCTCTTTCCCCCCCCCCACTTGGTAGACTGTCACCGGTTCTTCATTTCACACTTCTGAAAACGCTCTTACCTCTTATCGAAGGAAGGAAGGCGCTGAATCGCTTTGGGTGGGTGGGGGAGGCGAAGCGAGGTGGGGTGGGGGAAGGGGGGGAAAGAAACGACCACCACCAGGCATTTTGAACTAATACGTGACGGGGGGGGGACGGCGGGCTTGTGGGCGCCAGCGAGTGGCTTCCCGGAGACCCCTCGAGGCGGTGTGCTCTTTCGGGGCACTTAAAGAAGCCTTGGAACGGGGGCCACCCGAGGAGCTGGTTGGGGGTGTGAATGTGGCTTTCCCCCCCCTCCTCCTTCCCTCAATCCGGTTCTCACGGAGGAGCCCGGGAATCCCATAGGGTGAAGACGCTCTCTCTTAGCCAGGCCGGGAGGAAGGGGAGGAGGAGGGGGAGGAAATGCGACGGGGGAGGTAGCCCACCACCCTCAACCGCCTTGTTCGGAGGGGACCGCGCTGAAACGCAGCAGCTCTCAAGAAAGGCTCTCCTCCCCACCCACCCCCACCCCGTCGCCCCCTCCAATGCGGCTCCACCGCTGCTCACCCAGCTTAGGCCTTGACACTTGTTGTCCAGACTGACCAAAACGAGGCTAAGTTTAGCATCCCTCCAGAGGATCCTGCCCAGATTCTTTCCTCTGGCCGATCTCCACTAAAGGGAGATTACTTTCCAGGCGTGCCTGTCCGCAGATGCACGGACAACACCGCCCCAAACGATCCCCAGGATCCTGTCTAAAATGAAGCAGGGAAAAAAGGGGGGATTCTCTGAATAGCCCCCTATTCAAATTAGCAGAATTTCTTTCTGGTTGCCCTTTGACTGGGGCCTGTCACTCCAGGAGACGCCGGGGCCATTCCTTTCACCTCCTCCCTTCCCACGAGGGCCTTCAACCAACGGGGCTTCGAGGCTTTGGAGAGACCGCTGGAGATCAGAGCTGGAGCCTACGCCACCCTTGGTCTCTAGGAGCCCTCCCTGGCAGCAGTCAGACACGCCCCGAGATGAGCAGGGCTTCCCTCCACGGTCCCGTCCTCCCTGGAACTGCAGCAGTCCCGAGGCTACAGGGGAGTTGTGCTCTCCTGGCCTCTGCCCCCCCCCCCCGCCCCCGAACAGGACTAGAAGCCTTGATCCGGAGTGGAGATCCAGGAAGGAGACTTTTAAAACAGCAACTATACTTTAGGGTAGATTGACATTCAAATGCGGATCGGCTAGATTAATCTGATGTAACTTTCCGGGGCGAATCCTTGGGGAGAACCAATCCGGTTCCAAACTTTTGGGTTTAGAGCAGGTACCGGTTCTTCGGGAGTAGCTTTGTTCCGGGTTTTAACCAACTCCTCGCAATCAGCAGAGCTAGGAAGGGATGCTCGTAGGCCGAGCAGACTAAACAACGGTCGTAGGCCACAGGGCAGCCTTTGCCTCGTTTTGTGGTGTGTTTCCAAATGATCAACCCTTTGCCCACGAGGAGGTTCCCAGTGTTGCCCGTGAGGCTTGCTCTCAAGGCCTTGCATTAAGGAAAGGCCATTTGACAAAGGAAACCCCTCTACTCTCTGGTTAATGCCCCAAGCAGCCCGGCCAGGCACGCAACCGCCCGCCCCCCCCGCCAGACCAGGGATTCCCACATTTCTCGGAGGGGGAAGAGCGAGCTTGGCTGAGCCGTGGTCCTTGCCTCCTTTACTTCCCCTGAGATACCCAGAGCACCTTAAAAAAAAAATCTTTGCAGAGCAAGATTCACTCTGCTCCGAAGCGGCAGACTCGGCACCACCTCGCTCTTTGCCCGCCTACGGTTACAACCACTGGAAGCCGACCCCAACTTCAGTTCCATTCTCCATCAGCTTCGCTTTAACGCGAGCGTGGCAGAGAACTCGAGTGGAGGCGGCTGGTTCGAGGCGCTGAACTTGGAGAGCAGCAGCAGCAGCAGCAGATTCCGCTGAAGAACCGGAGCTAGAGACGGTTGGCAGGTTGGAGCGGAGCGGCTCCCTTCCCCGCGGCTGACGTTCCTTGATCTCCTGGGACCGACAACGGCATTCTGACGGTCTTCTTGGACCCCGAAGGGCGGTAGTCGCGAGCGCAAACCCGACTCCTCACTCCAAATGGGGAGCAGACCTCTATCGAGCCCCCGACTCCAGCTCCGCTCCGGGTGGCTCTTCCCAAGGAGAAACAGAACCGGTTTGGGGCGGGGGGGGCGGGGAAAGTGGCTGAATAAAATACCCGTTAAAATGCTATTAAGCAAAGCAGAGGAGCAAGACTCGCGCCTCGTTCCGCCTTAATATGCAATTAAATTAAAGCCAATTCCTCGTCAATAATATCGCCCAGAATCCTCCTCTAAGTTTCAGGGATGTCTGGAGTTAAGTAGCTTTCAGCCACCGGTTCTAAATGGCTTAGGGGCTACCTTTAGATCCTGCCCTTCCGTTGATATAAATATGCTGTACGTGTGAGTGCCAGTTTAGCGTGACATATTTCTTTCCAAACTGAGGAAAGCTTTCGGCCACCATCGTGATAAAAAAACTCACTGACATATTTGAGTTTACAAAAGGAGTTAAGTTCACCCTGCTCCCCCCATATCTTATTTTACGACCAACTTGGTTGGGAAAAAGAGCCAACGGAATCCCTGTTCTTTGTGCAGGAAGGCTGGTTATCGCCTTGGCAATACGGCCTTGGCAGCATAGTTGGAGGTAAGGTGCCTTGAGACATAAAACAAATGGGGTGTGTGTGAGTGTGTTTGTGTGCAACAACAGGTTTCACCATAAAAATGGAGCAGGGAATGTTTGCAAGGAACTTGTAGTAAAGGAAGAAGGAGAACACTGCCCACAGAAGGTTTTCAAAGGTGGCATGGGGCGGCAGAGGAGTTTAACCAGATTTGTGTTTATTAGCGATTATACGCCCGTCTATGACAGTAATAAGGATTTGATTAATGGATTATCTATTTGGAAAGGGGTAAAGAGATCGTACAGGTGCCAAATTTTATTGGCTGAACAGTGCCCCACAGTTTTGAGCATCCTCTTGAGGAATCCTGTCTTTTGCTTCAGATAAGCGAAATAAAACAAAAACAATCTGGATAAGAAATGTTTTATTTCAGAGCAACGTCTTCTGCAGATCTGAATGGGTGCATTCACCACACTTAACTTTCTTTCCCTGTGTGCGATCAAAGGTAAACCTTCCCACCGTTTTCTCGCCTTCTCCCTCCCTCCCTCCTCGCCCCATTAACTAATATGTTTGAGAAAGGTTCGTGTTTGCACTGAGGACCAGAATACAGGGGAGGGCTTAAAATACTAAGCAGAGCGTTCCCTGATATAACAATTAACTCTATGCAAGATTTATAGTTCTACAATGTTTGCCATCAGGAGAAACCAAACATAAAAACCGTCGAAGGGGAGAAACAGACATCCAGAGCCTGATCAAATAGAATGAATAAACACGCCTGATTCAGGCGTGCACCGGCGCTTCTGTGGCTCTTGGATAGGAAGAAACGCCGCCCAGGCTTCTTCCTCTGGAGGCGCTTTTCTAACAAGGCTGCCTCCCTCCAACTCATCTTCATCGTCTTTCCCCCCCCCCAACCTTTTCTTAAATGTAGGGTCTTACTCTCTCTCTCTCTCTCTCTCTCTCTCTCTCTCTCTCTCTCTCTCTCTCTCTCTCTCTCTCTCTCTCTCTCTCTCTCTCTCTCTCTCTCTCTCTCTCTCTCTCTCTCTCTCTCTCTCCTTTTCTTCTTAATGAAAAATCAAATAGCTCAGCTCCAAAGCCAGCTGGTCTCCTGGAGCAAAGAGGCCCGTCCAGACTCCCATCTTACGTGCCTCGGGCCTCGCCAGCTCCCCGCAGCTCGGGGCCCAGGGATCGAGGGCAGGCAGGGCTCGAAGTCGCCCGGAGGAGCGGCTGGCAAAGGCTCAGCTCGGCATCCCACCGGCCCCAGAAGGTGCCGGGCGAAAAGGAGCGAAAGCCCCGCCTCTTCGTCGGGATAGGCTGGCCCGCGGGTTGCATCACCACCCTCGCCGCGCCGGGGGAGGCCCCGAGGTCTGGGACGGACGGGGGGGGGGAGGCAGGGAGGCGGGCAGAGGGGAAAGCTTGTTTGTTTCAACAGTTTGGAAGTTTCGTTTGGAGCCGCCGCCGCGGTAACCCCAGCCCCCTAATCCCCCCCTCCCCTGCGCCTTTTCTGCTTCATTTTCCCCGGGCCTTTGTGGGAGGGGGGACCCCACTGGCCTCCTGGAGACCTTCTTCCCTCTGCCGCCGTCTTCTCCTCGGGATTCTGCGAGGAAGGCTCCGCCGCTGCCACAGCGCCCGGCGAAGAAAAGGGCGCAGAAAGTGACCCAGGCGGAGGCCGCGACCGATCGCCTCAGGCCTCCTGCGCCGCAGGTCCCCTTCGGAGATGAGACTGGCCCGATTTGGACCACGGTGGCCAATTCTCTCTCCCCTCTTTCTAGGCCCCTCGTCCCTCCCTTGCGAAGGTGCTATGGGGGGGAAGGGTTGGTCCAGTTGCAAGTCAGGACACACACACACACACACACCACCTTTGGCCTCAGTAGCAGCCCCTAGCTGCCCTCTCTCTTCCCAAAGACGCTCAGGTAGGCGCAGGCCTGGGGCGGTCTGCCCCCAAATCTCTCCTACGTCCCACCCGTCCCTCCCCCGCGCCCCGCCCCGGCCTGGCTTCACTCTCTTCGCCAGCGGCCAGGAGGAGGGTTTATTCAGACCCTGAAGAGTCCAAGCTGGGGAAGAGGCTCCTCTTTGGTCGGTCGGAGCGGCGGCGGGACCAGAAAGGAGCCTTTGAGCTAGGCGCAGATTGAGACATATCAGGATCCGTATAAAAGGGTCATTTTCAGGAGTTGGGGGGGGGGGTTCGGACACAAAGTTTAGACTCGTGACTGGCATCCCGGAGAGGCTCGCATACTTTAAAAGCGACAAAGCCAGCCCCAAAGAAAGGCTTAGGCAGGAGGGAAGGGGGAATTGGGGAGAAGCTAGTAAATGACAAGCATCTGTCAACTAATTTGCTCCCTTCCTCCAATAAACTAACGTGTGTGTGTGTGTGTGTGTGTGTGTGTCCTCGCGCGTGCCTACTGTATTAGGATCTTTAACCTCTACCCTTTTGAGTGTACGCCCGTGTTTAATCCTAGTAAGTTTATAAACTGGGACCGAGAACAATCCCAAGTAAGAAAGTTTGAATTCAAAGCGTCTTTCTGGATTTCGGATTAGAGTCAAATCTTCTCACTCCTCTTTGTAAAAACCCGTTTCAGAGGGAGGGGGCTGAGACGAAACATTTTCCAAGAGCAAAAGAAGAAGGAAAAAACGGCCAAAGAGAAGGAGGCAAGGGCGACCAAGAGCCAGCCTTCCCCTCGCAGAGGTTTTATTTTCTCAGCGAATGAAATTCACTAAAGCTCCGAGGGGAAAGGCAGACGCGTCCTTCGGAGCTGTATGCAGGTCAGAAAAGCAGCAGCGAGTTAACTTTTCCAGGGGCAGCGGGTCTGAAAAGCCCGCTCGGCAAAGGCCTGCAAAGGATTGAGAAGGTGGGGTGGGGTGGGGTGGGGTGGGGGGGCTGATTGGTAGGACGGGCCTGGGCCTGGCGGAGGGGCGTGGAGGGATCGGGCAGCGGGGGCGTTCACGGTGCAGAATCCGCGAAGAATCCGGATTCTCTCCTAGACAGCCGGAGACAAAAGGCGAAGAGGCCTAAGCGGTGGACTGGATATCTCTGTTAGTTGTCAGCTCAGGTCTGGGGCGGGCGAGGAATGCTAATCGGCCCCAGCAGAGCGGGGAGAAGCTGCAGATCGCACAGTCGCGCCATCTCTCCCTCTCGCGACCCCCCCACCCCGCCCCCGCCGAGCCAGGCGGTCTCTCCTAGACTGCGATCCCGGTTAGCTGTCTAATATGCGCGTTGGGTTTTGTGCCTGCCCGCAGCCACCCGCTAAAGTGCCGGTCCCGTTTCCTGCCTTTCATCTACAGTAGTTAGTACAAGTTCTTTACTCACACCAACAGAACCCCGGCAGAAACACACCAGTAAGTGCCCGCACTGGCCTTTCTGTCGTTCTCCCCGCTTCCGACTAAGAGCTCCTAGACCTAGACTGACCTCCCAAAGGTTTAAATGGGAGTTCTTACTTTCGCCCTGCGACTAAATTAAAAAAAAATACACACCCCTGCCCCCTCTTCCTGAGCGCCACCTTATATACAGTACACACCGGCTGGCACACGCCGTTTTCTGCCCTCCTCTGAGCCCCGGAGAGATCGATAACTGACCTCGAGGTTTAAGCCACTGCTTTCTTTCTCTGCCCAGTAAAGGTCACCCGAGGCAAACGCCTCCCTAAACCACTAGCGGCCAGGCTACTTCGCCCCCAAGAATCTCTCTCTCTTCCTTGCGCCTCTCCTTTTCGACAACAGCCGCGGATTCCCGGGTGGAAGCAGGGCAGAGACCCAAGGAGGCCGCCTTCCCTGCTTTCAGCCCGGTCAGATTTGACTGCAGGGGCTGCCCGACGCTATCCGTGGCTTCCTCGGAAGGGGAGAGCAGGAGATCCAGTTCGCCCCTTTCCTCTCTTGTCAGCGAAATTTCGTTCTTGCCCTGCCAATAAATGCAATTTATAAATGTACAGCCTATGGCTCTTTTCCCTCTGTGTCAGGCGGTGGGCAGTCGAGGAAGACCAGATCGACAGATCTTCACCTAACCTTCAAACCCCCCCCCCTTGCATTTTCCTTTCCCAGCCACGTGGGAGGTACGTCTGATCTGCCAGTGGATCGCTGAGCTTAAGCCAGCCGCCTCTGAATTCAGCAGGGGTCAGGCTGGTGTTAGAGCGACCTTGGATAAGGCCGTAGTTCTAGTGCAGAAGGACAGGCTGCCCCCCCCCAACTCCCCCCCCCCCCGCGCGCCCCAGGCAAAGCTACTCCGGCCTTCAGAAGACCGCGGATTATTTGACCTCACCTTTCGATTAGGGAAGTCCCTCCCGACGACATCGCCCTCCCTTACCTTTCCCCCGAGTTGCTCGGCTGTACCTGGCGGGAAAGGGTCGGCAAGTCCTTCCTTCCCTTCCGGCCATTCAGCTCCTCTAATTGCTCTCGCCGCGGCCGCTTTTGCAAGGGCGCTGGTTGGCGTCCCAGTTTTGGCCGTGAAGGACTGGCCAGGAGCCCTCATTGAGTCCCGCCAGGCCAATTCCAAGAGAGGGCCGGGAAGCCCTCGCAGCCTCTGCGGGATTTACGTTTGAGTAAGCGGACTTTTGGCCCAAGGCTCTTGGGGCGGGCAGTCCGGCGACTGCTGTTTTCCCCGGAGTCAGAGAAGAAGCCGGGCGGGCAGCGCAAAACCCGGAAGGTGCCCTGGCGGGGCGCCCCGTCGGCTCTTGCGGAGCCCGCTGGTCGTCTTGTCTTCCCAGCCCGGGAAGCCCCGGATCTGCAGGGGAGAATAACGGGGGGGGGAGGGGGGGGGGAAGGACCGGACTTGTTATTTGGGGAGACTGCTTCATTCGAGCATGTGCCACTCTTTCTTTCTTTCTTTCTTTCTTTCTTTCTTTCTTTCTTTCTTTCTTTCTTTCTTTCTTTCTTTCTTTCTTTCTTTCTTTCTTTCTTTCTTTCTTTCTTTCTTTCTTTCTTTCTTTCTTTCTTTCTTTCTTTCTTTCTTTCTTTTTTCCTTCCTTCCTCTTTTCTTTCTCTTCTTCTTCTTCTTCTTCTTCTTCTTCTTCTTCTTCTTCTTCTTCTTCTTCTTCTTCTTCTTCTTCTTCTTCTTCTTCTTCTTCTTCTTCTTCTTCTTCTTCTTCTTCTTCTTCTTCTTCTTCTTCTTCTTCTTCTTCTTCTTTGCAAAGCCGCATCCCACCTTTGAAAGTGGATCCGTTGACAAGTAAGGGTAATAAATGAGGGGCGCTTTCAGATAGATACCTCAGACGTGAAATTGCGCCCAGCTGGTTGTGTAAGCAAACAAATCGCCCCATGTCCGAGGCTCTCGACTTGTGGCGGTGATGAATGGACGCCAGAGGTAAATGGCTCTTTAACTCGTTTAGGAATAAACTCTTTTGGCTTCCCAAGTCAAAGCGCTCGGGAACGGCGTGGATCCGGCGTGAGTTTTTTTTTTTTACACAAAGAGTTTTATTAGCCTCTACTTGTGTTCCCCCCTTTCTTCTTTCTTCTGTCACCCCCCCCCCCCCGCCACCCCAGGTTGCTCTCGTCAAAACGCGGACTGGTGAGGAAGCCCCGGCAGGCCCGCGAAGCAGCCGCGCGCTCCCGGCAAGCAGGAAGACCCTTGGTTAAAACGTCGTTAGACTGACCGCTCGCCTTTTCCCTTGGAAACCCATTAGAAAAGATCAGCCTATTTCCTTTTTCTGGTTGGAGATATATTTTACTCCTCTCTTTGTGGAGAGTTAAGGCTACCTTAAGACGACCAAACACCCTATTCTGACCGGACGTAAAACAAACTGCAACCCAAATTCTGTTCCTGTAGGCAAGTGTGTGGAGTTCCCCCTCTCTGTCCAGGCTTGTGATGATGGGGCTACTCGGTATATGGGTCATTTCTTCCGGGGTTCTTAAAACAGTTAACCTAACTCCTCGGGTAGTACAACAAACACAAATGAAGGGGTGCTTTTAAACTCCTACTTTTAAAACTCCCAAAATAGTTTAACTCTTGAGTTATTCCAGTTAACTGCAGAGAAATGTAAAACTCTCATCCTTTGCAAACATTTTATCTGCAAAGAAAAATCATTTGATTTTAGGGTAACATATTATATGATACCTCCAATTCTACGTGGGGAAAAACCCGAATGACCAAAGATCTACATACATACATACATACATACATACATACACACACACACACACACACACACACATATATATAAAATATTCTGACTAGAGTTACTTCATGATAGTGTAACTTAAAAGGAAGCAGGCTAACTAAAGTTCTTTTAGCAGCCTGAAGAAAAGTCTTTAGCTTGAACTTCTTATAGATGTTTTCTTTGGTATGTTACTACCTTTTACATAGATGAGGCTGTCCAAAATACACTTGTTCTTTGCCCCTTTTATCGCACCTTAAGCATGAGCCAATAGTCCCTTTTCTCTCTTCCTTTTATTCTTCAGTCTCTCCGCCCCCTTCCGCAGCTTCTAGTATCTTACAAAAACAAATCTGCTTTCCATGGTTTATATATATATATAAGACCACAGATAATTCTCATATAGCAATTATGGGAGCCCAGGCATCTTGTCTCAATTTAAAAAAAACACAACTAAACTGGCTGTGGCTGAATTCCACCCATCATCCAAAGGCCTACAAACAAATTAAATCCAATTTATGATTGGAATACGACACATGTTCACCAATCTTGGAAGCATCCATTCCCCTAATTTTCTCCTAAAATCAGTTTACCACTTCCTGGTTTCTTCTTGTATCTTGGGTCGATATTCCCATTACCACAACTAACAAAGACCCCTGGTCCGGTTGACATGAGATGCTGGGATGTGTAGTCAATAGATCTGTAGGGGACCAGGTTGAAAGAAGGGTGTTTACTTTAAGCACTTCCAGTGTTCAGCTGCCAGCAAAATGCTGAGGTTTTTTTTTTCCCCTTAGGAAGATGTAACCCCTTTTCTCATGAAGGCATGAAGAGACCTCTAAACCTTGTTGTCCTTGAAGGAAACAACAAATGTACAAAAAAGAGCCTGTAGTGAGTGAATGAAAAAAAGTGCTACTTTAGAGACAGCTTTCAATTTCAGGGCCATATGCTTAAAGCCATAATTTCATTTTGCAAAGTCACACAGACATAGACACATAGAGCCCACCACCCCTTATCAAAGGTCAAGAAATTTCCATCACTCGTTTCCGAACACCCCAAAGTTCGGTTGTCTAGAAAGGGCTAGATTGAAACCGAAGCGCAGTTAGAGGCCAAGCCTTACGAAAACATTTGCCAAAATCAATTAAAATTGGCAGAGGGTCTGTAACTGCAGCAAAGATGAACCCAAGGCCATAGAACTCAAGCCTAAGTGGCATCCTGGCTTCGAGAGCAAATCAAGGTTTATTTGGCAACCATACCCACTTCCACAGCGGGCAGGATTTTGGGGATTTATTTATTTTGTTCAGTGTTACTGCTAGATTCCAACCCATATTTCCCACAGCATTTAGATAACCTTGGAAGATAGCTTTGATTTCTAAAACCATTCTTCCCCCGCACTTTTTTTTGGCATGGCCAAAGATATCATGCTGTATGACTAGAAGCAAAAGGTTTTTTTTCTAAGGCAGCTTTTTAGCTGAGATTCTGTGCACCTACTGGCCCAAAGTTTTCCAACAAGCATTGTTTGGTTTCTCCCTCCCTTATTAAAACAAACTGGGAAGGCCACATTCCAAGTATTTACACAAGAGATCTGGAAATAAAAAGAAACCCTGGTTGGGATAGCCTCATTCCTGTAAAATACCTTATCTAGACTTTTTGCTTCCTTCCAGTTTTAGAACATTTCTTCATATTATGGATCTTCACAATCAAAAGTGAGTTAGGGTGGGCAAAAAGAAAAAAAATGATCCGAGAAATTATAGCCTGGTTTTATGAATTGGAATCCATCTTGTAATTCTGAGAATGCTTTGGGATTTCTCAAGGACCTTAATGCTACCGAGGGCTAGATAGTGAAGGTCAATCAAAGACTAATACAGAATATATTAAAGTGTCTGATTCTAAAGGCAGGTTTCTCTGGTCCCACTCTGCAAAATTAGAGGGACACGACCAGTTCAGTTTTAGGCAGTATTGAAACAAAGGAAAGCCAAGGTACCCGAACATTTTCTTGACAAGGACTAGTCTTACAGACTAGGGGCTGACAGAGGTGATTTAGAAATTCGGACTCATTGGCTCAGTGTCCTAAGATCTCTTGCACTGGAATACTGAGGAAGGAAGGAAGGAAGGAAGGAAGGAAGGAAGGAAGGAAGGAAGGAAGGAAGGAAGGAAGTCAAGTGAGTTACACTGGAAAAGCTTGTTAATAAAGACAAAAAGGCGCAGGAATGCAGGCAGCAAATTAATAGGGGGAAAAACTCGCCATCAATTTCTCTAGCTGAAAATCCTGCCTTATCATGAATCCTTCCTAGTTTAGAGGACTAGGAAGAGAAGCTGAGAGAGAGGATGTGGGGGGGGGAGACTCACAGGAATGTTATTTTTAAAGATCTGGGCTTTATTAATAGGTTAAGAAAGAGCTCCCTTGGCAGTATAGGTTCTTACAGCTCCATCTCAGATCCTATAAAACATTAATGCCCTGAAAGCTGTTACCGGGATTGGCAGAGACCAGGTCCAAGGCCTGGGAAAGTTGTCCTCTTCAAAAGGGGTTCCGCACTGAGAACTGCTGATGCACTTGAAAGGGGGGGGGGAGGGAGTGGGAGAAAGAAGCTGGGCGGGAGATGGAGCTTTCCTTCCCCTGTGTTCAAATGAAGAAGCCTCAAGGAGACTCCTCAATGTCCTCCCCTCCCCCTCCCCGGAAGGGCACACAGGCCTGTCCTTGGCTCTGAACAGAGCACCAGACATTTGCATCTCCGTTTCTCTTATGCCACCCTCTGAAGACCAGATCACTGGGAAATCCTTCTCTAAAGAACCCAGAAACCCGAAGCCACATTAGCTGGTCTTGTGGTGTATATATTGTGGGGGGAGTTTAGGACCCATAAAAAAATTGTTTAACCTCTACAAAGATACTGGTGTCTTATACACTCCACAGGCAGTCTCCACCCTCACCCCCAGCCCGTCACATAGAG
Organism: Vipera berus; assembly: GCF_964194415.1. NCBI lineage: Eukaryota > Metazoa > Chordata > Lepidosauria > Squamata > Viperidae > Vipera > Vipera berus. Next base: position 42,414,721 of record NC_138203.1, on the reverse strand, counting down.
CATTCCATTGGTATTCCGGATTAAAGCTACCGTATTAAAGGGATTCTCCAACTCTTGTTTCGTCAGCTTTAGTCAGAAACCCTGCAACCTCAAACAAATTAGCTTGGGAATGCCTAGAGACAGAGGCGCCTTACCAGAAACCAGGTTCAACCTGTTACCTCCATTCCCGCCCCTTGAAACTCTGCTGGAAGCTGCAAACCAAGGGCTGCTGCGGGGAGGGAAAGGACGCCCCCAACTCCACAGACAACCCAAGTGGGGAGGGGAACTCCAAGGAGCACAGATGTTGGGAGGGCAATGGGACTTCCGGTCCTTCAGGGCGTTCTGGCCTTTTGTTCTTTTTTTTGCTAAATTCTTTTATTTTTGTTTAAATTCTCACTTCAATTTTTAATTCTTGAAGAACAGCTTCGACAACATATATCGCACTCATTATAAGAAGCAAAGGGTTATATCAAAAATTATTAGTATAGAATCACAGGAAGCCTGGTTTAGAACCAGAAAAAAATACAAAACAGATATAGATACATACACACAGAACAATTCCTTGCTTTTTTTTTTAATAATTATTTGGAAAACGTTATTTCCCCCTCCCTAATTTTTTGTTTCTTGTGTTGGTTTTTTTTCCTCCTTTATGCGCATAACGATGTTTTAAATTTTACAAAAAAAGTGAAAATAAAGACTAATATTTTACAAAATGAAGAACAATGTTCGTGGTCAGTGTTTACCTGTGGATCCCCCTCCCGTTCCCCCTCCCCCTCAGTCAGTTCGGCTTCAGTTTCGTTTCTTAAAACTGTGTTTGCTGTACAGTTGATCACCACTTCAGGTCCGTGATCAAGCCAGGAAAATCCATCTAAATCCTCTTCCTCCTTCTTTCCCGGAGGGGGTGGGGCGGGGCGGGCGGGCAGTATAATGAGACAATCCCTTGGGTCTTTGCTATTTTTGTTTATTCGTTTTAAAGTCTCCCACCTCGGGTGTCGGTGTCGTGTCTCCCTTGGTTCCAGACAGGCGAGCTGCCCCTTTTGGCCACCGCCACCGGGGGCCGGAGTTGCCAGCCTCCTCCGCCAGTCTTTCCTTCAAGACGAGGTTTCCAGGCGCCCGGCCTTGGGGAAGTGGGGCGTTTGTGGGTCCCTTTCTTTGCTCTCTCTCTCCTCGGGACCCCCCCTCTAGCCGCTCAGCCGCAAGGCCTGTGGCGGGTGCGCTAAGCGGGGGAGGCCAGGGGCTGCTTTAGGAACACTGGATGGACATGTAAGGCCAGTTGAAGCTGCTGCCGGAGAGCAGCATGTCTCGGATGAGCGTCTCGATGGGGGTTTTACCTACCAAGCGGACGAAGAAGAGCTGCTCGATGACCGACGAGGAGACGGTACGCAGGGAAGGCAGCCGGAGGAGCAGCTTGCCGAAGCGGCTGGGCTGGTTGGGGTACTGGCTGCGCACGTATTCCTCCAGGGCGCACTGCGACTTCTCCTGCAGGCTCTCGATGTGCGCCGCGTCCGACAGGCCACAGGCATCTGTCCGGCCAGCAGAGAAGCAGCGCGAGCGAGAGGGAGAGAGAGAGAGAGAGAGAGAGCAGGGCAAGAGGGTTAGCGAGGGGTGGGCCACCGCGGCCAGCCGGCAGGTCGCCCCCTCCCTCCCGACCGGAGACCCCAGGCAGCCCCTCCCCGCGGCCTTGCGCGGGCTTCCTTCTGCATCTGACTGGCATCTCTCTCAAAAAAAAAGGACCGTGGGCAGGGGGCACCGGAGCTACCCTTCTCGGCCCGGCAGCACCGCGGCTGCAGACGCCAGGAAGCGCCCAGGCCTCGCTTCCTTCCCTGAGTTGCATCCTATTGTTAGCCGGTGGACACGCGTGCTTGCCCTCCCCGCGGAGAGCGAGGGGGCGAGCGAGAGACGCCGCCAGAAGGATACTTCGTGGACAGTCTCCGAAGGACGCCTTCCCCCCCCCTCCTCCGGCGCCCCCTCCACTCTAGGGAAAAACTCCCAGGGGGGGGGGCTCGATGGGGCCAGGGCTGCGCGTGCAGGCGAGAGAGCCGAAGCAGGCTAAGATTGGAGCCGCTCGCACGAAAGGCCGCCGCCTCCATTTCCGGGAGGGGAAGGTGGTGGTGATGTGTGTGTGTGTGTGTGTGTGTGTGTGTGTAGTGGGGGGGGGGTTTGAAAGAGAAGGCGAGCTAGAGCAGCGCGCTCGCTTTGTCTCCGGATCTGGACGATCGGAGTAATTGAAATTTGGTGGCATCCTCTAGAAGCCGGATAATCATTGCCGGGAAAATGGCTCAGCTCCCCGCCTCTCTGCCCCCCCCCCAGCCGCCCGCCCGCCCGCGCTAAGAAGGCGTCTGCAGCTGCTCCCGCTCGCGCTCACAAAGCTGCGCCGCCTGCCTGGCCTGAGCTGGGAGGCTGCAGCTATACCCGAGGAAGAAGGCCTCCTCCAGAGAGTCGGGAAAGTGCCTAGCTCCAGTTCTCTTTCGGAAGGGGAGGACACGCATTTCCCGGAACCAGAAAATGGCATAAGAGACCCTCCCTTCCTATGTATACATTCCGCATCTGCCTGCTTCACTCCTTTCTCCTAGGGTTAAAAAAAAACCAGGGCCGGGGTATCAACCCATCCTTCCTAATAGCTTTCCGGCCGCCTCCATTATTATTATTATTATTATTATTATTATTATTATTATTATTATTATTATTATTATTATTATTATTATTATTATTATTAATTAAGCAGCTTTCGGGGAGGTGGTATGGGGAGAAGAAAAAAATAAAAGTCCAAGAAAAAGAAGCGGGGGTGGGGGGAAGCCACCTGCGCATAAGCGGCGGGTGCTTCGGGCGGGAAAGCGGGGAGCCGCTGTCGCCTGCCTTGTTCAGATTCGCAACTTGTTTTCTTCTATCAATAATAAATATTTCAAAACATCGTGATCACAAGGCAGCCGTCAACTAGCGCGGCGGTTTAGCGGAGATCAAAGCAGCTTTTGAGATGGATGTGCGTGCGTGTGTGTGTGTGTGTATGTGGGGGGGGGAATGGTGTGTGAGAGTGGGCGTATATGTACGTATGAATGTATTAATCTGGGGGAGGGTCGCCTACGCAGACCTTGAAAACGTAACACCTAGAAAAAGGCAATGAAAAAATTATTTGCACAATCCCTTTTGAGCTGTTGTTTTAGCTGGTATCAGCCTATTAGTTTTGTGACAAGGGATCTCCCGTTTTCCGGCCGGGGCTCTCAAAAGATTGCCAGGCACCTTCGTGCCCACGCTTCTGGCCTCAAGCGAAAATAGAAATAAACCAAGCTATAATTCAAACGCTTCTGAGGAACAGACCTTCATGACCCCAGCTACAGACTAAGGACCGCTTAGATGTACAATTACGCACGCCCGACTGTTGTGCTAATCCATGCTTTTGCCTTAAATGCAGTGATCATTTGCAACATCTAAAATCGGGGGGGGGGGAGGAGGCGCAGGGAGGGGAAAAAAGAGAGCGAGAATGTGTGTGTGTGAGAGTGTGTGTGTGTGTGTGTGAGAGAGAAAGAGAGAGAGAGAGAGAGAGAGGAGGGAGGGAGATTGCAATGCACAGACGTCATGCAACAGAGACCTGCCCTTATTTGTGGTCCATTATAGTGAAGAGTCACTATCTTCTTTAGCTGTGACGAAGAGATCTTTCTCCTCTACACCCTTTTGCTTCTACTCCCGCTCTCTCGCCCCCCCCCCCCCCGTTTGCCACGTTGCCCTTTTCCACCACGGTCTTTAGTTTCAGGCAAGTTCTAAATAAGGCAGGATGAAAGAGTCTGGTTGCCTCAGCATATCTCTTTGGAGGCTCCCTGCCCTATTCTCTGGATTGGTGAAATATTTATTTCTGCTTCTGCTTTCTCCAGCTTGAGGCCACCACTGGGATTGTGAGAAAAGAGCATCGGCAAAGCCTCCTCCCCCCCCCTTAATATATCCAACAGATGCTTAATAAAACATATCTTCTTCTGTTATTTTTTCTTCTTCAAGCTTTACTCCTACCTAGCGCAAGTGGGGTGGACTTTGAATTTACTTGGCACTCCTCGCGCTCAAGATAATTCTCTCCTCCCCAGCAAACATGTCTGGATCGAGGAGATGCTTTCCAACCAGACAATCTGAAAATTAATTAAACAATCTGTGCTATCTGATCGATTAGCTGATTGAGTTGAGATGAAATAGACCAAAGAAGGAAAGTGATGCATGTTCGTCTTTTTTAGCTTACTTCTTTTCAGAAAAGAAATGAGAAATGAGAGGAGAGGGACTATGAAGGCAGAAGGTGGTGGACATAAAAACTGTGTTTCTCTCACTTTTTGAAGAGGTTATAATTTTCCCTGCAGTCATTATTTGTTGGTATTTTCCTTTCCAATCAATGGCAGAGAAACTATATAAATAAATAAAAATTACTATACCTCTACTACACATGACTAGCACATGTCATTCAACTTTTGTTATTAGGTGGAGAATATTTTACCTAATGCACCTGGGAGTGAGTGTTAAGTGCTAAACAAAACAAAACAAAAATATATACTGTTTGCAAATGAGAGAATGAGAAATCAACATTGTTACTGTATGGGAGATAGATTTATACAACTGACCTGCTCTGATATTTCTGTGGGTAATATTACTCCTATGATTCTAAGTTGTAGAGAGGAATGTGCATTCCCATGTTAATTAAAAATTAGCATATTGGTGTGAAAAGTAAACATGTTGGGATTACTTTTAAGGTGCTGCTTAACATGAGGATAGTCTCCAAACTTCTTGTGGGTGAACAAAAATATTCTGAAGTCCAAATGATGCTGATCAAATAAATAAAAAAAATATAAGAAACACACTAATCTCCAAGCAGGCTTAAACACTGATCTCTCATCTAAAAACACCAATGATTTTGAAGCAAGACTTATTTTACATTTAGGATCAGATTGCTGAGTTAAGCCTCTGGGACCAGGTGGCTAAAAATGTTTTCTCCATCCATCAAAGTTTGCTTAAAAAGTTGGATGGCTTGATGAAAGATTTGCCATCAATTACCTTCTGGCCAGCAATCAAAACAAGATTAGCCCAAGTGGAAATGAGTGTATATGAAAACTGAAAAGGAGGAGGTAGTTGAAGTGGGGGAATGTGGGGGTGGGTGGGAAAGAACCATCAAAGGGGTTATGCTGGAAAATGCTATTCCAGTCTACCAATTGTTATTGAATGAATAATTATGAACAATTAACATTGCTGTGAACTCCCCCCAAATATAGCAATAATATCTGCTTTATTAAATCAGCCTGGTAAGGTTGGGCCTTGAGGATTTGAGAAAATGAAGAGGGGGGGTGTCAGGCCTTTTATTCTGTGGGGTCATTTCAGTGAAGTCCCTTTAAGCAACCACCTTTCTTTACATTCTGGCTGAAAAAGGTTCCGTTTTAAAACTCATCTGAATATTTCTGCCCTTTGTCCAGTTCCCCCAGTCTCCAAAGGAAGAAATGGCTAGGAAAAAGTATTTAAGGCTGCAGTTGAAATCCCCCTGAAAAATGCCAGCCGGGTCCCTTTTAGTCAGTTGTGAAAAACATGTTTCCGCCAGAAAAACAGGCCAAAGATAAATGCAGCTCTAAGGCTGCTTCGTAAATCTCCCCATTTGTTTTAAGATCTGCACTTGATCCTCTGCAAAGAAAGGAGTCCTCACTCCCAGCCCTGCATTTGCAGCCAGAGGAACAAGGGGGGGCAGTCACAGTCCACCTCTCTGAGCATTGCGCATACCAATGAGTCCCCATCTAAATAAATTATCCAGTGTTCAAATCGATATTAATACTATGTTTGCTACATTAAGGTTTTGCACAAATTTAAGAGTCGTTTGACTACAATGTAAATACTATTTCTCAGGCACGTGAGGCTAGAAATATTAATAGATTCTTTCTCTAAATCAGAAATTCAGCAAGCGGGGCCAATGAAATCTTTGTCTATTGCTTGACTTCAGGTTTAAGGGGAAATTTAATAGTACTCAAGCACACGAAAAAGATTTTTTTTTTAAACAGCACAACCATTTCCATAACCTTTCAATCCCAGACAGTCCTACTTGGGAGTAAATTCTGTTGCATTCAGTAGCATTTATTTTTGAGCAGATGTGCATGTGATTGTCCTGTGCAGAGTGCAAATTTAAGTCACAGACAGCCATACTTTTCCAGTAAGACTCAAAGGCCATCTTGTAGATTTATTCATAAATCTTTGATTTTGTTTATAGTGGTGGCTCAGCCAGGTTTTCCATAATAAAAAAGATGCCTGAATTTTTATAGACTTCGACCAGAGCACTTCAAAGGTGAGGTTAATATCCTCTTTTGCAAAGTTAATTTGAGCCATCTATCATAAACAAAATTATGGACCAGCACTTTATATCCATCCCTGTTTCTAATTTAATTGTGTGGGGGTGGGGGGTGTTGCAACCAATCTGTTAGTATTTGTATAGAGTTGCCTTATGTGTTTTAATGTATTTTTATCTCCAAACCAGAGCTTGGAGAAGAAAAACTACAGAACTACAGAAATGTTTGGAGATGGGAGAAAGAGAATAATAAATGGGGCTGGAACTTTGAGAAAAGGCCAAGAAAATATCTCTGAAAATCTTGGGGCAAACCTCTCTCTCTCTCTCTCTCTCTCTCTCTCTCTCTCTCTCTCTCTCTCTCTCTCTCTCTCTCTCTCTCTCTCTCTCTCTCTCTGTGTGTGTGTGTGTGTGTGTGTGTCTCCTTTTTAAGCAGGAAAGGAGTGGGGAGGTTCTTTTGGCCTTCAGGTCAATTTTTACCTGCTCCTCTGATCTCAGCAATTGGAATTATGAATACTTTCTAGTAAAGGGGGAGGGAGAATCACACAGCAATAAAGAAGGAATGTGGAGGATTTATTTGTATCTCTGCCTTCCTGTTCAACAAGCTCTGGTGAAAAACCTTAGCCAAGGTTTTAAACCTCTTCCTCCTCCTCCTCCTCCTCCTCCTCCTCCTCCTCCTCCTCCTCCTCCTCCTCCCTTCTTTCTCTTGCTCACTCTCTTGCTCGCACATTTTAATTTAACTTAATTTAACTTAATTTAACTCCCCCTGCTCGGAAGCCAAACTCCGGCCAAGGCAGCCAACAGCGCATCCCTTAAGCCTCCGCTTGGCCAATTTCACCGCAGGCCTACAAGTCGGAAGCTGTCCTGGCCCAGGTCCACCAACTCGCGAGGCCTGCAAGCCAGGCCCTGAGCGAGCTTTGCCTCTCCCGGGGCCCCGGGAGCTACCTCTTCCTTTGGCCCAAGTCTCCGGGGAAAGGGCCTGCGAGGCTGCTTCGCCTCCAGCTCCTCCTCCTCCTCCTCCAGCCTTCTAGCCCAGCCCGGCCCGGCCCACTGACCTGAGGTGAAGAGGACGATGGCTTTGAGGCAGCTGTATTCGGCGGAATCGACGTGCAGGGCCTTGAGCTTCTCCACCTGCTCCTGGAAGATGCGGATGTGGTCCATGAAGGCCACCACGCGGTCGGCAGACATGGGCGAGGCGTGGAGGCCGGCAGCGGCCAGGAGCGGGGCCACGTGCAGCGGCATGGAGCACTGGGCGGCGTTGAGCACGAAGAGCTCGCTCCAGGTGAGGCGCAGCAGGGCCACCTGGTCGGTGATCTGCAGGTCCGGGAAGAAAGGGATGTTGCGGGCCCACTCGACGGCGCTGAAGAGCAGCCGCGCCGCCAGCTCGCAGATGTTCTCGATGCCCATGATGTTGTTGGGCTGCATGCACTGGCTGCCGTAGCGCGACGTCGGGTAAGGCTCGGCTCGCAGCAGCAGCGAGATGTAGCCCGACAGGTAGCAGTGGCCGTTCAGCGGGTCGCCGTTGGTCAGCGCGTACTGGCCCGGGTTCGGCTGGCTCGGAGGCATCCTTCCTCGCTGAACCGCTGACGAAAAGAGGGAGAGAGAGAGAAAAGGAGAGGAAATGTGCATCCGGCAGCCTGGGCAAAAACCCCAGCCCTCCCCAGACAGCCGTCGCCCCGCGCCAGGAGAAGCAGCAGCAGCAGCCGCAGCAGCAGCAGCAGCCCAAGCAAAGCGCGCGCGCGCGCGCGCGCGCACACACACACACACACACACAAGCGCGCTCCCTCTAACACACGCAAACAAAAACACACACACACACACAGACAGACACAAATCCGAAGGTATGTGTATGGGTAATACGGCAGACACAGACACAATGTAAGCCTCCCTCCCCTCCTGCAACCTTGCATTGTTGTGCAAATGGGGACGCCCAGATGCTCCCTGCGAGGGAGGTTGCCTTTCTCCCTGCAAGAAGGTAGTGGTGGTGGTGATGGTGAGGATGAGGATGATAAGAAGAAGAAGAAGAAGAATGTGATACAGATAAAAGCACAAGCTTTTTAAAACTGCTTCTGCCAATGCTTAAAAAATAAATAAATCAGGTCCCACCTGCAAAATGTTCCCGCTTTGTCTTTCCAGAGAACCAGTGAGACATTCTGAGTCCTCTGGAGCCCAGTCAGTGCTCAAAGTTGTTGCAATTGCAAAATACTATCCAACCAAGCCTCCCCTTTATTTGCCAGTCTGGAATCGCACAATAAGGCTACCAAACTGGGAAGGGGGGGCAGTGTGGGGGTCAGGGAGAGCTCTCCTTAGCCTTGCAAGCTACTCTTGCCTAAACAATCAAGTCCCAGTCCAACTAAACACACACACACAGAGACAGACACACACAGACAGACACACACACAGACACACACACAGACACACAGGGCAAGCTCCTACCCAATTTAAATGGATCATTCTGTATTTAAAAGGATGGTGCGTGTGTGTGTGTGTGTGTGTGTGTGTGCTGTTATGGTAAAAGAGATGAATTAAAATAAAATGTGAACTTACAGAAGCCAAACATGAGCAGCAAGGAAAGAAGGATAGCACCAAGTCTTTAACTGTGTGGTTCCAGAAAGCACCAACTTGCTACTGCTTTGACCAGTGAAGACAAATATGCATGCACTATACATACATACATACGTACATACGTAGGTACACACACCACATGCCTGCACACACTACTCAAATGCCATGGATTCATTCACTATCCCAAATGTAAGCATGTTTGGATTTATTTAAAGCTGAACAAACTTTGTGTGTGTGTGTGTATGGGCGTAAGTGTGTGATTTACTCATCTGAGGCCAAAAAATTCTAACCTGAGGCTTATAAATAATGGTGACAAGGTGAAGGGAGGGCCTGTGGTGAACATTTTAACCTCTCCAAATAAATATTTTCTGTTTCATACCATTACATATTTTAATCATTTTCAATCAAGATATTTCTGTCTAGTGTCAGAACCTCACCTCGATTTACTATAGTTACTATAGTTTAGATTTCCAAAGCTGCAGCTGTGCATTTCAAACACAGTTCAAAGATAGTGAGGGATTTATCTCCTTCATATATTTCTGTATTGATTAATTTCTAGTTTTGTTTCTTCAAGATGTCTTTCCTGACAAAAGCTGGCTGAAGCTACAAATGAAGTCATCAGTAGACAGTTTTTTTTTTTTAAAAAAAAATCTTTTTCTCTATGGCACAACATTTAACATTTTTCAAATTTTCATTGCAGAAAATGAATTTTTTTTAATCTATTTGACACTTAGGACATTTTTAATCAGAGCATGGGAAAGAGCATATACTGCAGTCAATCTGGGTAAAGGACAAATAAAAAGTAAGATGGAAATATATTATAAATAAAGAGCTTCTGTCTTTGGGGTGGGAAAAGAATCTTGCTATTACAACATTGGAAGTATTTGTGTTTGTTTTCAAACATTGACCAGCACAATCCAGAAATAAGCTATGCCTTATGGTAACAACAACGACAATAACAACAGCAGCAGCAGCAACAGCAATCATTGACTTGGGGGGGGCGGTAAGTAGTACTGTATTTAAGAGACAATGAGATTTCATAGGGAAATGAAATGAAGAGCACACTGAGGAATGGGGGTGGGGAAATGGTAAAAGTAAAAAAAAAAGCAGAGCACATTCACAAACTTTCCTTCCAAAGCGTGAGAGGAAAAATGAATCTGGGCAAAGGCCAGATGTGGGAAAACGAGGAGTAGCTAGCAGGTGAGGAAGGCAGCAGAGAGAAGCAACACAAGCAGCACAATTCACACACAGAGACAGACGCACGCATAGCCAGCCTTGCCATACATTTCTTTGGGGAGGTGAGGAAGTTTTTGACTCATCTGAAGTTAGGATCCTCCCCCCACCACCACCCTTCCCATTTTAATAGGGGTTTAAAAAAGAGTGAAAAAAAGAGGCTGGGGAAGCAAGCCAGCATGGAAAGAAAGGGCTACTCATTTGTCCCTTTCCTCCTTCCTCAGTTCCAAATTACTTTAAAAAAAAAGGCAGGAGTGGGGAAGAGAGAGAGACGGAGAGCGATAGGACTCGTTGACTCAGTTGGCGGTTGTCTTGGCTGCTGACATTATTAATAATAATAATAACAACCGTAATAATAATCTGCGGGTGGAGTGGGGAAACTGCGATATGGGGGGGGGAGGGTGAAGAGGACGGGGGGGGGGCAGCACATCTCCCCCACCCTCTCCAGGACCCGCTGTCAACGCACACCCCATGGGGGAGTAGAATAGGGAGGAAATCATATTCACCTTCCCTCCTCATGCCCACTTTGAGGCACTTCTTCAGGCGGCAGTATTGGCACTGGTTGCGGTGGTGCTGGTCGATGGGACAGTTCCGGTTGGCCCGGCAAGTGTACGTTAAGTTCCTGCGGACGCTCCGCTTGAAGAAACTTTTGCAGCCCTCGCAGGTGAACTGCCCGTAGTGCTTCCCGCTGGATTTGTCGCCGCAGACCACGCACTCGATGTGCTGCTGCTGCTGCTGCTGACTCTGGCCGGAGCCTTGCTGCTGCTGGCCCTTGTCGCCCGGCGTGGACGGGGCGCCTGGCTGGCTCGGCGTTTGCGGCGTGTGGGGGGCCGCCGAGGCCCCTTGCTGCGGATCCCGGCCCGGCTGAGCTGCTCCGGTGGGGCCGCCCCCGGCCACGTCCTCTTGCGCATCTCGCCAGCTGCTAACTACCATTGCCATATCTCGGGCCCGCGGAGGAAAAAAAAAAGGGGGTGGGGGTGGGGGTCCGCCGGGGAAAAGGCCGGGAGAGGAGGGGGTCCGGGCTGGGGGGGAGGGATGGGGTGGGGGAGAAGGAGGCTTCCCGGGCTGGGGGGGGGAAAGCAGAAACGAGGGATCAGGACTCCTCCCGCTTGGCTGCTGCCACCGCCGCCGCCGCTCCTACGGCCGCCGCCGCCTCCTGCTCTCTCGGCTGGTTGCTTTCCGCTTCTCTCCCCTGCCCTGCCCCCCGCCTGCCCTCCTTCCTGCCTTCCTCCCCTCCGCCTCGCCTTCCCCGCTCCCGCGTTTTCCCTCTCCCCGCCTCGGATTCGGGGTGATTCCCCGGGAGAGGGCGATGGGATTCCGGCGAGCTTTCAAGCCTTTCTCGGCGGTCTCCGGCACGGCTCAGGAAGCGTTTCTGCGCCGCCCGGCCGGAGCCTTTGCCTCCTTCCCTCCCCCAAGCAAGGCGTCCTTTTTCAAGTTGCAAAACCAAGCGGGGTGAAGCGGGCTGTCGGGAAAGACATTCAGGAGGGTCACCCTGGAGAGGAGAGGGAGCGGGAGCGGGAGCGGGAGGAGGAGGAGGAGGAGGAGGGAAAGGAGGAAGAGGAGGTGATCGACTCGCTCGACCCAGTCCGGGCCGGCCAGCCCCGTAACGTCCGAGCTCGCACCGCGGGCGGAGAGGCAGGAAGCCGAGAGGAAGAAGACCGCCAGGAAGCTGCCTCTGCAGCCGCCGCCGCCGCCGCAGCCTCCTCCTCCTCCTCCGCCGCCGCCTCTGTCTCTGTCGCCGCCGCTGCTAGGAAGGCTGCCGGTGCTGCGGCCGCCTCCGCCGCCGCCACTGCCTCCTCCGCCACCGGGGCCCGACCGGGGGTGTCGCCGCTGGATCGCGCTCGTCCCCGCCGCCGAGTCTGGGAATGGAGGGAGGCCGGCGAGGAAGCGGCCGAGGCGCAGCTGCCGCTCAGGGCGCGCGGGTGTCCGGGGGCCAGGTCCAAGGCAGCGCCGCGGAGTCAGCCATTCAGGAGAGGCGGGTTGGGAAGCTCCGGGGACGCCGGCCAGAAGCGAGGCGCGGAGGCGAGCGCCGAGTTGAGGAGACACTTTGGGGCTCCGTCTCTCTCTCTCTCTCTCTTTCTCTTTCTCTCTCTCTCTCTCTCTCTCGCCGCCGCTCTTTCTTCGACCGGGTCTCTCCTTCTCTCTCTCTTCCCGGCTTTAATTTCGGAGAAAATCTACCAAGGCGAAGGCAGCAGCTTCGCTTTCTCCCGGCAGACGGAGGATCCCCAGCCAAGTGCCAACGCCAAAAGCGAACATGGAGAGAGAAGCGAATATTACACGCGCGCGGAGGGGAGGGAAAAAGCCAAAGGAGAGCGAGCGAGCGAGCGAGCAATCCAAAGTAGGTCGAATAAATAAAGCCTCTTCTCCTGGCGCTTTCCTCGCTCGCGCTTCTCGCCTTCTTTCTTCTGCCGTGGCTGGTGCAAAGAACCACTGGAGATCGCCGAAGGAAACCGCTCCTCTTTTCTCCCCTCTCTCTTTTCCTTCGTTCCTTTCCTCTATGCCTGCCTTCCTTCCTTCCTTCCTTCCTTCTTTCCTTCCTTCTCTTCTTTTCTTTTTCTTCGGGAAAATAATCGGAGGGGGGGAAAAAAGCACACAGGCACAAAAACCTTCAGCAGCCAAGACTAAAGCCCTCCCCCAAAGAGTAAAAAAAAAAAGTTTAAAACCGAACGATATGAAGATGTTAAAAGGCGTCCCCTTTGCTCTTTTCTTTTCTTTTCTTTGTAGTCTTGTCTTTCCTTTCTCTCTCTCTCTCTCTCTCTCTCCTTTCCTTTTAAGTTTCCTCTCTCTCTACTCTCGTGGAGAAGGAAGCCAAAAGCTCAAAGAAAAGAAGGGTGGAAAAAGAGAGAAGGAAGAAGCAGATAAGGGGGGGGAGAAACATCAACTAATAGAATATGCAAGAAACGAGAGAGAGAGAGAGAGAGAGAGAGAGAGAGAGAGAGGTGGAGAGAGAGAGAGAGAGAGAAGAGAGAGAGAGAGAGAACCAAAAAATGAATGCGTTTCAACGGGAAGACTAGCAGAGCAATGTTTCCGAAAGGGAGATCTGCGCGAATGTCTGTATATAGTGAACTTTGACACGACTATTGAAACTGACACGTTTCTATGGAGATCGCTGCCTTATATGGAGCTCATGTCAAGGAGCCAAGAGAGGGGCTGCTGGCAACTGATAATCAAAGGCGACTGACTGGTCAGAGCCCTGAATTGGGGGGGGGGAGAGAAAATGGGAGGCTAAGGTTAGCCAAGCCTCTTTCACTCCATTGGCTGCGTCTCCCCTCTCTCTTGTCTCTTTCCCTCTCGCTTTCTCGCTTCCCCCCCCCGCCTTTATTCTTTGCTACCTACTGCCTAAGATAGGGAGGGGCGAGGGGGAGGGAGGGAGGAAGAAGGAGGGGGATTCTTCTGACAAGCACAATTTACACTGAGATCGCCCTGCTCGGCTATTTACTTTGAGACCTGATTAGTATGGGTCGTCTATGGTCACACACAGACGCACACGCACGAGAAAAGAAAGGAAGAAGGGGGGAGGGAAAGAGATGCAGTGGGGTAGGCAGAAAAGAGGAATTAAAAGGAAATTATTTTGGTTCAATCTAAAAAGTTTTTTTTTAAATCAGTTTTCTCTGTGTCTCTTTGGTTTCCCTTCCTTTCCTCCCTAAACACTCTGTTTAGGAATTGCAGGGCTTGGATTGGATTCCATTGTTTAATGGCTGGAAGTAGATGGCTAAGGAGAATCCATAAGGGAAGTAAGTATTTAAAAATACATGTATGGTTCCATATGTTACTATCTGACACGTTTCTCCTCTTTTTCTCTTCCACCACTCTGCCTTCTTTGCCTCGTTTTAACTATTCCCCCCCCCTCCGTTTTGTTTTGTTCTGTTTCTTTGCTGTTGCTCATGCCAAGATGAATTTCCATGATCAGAAAGCAGCATCTCATTTCATTTGGAGATCTCATCTCTCCCGGTTTTTTTTTATTTTTTTTTTACTGCTTAATGTATATTAGGTTGGTATTTTAAGTTAAATTCTCCTTGCACCCATTTTTCCCCTCCATAAATATTTTTTTCTACCTGAGGACCAATGTTGCAAAGGAAAGTTCAAGTAAGAGAGAGAGGAAAAATGTTTTAGAGGAGTGCACTCTGGAAACAGTGCTCTCTCTCTCTCTCTCTCTCTCTCTCTCTCTCTCTCTCTCTGTGTGTGTGTGCGCGCGCATGAGCGCGGGCGCGTGTGTGTCGAGGCGGGTGGAGGACAGATTCTCCTTCCCCAGTGCTAATGGAATCGCTGAATCGTGCTGCCATCTAGCGGACAGGAAGAGAGAGAAATGTGGATCTGCAGTTTATATTGCCTCCCCCCCCCCTTGTGTTAGGAAAAAGCCCTAGCAGCTTATACAGGAGCGGGGTGGGGGGGTGGGGTTGTAAAGTACCTTATTTGTTCCCTTCAAATTCCACAGGGAAAGAAAGCGTGAGAGGGTAAATATTAGTTTCATATGGATAGTGAGGGGAAAAAATTATTTTTATTAACTTCCAAGACGTTACAATCTCGGTGCTCCGATCGACCCCTTTTCCATATTTCCCCCGTCTTCCCAACTTCTATGAAACTTCTAATGCCAGAAGGAAGCGATTCCTGAGATGTTCGTCTGTTTTTTTGCAGAGAAGCAAAAACGCTATGGCTGGGAGAACCGGTGTCCCTTTTCAAGTTTCCAAAGTTCAGAAGCTCAGCTGCTGAGGCGCTTTTCTGGAGCCGAACGGGCAGTTTTGCAATTTGACGGTGGAATAGCGAAGGGTGGCTTCACCCTCCCCACCCGCCTTCCTCTCCCTCCCCCGCTCTGCCATCAGTTTTCCCTGCCAAGCCGTCCTTATTGTAAGGGTGCATTGATTTAAAAAAAAAAGGGCGTTATTGAAAATGCAACTGTGGGCTTTTTCGCCTCTCTCCCTCTTTTCCGATAAACTCTCGGTCCCGCATTCTGGTGGTCACTGAAAAGGTGAAACGAATAAGATTAAATCTCTCACACGCATACACGCACACACTCCCACACTCGCCTCCCCCCCCCAAGCTCTGTATGTGTACCATCTAAGATTTTACTCCCCGGACTGCGGAGAGACGGAGGGGAAAAAAAAGAGGCAGAGCAAGAGAAAAGCGAAGAGGGAGGGAGAAGGGGCGAGAGCGGGGAGAAAGAAGCAGCAACGTAGGAAGCCTGCGAGAGGCACCAGCTCCTTGACAAGGTTTCTTCGGAGTCCGGATCCCCTCAGCTGGCAAGCAGCAGCCCTGGGCCGCCCAAGGCAAGTAGCTTTTTGCTTTCTGTCTTCTATATTTCTGACCAAGTTAGACCCTGAGAAGCAGCATCCAGAGCTGCTTTGAGCTGGGAAACTCTCCCGCTCTCTCCCCGCCCCGGCTTGCTCCTTTGGCAGAGTTCAACCGGAGCGGCAACTTGGACACGGGAACTTTTTTTTAAAAAAATCTTTCTCTCTCTCCCTCCCACACTTCTCCGCCCTCCATCACACAGTTTCCGTGCCCTGTTTTTCCCCCCATCACTTTTGCCGGACGCAGAACAGAAGCAGATCCGGCCTGGCTGGGATTTTCCAACCACAAACAGGTTGGAAGGAGTGTGTGTGTGTGTGTGTGTGTGTGTGTGAGAGAGAGAGAGAGAGAGAGAGAGAGAGAGAGAGAGAGAGAGTTAGAGTCTCTCTCTCTCTCTCTCTGTGTGTGTGTGTGTGTGTGTGTGTGTGAGAGAGAGAGAGAGAGAGTGTTAGAGTGTCTCTCTCTCTCTCTGTGTGTGTGTGTGTGTGTAGGTGGGGGAGCATAGGACGGGGGCAGCTGTTTATAGCCTTGAGATAGGAAAATGGGAAAACTTAGGGGATAGAAGCTGCGTGTAATCAATAACCTTCCTTGTTATCCCAATCTTAAAAAGAAAAGGCCAAAAGTACTGATAGGGTTCCACGAAATTAACTGAACTTCCTCCAGAATCCACCGAGCCTCTCCAAGTAGGAGCTATCCGTGTTGGTTTCGGCAGACATATGCGCGGGTTTCGTAAGAGACAGTCTCGGTTAGGAGCAGGCGCTCGCTCACCTTCCGAGGGAACCTCTTGGGCCCTTTTAACGGAGGCGAAGGTCTCCTTAGTGGGGGGGGGGAGGCTGTGTCAAGCCGCCCGTCTTCTCGCCGGAGTTTTGCATCTGCCCGAGAGAGAGAAAGAGAGAGAGAGAGAGAGAGAGAGGGAGAGAAAGAGAGAATGCCACGGGGCCCTGCGGTGTCTGAGCTGAGCTTGCTTGCGCTCTGATCTTTACCTGCTTCGCTTGTTACTTGATCACCTAATGAAAAGATCGATTGCAAATTGTTTATCCGAGGGGGAGAGACTGTCAACAGCTTAGAGGGACAACAGGGAGAGCCACAGAATGAAAAAAAGAGAGGCAGGGCAGCGAGGAAGGCCTTCTTTCCTCCCCCCCCCCCGCCCCCAGCATACAGCCTTTATTACCAGGAAGGGACTATATAGGTTGCCTTGAAAAGAAGGACAAATAATCTCCCAATTATTTCTCGGTGTAAAGCAATGTGTAGAGTTTGTCCTTGTCAGAAGGGCCTCCGTGCAATACCTGGGTTTTTATTTAAAGAAAATATGGGGTGATTAGTGGCCACTTCACTAGGTTCTTTCAAGAAGCCTTACATTCTGAGATTTGGTCCAAAGGAATATCGGTTAAACTATCCACAGGCATTAATTTAGATAGCTCAGATGTAGAAATACTTTATAAATCCTTGTCCTCTTTTTCTTTCTTTTACCGAACAACTGTAATAATAATATAGTATATCAAAGTCGTCTAGCTTTAGGCAAAAATACTCTTAAGATGTGATCTAAAAAACAGAGGAAAGCTCTAACTTTTAAGTCCCAGGCTATTTACACTGAATTTGCTTTGATTTCCGTGGTGTTTATTGATATTTAGAATCCCAGTTTGGCCAGTAAAGGGCAAATGGCTTAAACAGAAGGAGGTTGTGCTTTGGGCATCCAGAGTGCCAGATGACATTTTCAGGTGTGGACTTTCTTTCTTTCTCTTTCTTTCTTTCTTTCTTTCTTTCTTTCTTTCTTTCTTTCTTTCTTTCTTTCTTTCTTTCTTTCTTTCTTTCTTTCTTTCTTTCTTTCTTTCTTTCTTTTTAACGGGGAGGAGAGAGATAGAAATCAAAGGACATTCATGATATTCTCTGGACATACGAGCAGGGTTGCCGATGCCATAAACCATATGAATGGTGTCCCATGAAATTGTAATGTCTGGGGGAATAAGGAGCTGAAGGCTAACTAAAGAAAAACCTGGGTTGCTTTCTTGATCCTTCAGATAAGCCGTTTGCATATTTTGATGGGGTATTTTTATGTGAAATTAGAGATTCACATTTGTCCCCCAAATCCTTCTCTATGGAAGCACTTAAATCAAGGGAAGCTGCAGTCCCAAAGACCCCTTCCTGGGAGTAGGGCCAATTGAACGCCAAGGAGCCTACTTCTGGGAAGCCCTGCATGTAGGACATCAAAGTTGATGGGTTCGCTTCAGGGCTGGTATCTGAAGAGGAGAGATTTACACCCTGCAGGGAAGGGCTGCTATACTTTAGGTGTAAGTTTTCCAGTCATTTCTAAAAACACAGAGGTAATTTAAAAACTAAAAGGAGAAGAAGAAAAAGGCACAGACTTCTTCCTCTACCGATTAAAAAAAAAGCTCAACTGGGGAATATATAGATAGACAGAGAGCGATAGAGAGAGATAGAGACATAGAGATAGAGATATGTTGTTCTTCCCGAAACTAGTTTTCTTTTAAAGGCCCAATTTCCCCTGAAAATTCATCTGCATGATTCTCGTCCTTTATCATAGATAGGGCTGCTCGGCTTGTGCTTAGATTCGCTTATCTGTTAAATCATCCTTATAAGGAAAGCTATCGGGATCTTCGCTTTCCTAAGCGGAGGGGGGGGGGGAAACCAACCACGTTTCATTTTTTTCCAGCAACGCAGCCGAGCAGCTCACTCCCTATTCTGGTACGAGATCCAGATGCCTTTCGTTAGGACATGACATTTGGGAGCTGCTTTTTTTTTTAAGCACACACATATGCCATTCCCCCTTCTCCCTCCGTAGATCAACTTAAAACCAACCCAGAAAGACGAGCCATACGGAAGGCGTGCTTGGAATTCTGTTCTCTTGCTTTCACAGACTTAACAGCCTGCTGGGCCGTTTGAGAGCCCCGCAAATCAACTCCCAAAAGCCTTCGACGGCCGTCTCCTCCCAAGGCCGGGGCTTCCTAGCTTTCGGCTACCCGGGGTCGTCAGAGAGCAGCAGACCGAGAGGCGTTCTGCCTTCCAGGCCTTGGTCCAACTCTTCCACTCTATGGGCAAAAAGATGAAAGGTCGCGCAAACGATTCAGCTTCCTCGTCCCCATTTCTTTTTAGGTCCGGCCAAAATACAAGAGCGCCCGGCCATGGCCACGGTCCAGATGTTCCTCTCCCACATCCCACAGCGCCTCTCCGAAGCCCGCCTTAGGCAGCGGAGCCTACCTAGCAAGGCTGCGCCTTCTACCAGCGAAAGTAGGCCGCGGTGGCGGGTAATTCCTTCCCACCCACCCCCCACCGCCTCTCCGCTGCTACCCGTTTTCCAGTGAAACGGGAAGCCGACGCCCGCTTGCCTGTTTCTCTCCCATTGCTCGCGGTCTGTATAATTCTAATTTTACACAGCGCAGATAGCTGAGGTCTGTGCGCGCCCTGCCGTCTGAGAACTGTTCTCATTTGAGCGTTCCCTCGGAGAGTCTCCAGCGGGGTTCTGCCTCCTGTTTATAAGTAGCCGGGGGGGGGAGCCACCTAGATTTTTTTTTTAAAAAGAGGGGTATCCTCCCATCTAGGGCGAACTTCTTTAGAAAGTGCAACTGATCTGATCGTCCTGTTTTCACTTGAGGTCGGGTGTCGGATGACCGATTGGCTCTCCGTTAAAGGCTGGATTTCGATTTATTTTTTTTAAAGAGGAAAGTAAAGTCATTAATACAATCTCCTCCTCCTCCTCCTCCTGGAATGAATAAAAATTAACCTGCTTTCAGAAGGACTATGGGTATATTTACGTGGGTGATATCTGTTTGTATGCATGGTCGGTGTAAATAAGGCATCCTTGATCCCATCCGATATCCGAGTCAGACGTATCTTTATTTAGTTCTTGGGTACCAGACGCTACAAAAGCCATTAGCAATTACTTTCAAGCTACTTATTTGGAAGTAAGGAAGCCTGCCAAAATCAATAAGATTCTATAAACATGGTGGGGGGAAAAAGATAGGGCTCCTAGCAAGTTTTAGAGAAAGTGCCTTTCCCTACAAAGCCATGCCTGAGCTGGGGAGAAGCCTGTCAGTCAGGGATACTGTCAGGGTTTCATTATTTTGCTTTCCTGGAGACCACCTTCACCAGTTGAAAACTAACATGGGTAGTGTTTAAGGCTGCTGGAAAAGAAACATGAACTGCTGGTGGCCCTCCAGCAAGGTGCAGGATCCTTTCCCTAACCTTGTGGCCACCTGGCCCACCAACCTACCCCATTCCGGGGTGTGGGTGTGTGTGTGTGTGGGGGGGGTTTGCCGTGACCTTGGGGCAATAGGAAGCCAGGCGCTGACTCAGAGAGAAGCAGCTGATGGGCAAAAACAAGGTGTGGCTGCCACACTGACCCCAAAGGGACACCAAGACCTTGTCTAGCACAATCCCTGGGAATTCCTTGGGGCTTCTTCCCAGGAGGGAGAGCCTGCATCCATGCAAGTCCACCCTCTTCCCCCATTCCCCCCTCCCTTCAAGGAAGAATGGTCCCAAGAAAGTCTGTGTAGGATAGCAGCCCCCTCAACTTTAGATTGGGCACCTTCGGCTAAGCCCGCCTAAGGAGAGGAATTGCCTTCTCAGCCACCAGAAAAAGTTAAGAGCACTTTTAGGTGAATGAAATGACACACAACTTCACTTCCTCCTCCATATTAAACCAAGTCCAGTTCCCACCCCACCCCACCCCCTGACTCCTCACCAAGTCCAGTTCCCACCCCACCCCACCCCACCCCCTGACTCCTCACCGTATAAAAATTTGGCAGCCTGATATTTACTACAGTGTTGATACAAAGCTGCGGTGAGCTTTGAGTGTAAGGAGCAAAAGGAATGGGGGTGGGTGGGTGGGAGATGGCTGATTTGGAAAGCAGGGTGGGAAAGAACTTCTGTTCAGAAGATCTGAAGGCAAAGGCAGGCGGGTCTGTCCTTTGGAGGCACCAGGGACTCTCCGTAGCCACCTTGGGCCCCATCGAAGGCAGCTCCAGTGCTCTGGATGGTGACTGGAAAGAGAGGCCTTGGGAAAAGCTGGGAGCCAGCTCTGCTGTGTCCCAACACGACACACATTGACTCAAACTCTTTACCGAGAGGACTAAGTGACTGGCTGGCCACTTATGTACTTTATCTGTTAGTCGCTCAGGAGGAGCCGATTAAGGGAAGCTTCCCTTTTGTGGCCTTCAAAGTCAAAGTAAAATTTAAGAGCAGGGAAAGGGGAAAGGAAAAAACCCCTCCCCCATTGATGTGAAGTGAGAAACGCTTTCTTTCTTTGCTGAAATGAGCAAGGGGTGCAAGGTTGAGGGAAAGGAAAGCATCCAGGAAGCCCTGCTGGATGATTAGACTCACCCCCCCCCCAGCTCATCCTATGTTTGCTGGACCTAATAAATCCCACTTTTTTCCTTAGACTGTCAGGGCCAAGATATGTTTATTACAGGCAGGCTACCGAGAGGGAAAGGCTGGGGCGGGTGAGGGTGGTGGTGGAAGGGAGCACTCCCAGAAGTTAGTGAAATCAGCCACCCAAACAGACAATTAAGAATCACACCACACTGAAGCAAGCTAAGGGGAGTAGTGGTGTGTGTGTGTGTGTGTGTGTTTGTGTCACAGAAAGTATTGCAAAAGGGCCTGGCGAATTGGGGTGAGGAACAGAGGGCTCTCGGCTTCATTGTCAGCCTCTTGCAAAGAGGCTCCTAGAACTGAAAGGGCAAAAAGAGGGAGGGGACTCCTTTGTCCCAGCCGATCCACAGCTATTCTGGGGTCTCAGGTTGGTGTGAAAAGGACGAAGAGGTCACTTGAAGTCGCCTTTTATCTATTCCTCTTTTCTCCTTGGATCAGCAGCTCTGAATAGGCATCTCCTAATTGCTCTTCACAGAAGGAAAGGGACCCGGCCAGGCTAGGCCAGGCCAGGCCAGGCAGGCAGGGAGAAACTGGGTTTCCCCAAGTCCTCTGAGAAGGCAAGAGAAAGGACAGGGGTCCAGCAGCAGGTCCTCCAGCCTTCCCCAGATTCCTGGTCCTGCACTGTATTCTCACAATACTGGCATTCAGAGATTGGATCTTAGTTACAGTAAATAAGGACCCTTGCACCCTCTTTGGAAATAATCACAGGAGAATTCCTGCAGGGAGGCTCCTTGCCAGGCTCCCCCATTCAGCCATTTGGAGAGGGAGGGGCTGGACTGAGGTCATCAGGTCTGGCCACTCAATGGGAGGAGTTGTTGGTGGCTGCAAGGGCCTATGGCTGCCACCTGGCTGACCTCTGCTCCCTTCCCCAAAGTGCTCAGGCTAACTTCAGTTCTCCAGGACTTCCTTTGCCAGAGCGAGATTTTGTCCTGGCTTGCTTGCTGCCTGGCCCCTGTACCTGTGTCAGATCGGTGTGTCTTTAATTGCTAGGCCTTTGAGACGGATAGGCTGAATCTTAGCAAGGATTTCTCTGCTTCGGAAGGTGGCCTCTTTGCCCTTATTAGTGTAGGAGCCATAAGTTACAAGCTTTGGCTGCAAGGTGTAGTGCAGTTCCCCCTCTTTTCTTAGACATCAGACTGGACACATTTTCAAATACTCCTGCTTGCAGAAGACTTTGTTGATGAAGGCCACCCATTTCCATCCCAACCCACTGTTCTGTTTTTCCCGACCTCCCCAGTTCAGGGGACAGCAGTCGGGTTGAGTCCACTCATCAATTTGGTGCATTCCTGCTACAACACCTCTGCACTTCCAAGAGCTTGGTGGCTGCCCTACCACTCAACCCCAGCTTGGCTCTGGCCCATGGTAGACAAAAGCCCCTTGGTTCATGCCACAGAAAGTGGCATTAAAGCCAGTGCTCCACTTAGTGCTCCAAAGCAGGCCTTGGTTCTCTCTCTCTCTCTCTCTCTTACACACACACACACACAGAGAGAGAGAGAGAGAGAGAGAGAGAGAGAGAGAGAGAGAGAGAGAGAGAAACAAACATGTTTCTATCAAGAAGACCCTCTTCATATTTTGCATGTTCAGGAAAAATGGGCCAGATGCAGCTGCTGCTTATTCTCTTTCTTTATGACCCCCCCACTACTAAAACAACTATAACTGTGCTAACTGGTCCGAAATTCCTAGTTGAGTTTCCCCCCCCCCTCAGCTCCCTTAATCACCTCGTTTGTCACCAAGAAAGTGACCTGCTAGTATTAACTAGAATACCTGGTTTATTTTGATGAAGTGCTTTGGGCTAGGCTGAGGATCTTCTCAGTAATCCCCCAATTTGAAGTTAAACATTGAACAAGAGCTTTGACGGGGTGGGGTGTGGGGTGTGGGGTTTCTAAAAAAACTGAAAGTCTGAGGGAGTGGTTAAATCTTGACTATGTAGCTAAACTGACCAGGTTTCTTGGATGGCTGAGGAAATGTAGCTTTTAACAAAAGCGGTAGCAAATGTGATGAATGTTTGGGAAGTTCCAAGCCTTTCAGTTCTCTGAGGGAAATAAACTCTGTCTCTTGAGCTGCGGAGTGAATGGGAATTGCTACAGAGGGGGGAGGCAGCAAAGAAAGAGACAAATTAAAATCCGGTTCTTGCAAAAGTTTAAACCTGATTTGATGAAAGTGGAAATGAATAAATAAACCTCAAACTGGCTAGTTTGGGTGTAGTAGTTTAGCAAGACTAATTGCAGACAATGGAGCTGAAATGACTTTTCCAATTAGCTGCTGGTTGGAGTTTAGTTGAAGGAACTGTCAGCTTCAACCGATGGGTAATTGCTTTATTGCTCACAAAACTATCATCTATTTAGAACATATGTGCTAATTACTATGGATGGGCGTTTGGGAGTGAGAGAGAGGGAAAAAGACAGTGTGGAGAGGGAGACCATAAATCTATTGGCACTCGGGGGGGGGGGGGGAAAGTCCAGGGGGCTGGTGAACAGTAAAACTCCTTTCCTCCGGAGGGATGAAGGCTCTTGGTGAGATGGTAGCCATCCTCTTTTTCAGGACCACACGTGGAATCGGTTCAAACAGACTGTCCCCACATTGGGAATCAAAGGAAACAGACCATCCAAGCAGTGTCACCCTAAGTGCTGCCTTTAAATCCTTTTAATTCTCTTGAAGTGACAAAGCAAACTGATCTTCCAGTTTCAGCTTCATTGGAGGAGGGGTGGGGGTGGGGGAAACTTCCTTAAACGTTGTGAAGGACAGTTGTGCTGTAGTAGAGAGGACAATTTCAGCTGCAGGCATCCAGGCTTCCTGAAATGAGAGGTGGAGACCAGAAGTCCCTCTTCCTATTGCGCCCATCCTAAAATTTTCACTTAGAAATGAATTATTCTGGGAAATTAAATCTCTTTTCACCTAGTTTAGCTTTGTTTATCACAATATCACAAACTAAAATGATTTTATTTGAAACAGCTTTGTGTGTATTTTTGGGGGGGCAAGCTAAAAAGAGGGGCAACAATGCCCCATTTTGGAATCACTGTAGGGTGTTGTTTTTTTTAAGGGTGAGAATGTGGACAAAAAAAAATACATGTCTTGGAAATTGAAATGGGTGAGGAAGGTGTCCAGGAAGCCAGAAAAAGTATGTGGTATCTCAAGCATTGCAACACTGTTTGGCAGATTTGGTCTGCTCAGAGAGTCTGTTGGAATAAGGATATTGGATACAGGCGAGGTTCTGAGTGGAAGAGACGATAAGAAGACTATGGTCGAGGTTTCTTTTATTTTCTTAGTTTGCCAGCAGTGTTATTTAATCATTTTTAAATAAGCAATTGGTTTACTCAGAAAGTGAAAAGAGTGGATGCTCTCTTTTCAAGCACACTGATAATCCCCACTTTTTAAAAAAAAAATAAAAAAATTTGTGCATCTCTCCCATACTTTCTCTTATCTTTGGGATAGGAAAAGGAAGGAAGATGTGGGGAATAAATAAAATATAAAAACAAAAATAAAATAAAATAAAATAAAAAAGATAGGAAGACAGGAAGACTCGGGTTTTCAAACTCAAATTTAAGAGCAGATTGGAAAGTAGTATCCTAACATGTGTATGCATGATAAGAATACACCTGTCTTTGGACCCTGGCTACCATAAGACTAATTTCCAGAGACAAGCCAGTGCCAAAAGTGATTTTGACCATTCCTTGTCCTTGTCAGTAAATGCTGGTTTGCAAAACAGTTTTCAAGGGAGAGAGAGAGAGGGGGAAAAAAAGGGGGGGGGAGGAGATAAAATATCTGCCTAGGTTGGCATCTTGCCAGAACTTTTTATTTGGATTTATCTACCTGCTCTGGCCAGCATATTGCTCCTCACTCCAGCCCTTCACCTCTGAACTTTCAAGTCTCGTAACTGTTTCGGGTCTACTAAATAGGTTTTGCGAAGGATCTGTTCAGGGAGCGCTCAAGAGCTCCATTTTTGGCTGCCCTCTGGGCTCTTCTAAGCAAGATTGTGGCACCTCTCTGAAATGGGACACCTCGCTTTTGAGCTCGGAGTGGCTGTTAACAGCAGCCCGGATTTCTCAGACCCTTGAAGATATTTTCCAGAAGCAGCCCCCCCCCCAAAAAAAACCAGTCTGCAGTGCCAGGGCAATTGGGAGAATTGCCTTTGGATAGAGAGTCTTCCCAGACAACGGGGTGGGGGGGGTGTCACAGTGGCCCAGTGGGCGGATTCTGGTACTTGATGCGTTTGTCAGAACTGGGGGAAAGTGGCTCCAGCGTGACCTTTATTTACAAAGCATCAAAGATGGAAAGGATAGTCTGGGGCGTGTGAGGTTTGCATAGCCAACAACTAGGAACGGGACGCTAATAGAGGCAAGCCATGAGAAACTTGGTGGAGGCTCTTAGAAATAATTCTTTCCCTAGAGCCAGGGTGGGGTTGTCGTCTTCTGAGCTCCACCGGAGGGAAGGAAAAAAAAAAGAATAAGAATCAACCTTAAGGAGAGCCGTATTTATTTCTCCCTTATCAAGTACGCTGGACCCTTTTATTGTGTTCATTTTTGCAAAAGTCTCTGGGAAAGGGGAAGGCTGGTGGGGAGCGTCTGCCTACTTTGCAGTTCCAAGTCTCTGCATGTGGAATGAGTTGATGGTCTCAAACAGTGTTTCCAAAAAGTCGCCAAGGCAGAGAAACATTTATCTAGAAGACTGAAATATTAATTTATAGATACCTAATTTGTTTGCAGTTAAAAAGTGGTCAGAAAGCACAAATTTATGTGCAAATTACATAGTTTTCCCCTCTGCCTGGACTTATACTCCTCTCCATTTAAATCAGTGGTACTCTCTTTCCTGAAAAGCATATAACACGTTTATTTGTTTACAACTGTGTATACTTCCAATGCTGATAGCATGTTTTGAACTGTCCGTGTAAGGCAGCTACGTGTGTAGCTCGCAGTATGCAAGAGCATATTAAACAGTCAGACAGATATTCCTAAAAATTTCAAGTGCAAATCTGCGCATTTTTTTCTTTCGGTCACCTTAATTGCACAGGTACACCCTTCCATGCAGGGCGGTAGGTGAAAGTGCTTATCTCTGAATTTCATGCGCAAAATAGATGTGTATAAAATGAATGTCCATTCACGCCTATCTTGCTTATTTACTCAGCGGGTAAAACTGGTGGAATAAAAGAAGGCAAAGGCCTTAGAATGCCACCCCTAGAGAAATTCCCTGCTTTTTTCTGGCACCCCACATCTTCCTTTCCTTTCTTTTCCTCTTGGTCAGTGTTTTCCTTCTGTTCCAAACCGTGTCTCCTTTCTCCCTTTCTCCGTCCGATGAATTAAAGTTGTTATTTAGACTCTTAAGCAACTCACCCATCCATCCAGTCTTGTTATTTAGAAACAAAGACTCAGAGACGTTCTCTCCTGCTTCACCTGCCTGGCCACTGGCAGAGACAGATGGCGCCAAGCCGTTTCTCGCCTTTCGCCTCACCTGGGCGAAGGAGCGGGTTCAAGCCGCGGAGTCCGAGGGGTCCGACGGAAGAGCAAAAAAAAAACTTCCTAACGTTTGGTAGAAATGTTCCGCAACCCGCGGGAGCAGGCGGCGGGGGGGGGGGGGGTTTGGGAGGGGGAGGGCGACTGCCGGAACCGAAAGTAGAGGGACTCCATTGACTTTCGATTCTTTGTCTGTCTTCTTTGGTCCTGGGTCTACTGGAAATGATTTCTCTCTCCAAGAATTTCTCAGGTTTGAGCTCTTCCTCAAAGGAAGGGGAGAGAGAGAGAGAGAGAGAGAGAGAGAGAGAGAGAGAGAGAGAGAGAGAGAGAGAGAGAGAGAGAGAGAGAGAGAGAGAGAGAGAGAGAGAGAGAGAGAGAGAGAGAGAGAGAGGAATTGATCCCCATTATTATATCCAGAGCAGCAGGTCTGCAGGTGTCTGACCTACAGTTGTGGGCTTTTCAACTGCCTCTCTTTGCCAGATCTCCCCAACAAGTGGTTACAGTGCCAGAGAAACTTTCCAGATCCCAAGGGGAAGGCGGGGGGGCGCAGAGGGGGGCGGGGTGAGAGATGGGGATGACATTTTAGCCCACGCACAGTGGAATCTTACACGTCTCTATGCTTGATTTAAAGCGTTATCTCACTTTTTTTTTCACATTTTGACACAAAACAATACCAGCATAAAATCGGCTGTCTGTATTAACTGTCTCACCAGGCGCTGTGTCCTCCCTCGTGACTGGATGCTGAATTGGATTACTCTCCTCGGCGTTCATGGCAATGTGGCAGGGCAAATAAAGCATCAGGATTGGGACCTGTATTCTAAATAAATCAGGGTTTGAATCTTGCCTTCAAGCTTTCTTTGGATGGTGAGAAACTGCCACTGGTTCAAAAACAACTTCGGTTGCTGATGGTGTAGGGCAGGGGTCGGCAACCTCGGCTCTTTTATGACTCGTGGACTTCAACTCCCAGAATTCGTGAGCCAGCTATGCTGGCTCAGGAATTCTGGGAGTTGAAGTCCACGAGTCATAAAAGAGCCGAGGTTGCCGACCCCTGGTGTAGGGCCTGCCAGTACCCAGTGTTTTTAATTTAGAACAGAACTAAGAAGTGCTGGACTTAGTTTTAATTAGATGGGAGACCACAAGGGAATCCCAGGGCTGTTGTCTAGATTGGGAAATTAAAGAAAAATCTGGACAAAGACAATGATAAACCACTTCCTTATTTTTTGCCTAGGTAACTACGTGGATGCATCCATATGGGACTCCAAGAACAATTTGACTCTAGAGGATCTTTACAGCTTGGGCCCCTCCAGGCTCTCTATCCACCCACGTATCTTTAGGTCACTTTGAAGTTAAAAATAATGGGCAATGTAGAAATATATGGGAAGGCAGCTTCCTGACTTAAATGTAAAGTGATACATATTTTTCTATGTAAATATTGTAAAGTTAGTATTTAGGACAGAAAACCAATGGAGGAGGGAGAAAATCTCTGCCATGATTATGCAGCTAACTAGGTCCTGTAGCAGGAGAATGGAAACTGATTAACTGCTAGGCAAGTGGTTTTACCTCACCAGGTGGAAGAGATTGAAACTGAAAAGGACAAGGACAAGGAAACTGGCAAACAATCCAGATAAAGTCAGTTTTATATGGCTAATTATTTTCAGGACGCTGCAACGATGAAAAATAGAATATTAAATCCAAGACTAAGGCTCCCCTTTAGCCTCACTTTGGAAACTGTGCAAATATGGTGTTGCATAAGTATGCCTTCTCTTCTTTCCTAAAAATAATACTGAAATTCTCTTTTCCTTTCCTGTGGGAAAGAACCCTGGAGAGGAGATAATATCAGAAGTGCGGAGCGTGAGGTATAAAAGGAACGCTGAAAGAATCACAGTAACTCTGAGAACTAATACTGGGAAAGATATGTGGTGTTGGAAGTAGATTAATGACGTTAAGGGCAACATCTTGGGCCTTGCCCTCTTGGTTGGCTTCACAACAGGCTCCAAATCCATTTTAGTTTCACCTGTAACACATCCTCTGATCTTGCCTCTATGAGTCAGAGGAGAGGGGGACATGTCCTTATGCCCACTACAACAATCATGGGTGGTAAGGTGGCTGTTATCCACCTTGAGCCTGCAGCTCTTATTCGGGTTCCAGAATTGATGACATAAGTCTGTGGCTTAAATCATAAGTTGAGGCTAGATGAGACTAACTTTTGGAGTGAACAGTAACACCACAGAAGGCATTATCGGTGCTGTCTAAAATGCAAGTGAGGAAAGGGGTTCAAATGTGAACTCAGCTCAACAGAACTGCTCAAGTCTAAGATTGCAGCCGAGTTGTTGAAGTCCTTGAGAAAGTTCTTGAGAAAAGGATGGGTTTTTAACTGAATGCATTGGAGCTGACTTTTTAATGAAAAACAAAACACCAACCTACACAGTATCCCAGAATAAGGGGGCAAGTGCCACTTTAATGCTCGCAGGAGATGATGGAAACAGCAGGGGATATGCAGAAAGTAGATGTGGCCTAGGCACATTTATATTTTAAGTAAGCTCAAGCAGGGATAGAAAGTCTGGGAAGAAACAACATTATATTAATTAATGGCTTCTCTCTCTTTTAAGCAAACCTACTTAGAGGGGGGGAGTTTTCATTTGAAGTAACTCTGGAAGTACTGAGAGGAGTTTTGAAACAAGTGATTTTTAGCTGCCTAGTCTTTTTGGCAAAAGATTTCCAGGGTGCCTCTTTAATAGGGTTGGCAGTGGAACTTTTGGTAGACTTTCTGAAGGCCAGCAGCCAAGAAGTGGGTCAGGAATGTGGTGTCCCCCTGAACTTTCCCCTTGGGAA
Organism: Vipera berus; assembly: GCF_964194415.1. Classification (NCBI taxonomy): domain Eukaryota; kingdom Metazoa; phylum Chordata; class Lepidosauria; order Squamata; family Viperidae; genus Vipera; species Vipera berus. The sequence goes on along the minus strand of NC_138203.1, from coordinate 42,385,711 downwards.
TTTGACCAGCTTCACCGCTTGGAAGTATATAGACAATTGGGAGGACCCATCTCCCCCATCCCATATTCCCCATAAATCTAAAAGGGCTTGGATTTGTTTTCAAGTGACCCTCCCTGATTTCTTCTCCTCCCTCCTCCCCAGTTTATCTTACTGAGTAAGGAGCTGCTCTTTTATTTAAGTAAAGCCCATCCGATTAAGACAAAATTACTTTTGCAGCAACCCGATTGTAAAAGAGGGGTTACTACGTATAGAGTCCTGCAGTCTGGGATACCTAACTTTCTTTCAGGTTCCCGGAGGATTGTCTGTTTCTCCTCCATGTTCCCTACAGCCTGGGCTTAGCCCCAAGTGCACAGGCCAGGGGTCCTTCTTTGCTACGGGATGTGGATGTGTACAGATGTGGATGATCCACTGAAGTCAGTTGGAGCCGTAAGATGGTCTACTTTGCTCCCTCGGCCTGGGTCCTGGGAACTATTCAGAAGGCGTCTCCGGCCCTTGCTTGGCTTGCTCAGCTTTTGAAGGGAGGGCTATCTTGCTTCCATCTGACTCTCCGGGAAAGTCTGTTGGCGGATGGAATTTATTTTCAGCAAGCAAGAACAGCTTTGGGAAACTATTTTGCTCCTTCTAGGGAAGAAACTCCGCCCCCCCCCCGGCTTCAGTTCAGACGCGGATCCAAACAGGCAGGTTTTGGGACCTAGCTGCAAGTCGCAGATTGCCAGAACGACAGGCAAAACTCAGCCCGAACCTTCCCTCCTTCGGGCCCGAACTGGGATGGATGGAAGAACCGAGAGTAGGCGCCTGGGCAAAGGATTGGCTGCAGTCCCAAGTCCCATTAGTGGGTGCACTTCTTTCCTCGGCTGGTGCAATCAGGCGGGGGCTTGTAGAAGACGTTGCGGTACCAGGCGACAAGCTGGCGAGCGGAGATCTTAATGATTAACTAACAGCCATTTTTCCACATTGGGCAGCGGCAGATCCTTGAGTCCGGCAGCTGCCCCCCACCCCCGCCTCTCTCTCTCTCTCTCTCTCTCTCTCTCTCTCTCTCTCTCTCTCTCTCTCTCTCTCTCTCTCTCTCTCTCTCTCTCTGTGTGTGTGTGTGTGTGTGTGTGTGTGAAGGCTAAAGCCAGGGCGAGCGAAACCTCTTTCGCTGCCCCCCCTCCCTCGCTGCTGGGGTGCAAGCCAAAGGCCTCTCCCAGCTGGCTCTGCGATGGGACGGAGTCCTGCTGGTTAAATTCGATGGCGGCGGAAACGCTGGAATCCGAAAGCTCAACTGCAGGTCCGCACCTCCTTTTCCAGAGGCGATTTAGGGGGCCTGGAGCCCTTTTCTCTGGAGGGTCGGCAGTTGTGTGGAACATAGGGTTGAGAGAGCAAAGAGCTGAGGAGCTGCAAGGGTGGGTGCGCATTGGGGATGGGGGTGGGGGGGGGAGAGATCTCCCGCAGTTGTCTTAGAAGAGGGCAGATACTGGCTCAGATACTCTGGAGGGGGCTTGCGGCTGTGCAGCAAGGGAGAGAACTCGGGCAAAGTCATCCTTCCCAAAAGAGTTTTTGAGCAGCCCCTGATCAATGCTTAACCCATCTTCCTCAGTCGGCAGAGAAAGGCTCAGGTCACTTTCAGTGATTGCAACTCAGAAAGAACACCCTGTTTCTTGACAGGTCTTACTAGATGCGGGCAGGAAGTGCTGATCCATTGTGAGCGGAACCATTGTTTGTTATCAATGAGCCCCACTGTGTGGATAAACAGGGTGCATCAGCTGGCTCTGTCCAATAATGTGATTGGATAATTTCTCCACCCATTTACCCATCTTCAATGAACACTCTACCAAGGGACACACATTCATCTACTTTTTCATCCATCCATCCGTTCCTTTTTCCCTCTCAAAATAACTATCGTAATCTTTGTTGAATTTGAGATCCATATTCTTTATTGCACCATACAATTAGTGAAACCATTCAGGTTTTTGGCCAAAAGCATGGCATCCCCTGAATACAAAAGTATATGTATGCTCATGTTTCCAATACACCTCTAATATCACCACAAAGATTCCTTGTAAATTTCTCTTCCATAAATAAACAACCAAGGAGACATCACACATCTTTGTCTACCTACTCAATGTTGAAGCATTTGCTAAACATTTTATTTCTGTATATGCTTCCATCGTATATCATTCTTATCACATTCAGCAGTAGTCCACTTTATCATAAATTTTTCTAAATCAAACAACATGTTTATTTCTCACTTTTATACATTTTTCAGTAATACTGTATGTTGCAGAGCAAAAATCTCTGTGAAACCCTTATCCAACATAAAACAAACTGCAGAGGTCTGAGATAACAAGCAGAATTTTGCCCAACAACTTTAGAGGTACACCCAATAATCTCCCATTCAGCTTTTGCAGTCACTTTTACCACCTTTCTTTTTGTACAGGGCAACAATAATATTCTGCAAAACATTAGGCAAAGGTGTAGTCTTTGCACAAGCATTAAACAAGTCTCATAGCCACCCTATAAGCAAATCACATTCTTATTTTACTGTTTCTCCATATTTACTATTTCTTATATTATCTGCAACTCTACTGTTTTTTAACATTCCTTTAGCACACATTTCTGTTTCATCATCTCACTCAATTAGTTACATTTACAGCATTTATTTCAATTTCACTTTTTCAGTAGTTCTATATAACTTTCTAACAAATGTCAAATATTTTTCCTTACAGCATTTTTCCTTATTGGTTTCTTCCCAAACCATTTCATCTCTGTCACTTTTAATTCCATTCATTCTGCTACATGCTCCTTGTTTGGTCTTTTCCTCTGTTGCTTTTAATCTTAACAATTCTTTGCTTTCTTTTTTCTAAACACTAAATGGTTTCTTTCTCTTTCTCATTTTGTCCAACATGCATTCCTGTATATACATTTTTATTTATCCATAGCCTCTTCCACTTCAACATTCTATTAAGTATCCTTTTTCATACTTCCATTAGTCCATCTCCATACATTTCTGTGTCATTATATGGCATATTCTATTTACTCTGTTCCAAGCAGCTTCCACATCCTGTTTTCTTACATTCCTTACTTTCTATTCAGATCACTATCTTTCAATAGGTGTTCAGGCAGGCTTCATACTTTCTCTTTCTGCAGTTGTTCTCCTTTCTCTCAAATTTCTTTTGTATCTTTCATCTCCAATCTTCCCAAGATCCACTCAAGACATTATCAACAGATGGTCTGCGTCACCTTCAGAATCTTTCAATCTCTTCTGTCCGTCACTCAGTCTCTCAATTCTTCATCACAAACACATGAATCAATCATGCTTTTAGATATATATTTATTCTTTTCCACATCCACATGTGAACATTTTCTGATTTTGACATTGTCCACAGCTATAATAAGATGCCTTGTCTACCTAGGAACAGATGTGCATGCTTAAACCACCTATTTGAAACAGACCTTGATCTAAACAGATACTGACTAGTCACAATTCTCATTAATTCTTTGACTGCCAAATAGTGTAATTACTTTTATGACTGTCTCACCTGATTCTCAGCCATCTCTTCATATCATCTAATAGAATAATTTTCCTCTTGGAATACATTCAGAATGTTTGTACAATTTCTCCTAAACTCATCTCTGGTTCATCCATTATCACCAATCATTGGATTCCTACTTTTATTGTACCCATAGCAACCTAGATAACATAAATGCATACTTTTTACCCAAGTAATAAAGATACTCTTGAGCCAAGCTCTACTTCTGATGACTGTATGTAAGCAGTTTTTTTTTAAGCAACATCACATAATTTGCCATCTTCCAGGGCATTTTTTAAACTTTCCAGTCTAGCCAACAGTGCAGGAATCCCCAGGTGTTCCCAACCCCCTATATAATAACTTAAACAGAGTTGACCTTCCAGCCAAGAGTGATTAATTGCTACCACCTGCTGGGGAATCAAAAACTAGCTAACTACATTTTAGAACAATATGTTGCTCGAGAGCAGTCTGTCTGTCTGGTTAGTTTGTAGTTCAACATGTCCCATACAGTTATTTTGAGTAAATCATAGTTACATGTGAGTAACCTTGTGGTGCAAATCCTACAAAGTTCCAAAGTTCTTATTTCAGAACAAGCAATTGGATTCTGCAAATTCACTGTAATAGACACTCTTTTGAGTACAAAGGAATGGGATGAGCAAAGCTGAAACTTTTATCAGCACTTTCGACTTGGAAGAACACATGTACATATATACAGAGACCTTGTTTCTTCTGAGCCTGGGCAGAATGCATCCCATTGTGCAGACCACCCGTTTTTCCAAATTGTGTGTCTTCTAAGTTTGCATTATTAGATTGCACCCTGGCTTAGAATGATTGGAATGATGTCCAAAACATCTAGAAGGGTGGAGCAAAAATAGAGCAGTACAGGTTATGTCTTCAGCTTTCTGGATTACACAGGCCTCTTTTTCAGTAACTATATTAGTGTTCATCGGAAACCAGATTGTATTTAAAGACAAGGAACTAAATGCATTCGACTATCTATCCCACCCAACATTTTTCTTCCCCACCTTTCCATTCTTCCCTTCTCGTTCTGCTTTCCCTCTTCCTTTTGAGATAGGATGGAGCACATCACTGCACTGTCTGAAGTATCGACCTGTTTTTCTTTCTGTCCTTTTCATTTGTTTCTTTCTGGAATGCTCATAGCTTTAACAACTATCCAAAAAGGCTAAGATTCAGCAGGAAGAGTTTTTCTGAGGACTGACAAGGGGAGATAGCATGGAAGAGGGAAAAAAAAGGCTCATATGTGACTATTTTGCCTCTGGACAATTATTAAAGAAACAAGGGCTCTGCTCTAACAATGGTTGGCAACCTATCTGGATTTCTTAGAAGTAAATGTTGCCTCTTCTCCTGTCTTCTGATTCTTTCATTGGTTTAATACTCTTATTTCTGCCTTTATCTGTATTATAACACTGGTGGATTGTAAGACTGAGACAGAAAGTATCTCCTGAAGAAAGTTGGAAAAGTATTATTTATCAAAATTGATGCGTTGTTCTAATCCAAATAAGACTTTAAGAAATTTTATGTAGCTTCCAGGTATGTAATTCAGTGTTGGGAATTTTTTCCCTGAATCTTCCTCAGGCAGAGATGATGAAGAAGAGACTTGCTAGTTAACATTAGTAACCATCAGATCAAAAATTACCATGAATAATTTTTTAAAATAAAGCTCACTGCACAATAGAATGAATGAAGATGCAACTTCACAGATATTTATTTGGCAGCAGTGGTAATACTAGGTCACAGGCCAGTAGCTGGAGCCCTAGTCATTACATGTAATTGCTACCCCCACCCCTCAAGGGAACTGCAAATACTTATATTATTTCTTTTTAATTTTTTAAAAAAAATACATTTGTCATCTTACTTAGCTTGGTGCTCCAAGTTACTTTCTAGTTCGACTATATGGTCTGGTGAGTTTTGCCTGAAAGTAAGTCTCATTGACCTTAGTAGCATTCTCTTCTTTATAGTCTTGTACTGCTCTTTATGTAGCCTTTAACAGCTGGATATTGTAGGGAGAAACAGCCATCAAAGTTTTGCATCAAAAGGTTATAAACCATATAACCTAGCAGGTCACCCTACAAGAGGGTCACAATGACCCAATTCAACATTGTGCTAATCCACTATGTAGTTTGCTTAGGACAACATGGGCAGAGAGCATGTTTTATGGACCCAGCCAATTGAAACTCAGTCAACCATCCATCATAAAAAGGAAGTATGGCTGAGTGCTTACAGGACATTTTAATACAGAGTAGAAAGGAGGAAAATGAACCAACTCTATGACTATTTGTTCATTGGGAAAAGAGTATTGAGAGACTGCCCAGAAAGGAAATTATTTAAAGCAAAAAGGAGGTTTATTTTTACGTATTTATTGTGCTGTACTTGACAAAACCTTATTTAAATAGGCAGAGCTACAATCTAGAACAGAGTGATTTGAAAGCATTTGGGCTGCTGTCATCCAAAACTCTAAGCAATTTTTCCCCCATCCTTCTAATTAACAAATTGGTGCTGTAATTTGATGGGAACTAGCCTGAATTCACAGTATTAATTCAGTTACTTTTTAATCAATCTTAACTGCGTGAGGATAGCAGCTAAAATGTAATCCCAGTTCAAAGATGCATTTGCTGCAAGTGTTAGGACAAGATACTTCTTTTAGTACAAATCCCTACCATCGGTCAGGAAACTGATTCAAGGGAGTTGCCCGCAGAATTGTCCTGCTGACTGAAAAAGGCACAACGGTATATAAATAAAATTATATTAAAAAAAACCTGTCCTGTTCCAGAAAGAATAAGTTAAAAAGAGGACCTGTTAGGCCATATCCAAATGTCCTCCAATCAGGGTCCTCAATAGCAGTAAACAACTAGGAATGTCCTAAGTTATTTCCAGGAAGTAAACCAAGTGGAGGCCTTTGAAAAACCATGTCCTTCTATTCTAAAGATCCATACCATTCTGAAATGTCTCAACATAGATAGGCCTCTTGACAATGTTCATGTGAGACACACACTCATAGTTATAAAATAGTCTATGCTATAACTCAGTGTTTTGAGCTGATGCTGATAATTTCTCATCCAACCAAACCCAAAACTTCTGGGATGTGAATCCTATACAGTATGTATTTGCTAAATTGTCCACTCCAGTTAGTTCGTAATGTCTGACTTTTGGGAAGACAAGCTTAAGGTGGGGTATCCTAGTCCTGCCTATATGACTTAGAGAAGCAAACTTTAAAAAAAATAGTTTATGGTAGCCAACCCTATGACAAAGATACACCTTCGAGCATTAAATTAGACTTCTGGCTTATAGATGCTCCTACACTAAGCTGATTGGTTTAATTATCCTCAAAATCCCATCCCATCACTCTTTAAAAATTAATTGGGGCAGAACAATATACCTGCAATGGCATAATTTAACCTGAAGTCAAATTATATCTGTGACATTGTTCAGTAGATGCTATTTTAGAAGTGGCTGAAAGAAGGGGATTTTTTGGGGGAGGGGGGAATTTTAGATTAGAATCACAACTTTTCCCTCTGTTCTGAATCAATGGATGGCTTATCCCCTTCTCATATTAAAATCAGAGTGTTGAACGAGATATTGCAATAAGTGCAGTTGATGTGTGAGAAGGTAATAATATAGGCAGGAATGACACCGTTAACAGAAAACATCTAATTAACAATGACTTCATTTGATTGGGAGGATGAAAAAGCTTCCTTAAATCAATCCAGATTTACTGGCCTTGGCACAACCAATTTATGACTGGAGACTGAAGAGAGTCTGGTTTCCCTCCAGATGTCATCCATGGGGGACAAAGGGCTAGGTGAAGTCATTTTGTTAGCCTGTGGAAACTCCAGGAGTTCCTTGATTTTGGGATTGAAGTTAGTGCTGCTTCTTCATTTTATTAGGAACAGGCCATGACCACCAGGCAGGCTCCCCCCAGCTTCTTGAAACAATTAGCTCTTCCCAATTAGCATACTTCTTCTAACCTCAATAACTTCTCCAGGTCTTGGCATTAGGCAGCTCTTTCAAGAAAGGGAAAAATTTGAATACAGCAGGGACTTGGAGCAGTGAGGCTATATTCAACGAAGTCAGTACCTGAGGGCAGGAGAAAGGGTTAGAGTGAATTGTAGCTATAGCACCATTGCTTTCTCTGTTCTGACAATAAAAGTTGGCAACATTTTTGCGGTAGAGAGTGGCAGTTCATATTTTTGCTGAGGTTGAGGGCTATAGCAAGTGAAGCAATACAGTAAAATTTATATGGGGATAGGGCAAGTATTTCCTTGTTTTCTCATGTTTTTTTAAATTTTAGTATTGATTTTTTTTAATGATAAATCTTATTTTGGGGGCTCCACTAGAGCCCTTATTAAAAGTTTGAGTTTTTATAAAATTCAGTAGACCTATATTGCTTATGAGAGCCAGGGCAGGAGCTTAAGGAGAGATCCTTGTGCAGGTTTATATATTTCAAAGCAAGCAAAATCTTCCATATCATCCGGAGTGCTTTCCTCCTGAAAGACAATTAAGCATAGGATCTGTACTGATTTGTGCATACATCTGGCTATTGCCTTGTCATTCCCGACTAACAGCTGAATAGAGTATATCTCTAGCAGCATTCCTCAGCCTGGCATGGTTCAGTTATGATCATGCAGCAATGCTCAGAAGGACCATGTAACAACATGTCTGGGAATAAAGAAGAAGTCTGAAGAACTGGAGCTGGCTTGTGTTACTCATAATGGGATGCATTAGCAACAGCCATAGATAGCAATCATTCACAATTATGACAGCAATAAACAGTAGTAAAAAATATTTTCTGACCAATGTGCAAACTTACACCCAAATTTCTGTGCCTAACAACAATCCGTGCAGTAACTACCATAGCAATCTTCTCTCTCTCTCTCTCTCTCTCTCTCTCTCTCTCTCTCTCTCTCTCTCTCTCTCTTCCCCCCCTCTAATCAGTTCCCAATTTACGCCTTCTGTAACATAGAATGTCTGTCAATGGAGACTTGATTACTTTTAATTTGCCTAATAACAGAACTAGTCCTGAATTTATAAAATTTCTGCATGTATATCTTTGCGCATAGTATTAGAAATGGTTAAGGGCTACTTTCCAGTATGCATTTCCTTGACCTGGGCATACTTCAGATGAATCGACTTTAATTCCAGGATGCTCAGCAATGTCTATGTTATTTGGGATATTCCAGAAATATTTTCATCTGGAGGATGTCCATGCTGTAGATGGTTGTTGCAATGAGTTTGAATATTTCTGCCATAGTGCAAGATCATGATGTTTCATAGAGTGCACTGAACGGTAGAAAAAGTGGAGGAGGTTGCTTAAAAAAGAGCAAGGCTATGTTAGTAGCAGTTTTATGCTACATTTAATATTAAGCTTCATCAGAATGTAACTATTGTGTTACTGTGATTTTCCATGACAGATTAATAATTAATGAGCATTGTTGAGCTAATTCTGATTCTTTCTTCATTATGAGTTCCTAAGGATGAAATCCAAAAGTATGTCTGGTATGAGGAAAGTCTCACTGAACTGAATGGGACTAATATTTGAAAATATGTCTCAAATTATGCTGTCAACAATCCTCCTATATAGTACTGGGATCTAGGAAGGTTTCTTCTACTAAATCAGACCATTGATCTCTCTAGCCTAGAACTGTCGGTCAATCTGATTAGTAACAGATTGAATCTGAAATTTGTGTTCCGGTAGTGAATTAATGTTAATACAGATGGTTTTATAAATCAATTGTAAGTTTACAATGTAGAATCTTAGCTGGTTTTTCACTATGAGGCAGCCATGCAGCCAATTTTGAATTTCACGACTCAGCTCTGCAACATGTGAAGCAATTAGTAGAGGAATGTCTTTGAACATATGCAGTGTTTTTTTTTGTTTTTTGTTTTTAAAAATAACTAACAAAGATATATAAGAGCCCCAGCATACCCCTGGTATGAAAAAAGTACTTTCAGAACAGATGTGTCACTTCTAGATAATTTTGAACCCCATTGCATTCTCTCTCTCCTCTCTCTCTCTCTCTCTCTCTCTCTCTCTCTCTCTCTCTCTCTCTCTCTCTCTCTCTCTCTCTCTCTCTCTCTCTCTCTCTCTCTCTCTCTCTCTCTCTCTCTCTCTCTCTCTTTTTGAAAAGGAATCCTTCCTTTGAAGCATTTTGGTCCATGAACTGAAGATGTGATAAGAGCCCCAACTGACAGAGGGAGTTCAGATAGAAGCATTACTTCTATGCCTTTTGACCCTTACATTTTTCCTCCTGTGTGGCCACGGAATGACCTCCCCTCATTTCTCAAGCTGGGACTGCTGCAAAGGAGGGGTCTCCTGGGGATTTTGACAGACTGGTTCAGATATTGAAGGGAGTGTTTTAATGCTTAGCATAGTGTGAAGTCCATTGCACACCCCAGCTCATGCTGGAAAATGTGTCCTGTACTCTGTCCTCTCTAGGGAAATGGATAGTCACACTAGCTTTGCACCCAGACTGGTGAAATCTCCCAAGACAAGGTATCTGCTTAACCGTAAATGCATTTTATTTTATTTCAGACTTTCAACTTCTGTAGAACTTATTGTGAACCTCATTGTTTTAATTCAGGCCCCTGAAAGAGGGTGGCTTATTTAATTCACTTCAACAACAACAACAAAGGATATGTGTGTGTGTGCGTATGACAACTCACCACAGCCAACTCACCATGGCCAATTCGCCGCAGCCAACTTGCCGAGGACAACTTGCCATAGTCAACTCACCATGAGACAACTCGCCAGGGGACAAGAGTTTCACTAAAATTGAAGACATACTGGAATATAATCATTAAAGAAAGGATGCCAAAGGAAGGACAAAATGAAACGTGAATGACAAAAATTAAAATATTTTAAAAATTATTTTAAGTAATTAAATTGAATTGTTGAATTCTCTCGCAGTGAGTTGTCCCATGGTGAGTTGTCCCACAGAGATTTGGCCATGAACTGGCCATGGCTAATTGGCCGTGGCAAGTTGACTGTGGCATTTGATCATGGCAAGTTGGCTCTGAAGAGTTGTTCCATTCCGGTGTGTGTATCTGGGGGGGGGGGAGATGGAGGGGGGGGGGAAAGAAGCCTTTGTAGCTAACTGAGAAAAATATGTGCATAAGAACTATTAACAGTTTAATAGCATTTTACAAAATATGTAAAATGAACTAAAGTTTTAAAGGAAAAACATAGGCAAAACATTTCTACACAAAGGACAATATGGAGGACAATCCTTTATTATAGCAGTACAAACTCTGGCTATGGTCACTTTTTTAATGGAGAAGCCACCTAGGCACCAATCTGAAAACAACAGCAATGGGAAATGGGCTGCTTGTCTTTGTGTGTGAGCAGTTAGTAGTGCTGGAGCCTATAGGTTACCAATAGTATCTTAGCTAATTTAGCTAGAGCAGTGACTTCTAGAGGCAACCTAACTCTTGCTTTCAGCACCATAAACATATTCTCTACATCTGGACATTCACCCTTCAAAACAGGAAGAGGAAGCCTGGTACCCCTGGATGTTATGAACATCTTTCCCTGCTTGGCCAATTGTAAGAGACAATGCATATTTTAACTGCAACATTTCTAAGTTAAAAGGTTTTGAGTACTATCTGCTTTTTTGTATGTGTACATGATGATGATGATGATGATGGCTCATAGCAGTGAGACCTGCAATCTATTTCTTCACACGGTTGCAACCTGATCAACTGGGTGATGGAAGAAAAAAAAAGGTGTGTGTGTGTCTTGGAATCCTATTACGCTATAAACAGCAAAGTTGAAAGGTTGTCAAACTCCACTTAGTAAAGCTATAAAGAGGAGAAAGAGCTCTGCCCCTTCAGTGGTGGAAAATTATTTACTCAGAGACAGCATGCATTCCTCAAGCTAATTTTAAATGTTTATGCAGTTCAGATCTTGTGGAAATGCTATCTGTTACCTCCTGGAGATTGTTGCTTGGGAAAGAGAAAGAAGAAAGTGTCAGGAAGATTGAAAATCATTAAAATATGGCTGTTCCCATCCATTCTTTGGCTTTGGTTCCACTCTTTTAGCTTCCAACACAGACTGCCTTTAAGGAATCAAGTCTTCAACAGAAAAAAGAATGCCCATTATTGATCATTAATAGAGACAATAGAGAAATTGAGAGGTGGAGGAAAGGGAGAAAATGGCAAACTGGGAAGGATGTCAGAAAGAGAATCTAAAACTCTGTTTTCAGTTCCTCCTTATCAAATAAAATCTTTAATATGGTCATAGACCAGCATATACTATAGTTCAGTGATGGCAAATCTTTCAGAGACGGAGTGCCCAAGCTGCAACCCAAAAGCCACTTATTTATTGCTGGGTGCAGGGTGGGCTTGGCCCACTGGGTGGGCATAGCTGTGGTGGTCGTGGCAGACTGTGTGGGCATGGCCACCTCAATGTTGCTTGTGGGGAGGGACACCTGTGGGGGCTGGACAGGGTTGGGGGAGATACAGGGGGTCTCTGGTGGGTGGGGCAGTGGGCAGGAGGCTCATCGTGTGAGGTGAGGTGAGGCAAGGGGCAGAGTGGGGGTGCCATTGCCGCGGGGCAAGGCAAGGCGAGGCAGGGGCTGCCTTGACACCATCGGTCTCCGCACACAGAGGCCAGCGAGTGCATCCATCAGCAGCCACAGCTTGCCGGCTTCTCAACCGGCAGACTCTGGGGCAAATACCGGGCCAGCCCTCCAGCAACAGGCAGAGTAGAGGAGAGGGGGAGGGGCATGACGAAGAAAGACGGTCATAAAAAAATGGTTTGGGAAGCAAGGGCATCTGGGCAGTGGTGGGTGGGTCAATCTCTCCAGCTCCGCATTGGCAGAGGTGCTTCACCTGCCATTTCGGTGGCTGTGTGGGCAGAGCTAGGAAGAGGGCTTGGCACCAGAGTGAAAGGGAAGAGGGTGGGTGGGCAGGCGAGGGGGGATCTGCCGAAGTCATCCTGAGGAGAAGACAAAAAGCAGCCCCACCTCACCCACCTTTAGCAGTTCAGAGAAGCCACGTCTGAGCTGGACGGCCAGCCGACAGCTGAGGAGGCAGTGCAGTGGGTCATGCCCAGGAAAAGGAGAGCATGCAAGGCCAGGAGGAACGGGATGGGGAGGAGGGAAATCAACCATGCTGGGATGCATCCAGCCATGTGGGACCTCGGCGAGTTAGTGGGTGGCTGAAGAGAGGGATGGTTGTGGTTCTGCCTGCTTTATTATGCAGCAGGCTGGGCAGGAGGCAGTGGTGGTGGTGATCCCTGCATTGCTAGGCCCAGCCGGCAGCAGCTCTGGAAGTGAAGCTGTGCCACCCATCCTCACACTGGTGGGAGCAGTGGCAGGTGAAGGCGGGCTCTGGTATGCACACCCCCATCACAGCTGCCACTCCGCATCATCCCCACGCCCCCCCCAGCCCCTTGCTGCCATCTCCATCTGCCGGGGTGGAGCTGGGGAAACAGGCTGGGTGGGGTGAGGGAGTTGCCAGTGGCACTGCCACGAGGTGAAAGGGGATCGGGCCCACACACCCGCTTCCCAGTATCCTGCTGCAGTGGGGCACATGGGTCCAATCCCCCTTCCCCCACTGGCTTTGCCTTGTGGTAGCAGCACGGGCAGCTCCCTCCCAGCCGGTTTCCCTGGCTCCATTACCAGCAGCAGCTCCCTCAGTTAGTGCCCTACCGGTACGGCTAGTTCCTCTGCTGATGCCATAGCACAGGCGAGGGGGTAGTGGGGGTTCTAGTCTGAAGAAACAGCTCACCCTCTTCCACTTCCATGGGTTCTGGATTGGTCCTTCAACAAAATATGGAGGCCCCGTACAGCCACCATCGCCCCACAGGCTTCACTACTGCTGAAGGAGGGCAAGACCGGAAACAGGAAAAGTGAAGGCAGAAGCTATTTTGGCGAACCCTGTGCTGGGGCGACAGCACGCGTGCCCAGAGAGAGGGCTCTGTGTGCCACCTCTGGAATGCGTGCCATAGGTTCGCCACCAGTGCTAAAGTTGAAAATAAGAATGTAGGTAAACTAGCATGAAAGATCCAAAGCATATTAGGAATAAAGACACATGGGATTAAATTGCACAACTTTTAAAGCACATAGTTATTGCAGCAAAAGAATCCATTCTGTAGATAAATGAGAAATAGGATAATTCTTGCAGCCAATTAAGCTCTGGGGTTTGCTTTTTAAGTGGAATATTCAATTAGTCAGATGATCAATAACATAATAGTGTATCCTAGACAGCATAGAGCTAAACAAGAAGGTAGGTGCCTACACAGGAATGCTGGGGTGACAATAACAAGCTCCAAAATAATTTAGTGTTAGAAACCTATTGTCTGGAATTAGAGGATACTGTGCCTCTTCTAATCAAAATGTTCAAGATCATCTTGACATGGTAATAAAATCATTGAAGCTTTATATTCACTGTCACTCATATATATGATTTATATGTATGAAAGCCCAGTGCAGTCATATTTAAGGGAAAATAAAGAGGGTCAAATCTCTCTAGAATGCTTGAAGTTGATTCAAAACCACAATTGTGGAAGCTCAATTAGACTGCTTAGCACAAATCAGGAAAAGTACCACCATGTTCATGAACACTTAAACAGCTTTTAGAGTCCAAAAAATGTCATTGTGAAAGACAATAGAATATAAACGTTGGCAAAATAAATGCAAGCAATAATAAAAGTATTAATCTTTTTAGAAGCAGGTTACCAGCAATGGATCATTAGACAATACCACTTAAAGGAATATTAAAAGATAATATGAAGATTGCACAAAAGCTAAATGAATTCTTCCTATTTATTTTTACTATAAAACAGAGGAAATTATCTGAAAAGCCGCATAGATGAAGTGACTTTTTCTAGGAAATATGGAGAAAGACAAGCAGAGGTGATGTTAAATTCTAGGTCTAATACATGAATTAAAAATTATTAAATTGTCCCAATACAAAATTGCAAATATTCTAACAAAGTTACAGGTTGCTCCTAAGCTCAACCTCTGTACTTGAGAATTTTTTAAAAAAATATCCTTTAAAAAGTGTAGTTTAACAGTTGATCTGAAGGAGATATAGGAAATTATAGGGCAGTTAATTCAATATTTGTTCCAGATAAAATACAAAAAGTATTGCAAAATATAAAAGTATCAAGAATATAGTAAAATATGTCCTTGTTGAAGAGAACCAATCTTCCTTTTGTAGTGAAAAGTTCTGTCTCACTAATAATTTTATATTCAAGAGTATCATCAAAAATATGGAGAGGGTGATTGTGTACTTAGGCTATATAAAGCATTCATGGGGTTCTTCACAAGTGAATCAAGATGATTTATATCATAAGCTTAAAAGAAATTATGGCATGGCTATATTTGAAATAGGTTGTTATATTTCAAAAAGAATATTGTCAAGCTGGAAAACCTCTAGGAAAAACAACTTAAATAAAGAATTCTTCAAAGATGGCGACAATGGTCTTTTAAAATCTTAGTATAAACATGGAAGAATACTGTAAAAGTATATTCATGATGTAGAGAAAGTAATTGGATTTGTCCTTCACACATAATACTACATTTCAAAGTCATTCAGCAAAGCTGAATGGTAGATGATCTAATGTAAAAGGAAGCTTTTTTTTTTAACTTGACTGAGTTTTCTATCACAATGCTCAACAACATCCACCAATGGGCTCTTCTTTAGAATAACAGAATAACAGAGTTGGAAGGGACCTTGGACATCTTCCAGTCCAACCCCCTGCTCAAGAAGGAGAACCCCTATCATTTCAGACAAATGGTGGTCCAATCTCTTCTTAAAAACCTCCAGTGATGGAGCACCCACAACTTCTGAAGGCAAGCCATTCCACTGATTTATTGTTCTGTCAAGAATTTTTTTTAATTGTTTCTGGGTTGCTTCTCTCCTTGATTAGTTTCTATCCACTGTTTCTTGTCCTGCCTTCTGGTGCTTTGCAAAATATGTTAATCCCATCTTTTTTGTGACAGCCCCTCAAATATTGGAACACTATCATGTCATCCCTAGTCCTTCTTTTCTCTAGATTAGCCATATCCAATTCCTGCAACTGTCTTTCATATGTCTTAGCCTCCAGCCCCCTAATCATCTTTATTGCTCTTCTCTGCACTCTTTGTAGAATCCCAACATTTTTTAATATATCGTGGCGACCAAAATGGGATGCAATATTCCAAGTGTGATATTACCAAGGTCTTTATCCTAGTGTTTTCCTGCAAGTGCAGGGTCTGCCTTTTTTCAGATCAACCAAGTGATGATCCATTCATTGTGACCAGGAATTAACTGACCAACCAAGTTTTCCAAGCTTGACATCAGTGGATGAAAGGGAGTGTCTGGCCCAAAGTCACCCAGTGGGCCTTCATGCCCAAGGCAAGATTAGAACACATTTTCTAGTCTGATGCTTTAACCACTTGACCAAACAACAGTTATATCTTTAAAATGGGACCACTGGATAATAACAGTGACCCCATTTTAAAGATATAACCATTGTCATACTAATGGCTGTTTGCTACTTCCCAGTTGGTAATATCTCTCTTCATTACAGTTGCTGAGAGCAACAGCAGGAAAAGGTTCTCGTTCTTGAGTCTGTTTTGGAGGATTCATCACTTAGGATTTAAAACTAGCTAGGCCCATGGCTGTCATGCACAGAATATTATTTCAGGATTTACTACCATTCTTTGTACAACAATTTTAACATTTCATTAGGACATACTTTTTTGTAGCAGGGTCTCCCTATGAAAAACTGTGGCTTCTGGATCCACATGCTGGATTGTGTAAAGAATAATTTTCTTCTTGAGGTGTCCCTATGCCAGACTGAATATCTTCTTCAGGACGTGCAAGGTTTAATAATTTCTCAAGCCATAAAAAAGCCCCACTCTGCATGCAACCAATGACCTACTCTTGCAGTTACTGTGACTAGCGGTAGATCTAATCAGCCTTCATATGAGGTGGGGAAGCTTTCAAACTAATTCATCACATGGGGAAGGAAGCTATATCCAGCACTTTCCCCTACTTTAGCCTTTCCCTGCATAGGGTTTTCCCTCAAGCCTGAGTCAACATGACCAAAGCTTAAGCTAGCTATGGAATTACAAAGGTCATAGTCCATCACACCTGGAGAAAATTGAGTTGGGAATGTTGCCATATTATTTGAATGAGTTATTGCAATCTAAATACCCTATACAGGAGCACCAAATCTCAAATTTAGGTCACTTCCTCATGAATGATTTATTCCATCTTAAATGATACCCAGTCTTTGCTGTGGCAATATAAAGCCTGTCTTATTATTGTTATAGCAACATAGCAATGATTGTGTAATGCTATAAATCACTACTGAGGAAACAACTTAAGTCTTGAGGCCTAGAAAAGCATTGAGGAAGTCTGTAGGGTTGTAGTTGACAATTCCGGATTTAATCACCTACTTGGCTGAAACCAAGGATAGTAAAAAGAACTCCATGTGTTCTTCAAACAAACATAATTGGAAAAAGCTCCTCTTCTGGTCTCCTGTTCCAAGAAAGATCCAGTTCTGTATGTTAGGAAATATAGCTGTGATTGTTTTGATAATCCTTGCTTGCAGCTGAAAGGAAACCTGTTGAGCATTTGTCAGTGGCCGGGAGAGATTGCTTTTCCTAACCTTGCAGGAATTCTTCCCTCAGCTCTTCACAATCCTTTTTACACAAAGTGTGTAAAACAGCAAGGTATTAAGGGCTTAGGCACTTTTCTTTTGAGGTAGGTTATTGGGCACAAGGGTTTTTTTATAGCTGGAAGATAAGCCAGCTGCTAGAAAGGACTGCTTTCAAAAATATACTAAAAACACAGCTTGGTTTTAATTTCTTCTAAGGTGGATCCAATTGGCTCAGAGATCATAAAGAATTGATTCAGATATTCTCCCGGAACATTGCCTCTTTGAAAGTGCTGTCACCCTTTATGCTATTACCAGATTCTTCTTGGGACTGGCTGGTCTCGGGGCCTGTCCTCACTAGTGGTTTATGCAATTCCCAGCCCTTGCTGTATTGGCAAAAGGAACTGCCTCAATAACTGGGCTGTCTGGACTGCAATCTCCATTTTGTATTCATAGTGCTTGGCCAGGCCAACAAGATCTGATCGATAGTACGGCTGGGTGGAATATCTTATCAGACAGAAACCAAAGCAAAAAAGGCTAACTATACCTTTCCATGGCTTAAAACACACCCCACTTGACTATAGTTATGGGTTTTTGCCACATTTTGTTGCCATAGTCATACTCTGTCAGCATAGGCCAAAGAACGTGTCTTCAGATATAGGAAGGTTTGAAATTCTGAGTTAAAGGCCAGCATAGTTTGATCAAGGGCGAAAAATGGGAGTTTGTGGTGTTGATGGTACTGATATAATCTGCAGATGAAGATGGGGTTCTTGGGGGTTAGAATTAGCCTGATGCCACTTCAAAGACTATATGTGTGGGTGTCAGGTGCAAGGATCTCTGCCATTAGTTCCAAACAAATTAAAAAAATACACACACACAGAGTTCAGGAAGTTTTAAGAATGGGAGGAAGAAAATATTGGCAGTCAGTAAATGTTATTTTGCATTCCCTGTTGATGGAGCCTGATGAAATAATGCTTCTGGACTAAGAGCAAAACTTAACCTTCCCCAGCCTTTCACCTTTGTTTGATTTTTAAAAAGTATGCTAGGTTGTGACCGTATGCCTTCTTGTCTCTGAATAAGCCCAAGGGAATACTGTGCAATTAATTTTCAGATTGAAACAAAACAAAAACACAGCAGACTGGAACCTGACATCCCATAACCATCCGCCATGTTGTTAATTATATTGAGTGAAATTAGGATGGCAAATGCAAGATTATTTCTTTTGTTCCTATCTTCTTCAGCTATCCAAATCTCCGAGTTATCAGATCTGGGCTGTATAAATCCAGAAGGCCTTTAAAGGTAAAGGTAAAGGTTCCCCCGCACATGCGTGCTAGTCGTTTCCGACTCTAGGGGCCGGTGCTCATCTCCGTTTCATAGCCGAAGAGCCAGCGTTTGTCCGAGGACGTCTCCGTGGTCATGTGGCCGGCATGACTAGACGCCAAAGGCGCACGGAACGCTGTTACCTTCCCACCGGAGTGGTCCCTATTTTTCTACTTGCATTTTTACGTGTTTTCGAACTGCTAGGTGGGCAGAAGCTGGGACGAGTAACAGGCGGTCACTCTGTTACGCGGCACTCGGGATTCGACCCGCCAAACTGCCGACCTTCTGATCGACAGGCTCAGCGTCCTAACCCACTGAGCCACCGCGTCCCTCCAGAAGGCCTTTAGATGGCAGCAAATAAGTCACATTTTTTGTTTCATTTAATACAGTTATTTCAGATGAATGAAGCAGCAAAAAAAACCCAAAAGACGTGGATTTAATACACAGAAAAAATGAAAAGATCCCAATTGTGAGTATATCAGGTTAGTAGAACAGGTAGGCAAATTTTCTCAGAGATTTATTAATAATTTTGATTGCTAAACTGGCCCCTTGTAGAGATGCCCAAACCATTTATAGCCTTTGAAATCTCAGGTCATAATAAACAAACAAAAGGCAAAGAAAATATTAAAGTCAGTGAGAGAATGATGATTTATTTTTAAAATAAAACAGGAAACTGCTTGAATTTGAGCCTTTCTTTCTATTGAGCCGCATCCCTAATTAACCCATTTTAGGCTGAGCCTAAACTCGGTTTGTGATTATATCTCATTAAATTCGGAGGGAATTCTTGGAGGGGTTGTCCCCAATTCACTGATACTTGTCTCCTACCAAATAGAGGAATCCTCACAACCCAGTGCCAGCTTCCAGCAGCAATGAACTGGAATGAGTGGCTATCTTGTATGACTAACAACATACAAGGGGACTCCTGAGATATCAACGAAAGAGGTCCAGCAAAGCAAATACTATTCAGAAAATAGGGTCACCCAGTTCAGTGGGGTTTACTTCTCAGGGACTGAGAAGATATTGTCTAAGATTGCAGACAATATGTTTGCGGATGCAGAAGAAGGGAGGAGGAACAGTTATTCTAAAAAGATTAATGGAAGGGAGGGCAGAAGGGTTGATCTTGTGTAGATGACTCTGAAACCTAACCCATGTTTGGCCTCAGTTGGCAACACCTCTGCCCAGATTCTAAAATGGGGAAAGTCCATTGGCTGGGATAAAGAAGGAAGAGATGAGCAGGGCTCTGAAAATATAGTCATTTCTTCACGGTTTCTCATCCAGGCCAGAAAAGAAGAAAAGAAAGATCTTGATAGGATGAAACAGGCCATCAAGTGAAATCTATCCTTTTTAAATAAACGGATTCCTCTGTATTTTCCCAGGGTTGCTGTAAATTGTTGTCTGCGATATTCCCCTGGGCTTTTCCCTCCGCTCTCTGATTTGGTGTATAAAAGCAGTCCTGAATGATGGATTACAGTGTCATTGCAGCCTGCAAAGGATTAATTTGTTTCATTGATTTCTCTTTAGGCAGATTGCCAGAATCAGCCGCTTCCCACCTTTCTGCAGACTTCCAGCAGTAATAGACAGTAACAGCCTAAGACAAATAAGCCAGTATATGTGTAAAAATAGAAAGGCAGAACTCCACTGCTCTTTAGGCTAGGCTGGTCTGTCAGAGGAACACTCAGAAAGTAATAGGTCCGGGAATATTTTGAAAAAGGTCTTTAAATAAGTAAAGAACAACAAAAATCCGCGAAAAGAGGCCATATTTTCTGCGGTGACTGAAAAGTAAGGAGGGCTCATTTCGCCGAGGGTTTTCAAAGCGCGACCACCCTCCCAATCTGGACTGTACAACTGAAACGAGAATTCACAAAGAGCACCCGAGCATGTGCAGAATGCCTTTCCTTCCCACCCCCGCAGGAGATCTTCAGGGGAACAAACAAACAAACAAACAAACCTCTTATCTACTCTGCTACGGTAATGAATGGGACCAGCTCCGCGGTTCACCCAGGAGTTGGGCAAGGCCAGTTCCAATTAAAGCTCCCTCCCTCCCTCCCCCTCCCCTCGGGCTGATTGATCTTGGCTTTGGAAAAACGATTAAAAGGCGCTCTGAAGAACTCCAGGAAGAAAAAAAAAAGGTGCGGTGGTGGAAGCTGAAACTCGCTTTTTGTACAACGCGCCGGCCTAGAGCTAATCTATTGTCGATTTGCCTCCCTCCCACCCCATCCGTCCGCGGCAGTATTGATAGGCTGCGTCGGGCTTCGGCGTTTCTTCTTGCGCGCGTCGCAGCCAGTGAGCCGTCGGGTCGATTTGTCTGGGGCGAGAGCGTCTGGAGAGCGAGGTGGCGAATGTGCCCTGCGGGAGAGTCGTAAACGTTATGTAAGGCAGCGTTTCCCAACCTTAGGAACTTGAAGATGCGTGGACTTCAACTCCCAGAATTCCCCAGCCAGCATAGCTGGCTGGGGAATTCTGGGAGTTGAAGTCCACGCATCTTCAAGTTCCTAAGGTTGGGAAACGCTGATGTAAGGAGATCACTAAACTGATCATCAGCCTCAAGTAGCCCATTCGCTCCACAGGCGTCGGCAAAAGGCTTTCCAGAAGCCGCATGTTCCTAAGTTTTTAAACTGCAGACATTTAACAGCTTCCTCATACTGTATACTTTATCTGCCATTAGTAGGCTGTCGACTTGTTTTTAAAAAAGTTGATTAGCTGCCTAGCACTTAATTGACACATCAGTGAACTCGCTGCCTATGCTTTTAAGGCAATTAGCAGACAAGGGGAAAAAAAATATCACCTCCAAGGTGATGGAGTCAAAAGATGTGTATTGGGGAAAAAAACAGACTTCTCAATCCAAATAAATATTTTATTTTCTGGATAAAATATCAGGAAAACTCATGACCGCTTCTGGTTGTGCTTAATTGAGGGCTGTATCTACTTAATTCACAAGCTGAATTCCTGGTCTGCGGAGTAGTCTATGGTCTACTTCAGTGACCTAAGCCTCTTTGTTTTTCAAAACTCTTTGGCATAAGTTGTGAATCGGTGTTGTTCTCCTAATATATTATAGAGGCCAACTCCTTTAATGATGGTCCAGGTCAGCAAGAAGCTAGCTATAGCATCTCCACTTTGCCCATTTCAGTCCTCAGACTTTTATAAGCAGTGTAAAGGCATCCCTGAGTCTCCTCACTTCTGATGACTTGAGATACTGAAAGTTGTTCCTACCCCTAGGAGCTGCCACTTCACACAAAGCACAAAGAAAAGAAAATATTCTCTCCTAACAGACTGGCTATTTTGCAGACTCTTTGGTCTGCAAAACAGAGGAAGGATAAACCTGTAAAAAAAAAAGCTTTGCTGAAGAGGAAGAATAAACCTGTAAAACATTTTCTCAATTTCACTCCTGTGCATTTTTCCTGAAATCAGGAAATAGAGGAGGGATGAACCAATTATTCCCACCAAGCAACAGGATTTAAAAATAGCAATAGGTTTGTAGTGGTTTCAACTGTGCTGCAGTTGAGCTGAAAAACAAATGATCTCAGTTCCACACTGTTGTTGATATCATGGAAACAAAAGTTTTCCTTTACAGCACTGGAAGAAAAGATAACTTATTCAGAGAAAGGGACTAGATTGCCCCTTCAAGCTTTCCTGTCTTCTCCAGCAAGGAGAGGAATGGCTGGTTAAAGGGTGTGGGCCCCACAAGTTGAGACAAATATGATTGTTTTTAGGTGTTTACACACATAAAAATATACACGCCATTGATTGCTCTGTTGCTGCTGACATCTTGACTTTATGAAGCGCATCCTGAGGATAAGCCTGGCAGAAGAGGGAAAGGTGTGATGGTGCCTTGATTTTAGGCAAGAAGGAATACTTCTTGTGACAGTGGGGATTTAAAGGGGTGATGTTCATTTCAAAGTAGAGCAGTCATATCTAGCCTTATGGTTATAGTAAGTTGATTTGATTTGATTTGAATAAGAGCAGTGTTTCTCAGCCATGGCAATTTAAAGATATATGAATTTCAACTCCTGCTGGCTAGGGAATTCTGGGATCTGAAGTCCATATATTTTCAAGTTGTCATGGTTGAAAAACACTGGAATAGATCACTATTGTTGTTAGAACAATATTGATGCAGGATCTTTAGAACTTTGTATCAGGTTGCATATTGAGCAAAGAATAGATACAAACAAACAGGCAGTGAGAATAATCTAAAAAGTCTGCAGTTGTAATAATGGATGGTAGTGTTTTTGATTCTGGAAGTTTGGTTCAGAATTGTATATTTTAAGCAATTAAATTCTCATTATAAACCATTTTGGTATTTTGTACAATTGAAATGGGTTTAAGAAAAAGATTCCACGCTTGGTGTTCCCTGAAAAAAACAACTCATAGAAAATAATTCAGTATTAACTGAAGAATGCATATTTTTTAACATAAATATTTAAAGGCAAGACTTTTTCATAGGTATTTAGTATACCAGGCTCAATAAAATAGAGGAGAGTATTAGTGAAATAAACCATTTCTAAAATTGCTCTTTCTTTGGTGCTCTTTATAGTCAACCTAATTCCTTATGCTTATCTTTCTTCTTTCCATCATGGTAAATCCAAGCCATGAATCCAAATTATATATTTAATATATCTTCTGCACACCATTCTTCTGCTACCTACAATAAATCAGTAAGATGAAGGTAATTGCAGTAGATTCCAAACTGGAAAATCTAATTCTTAGAGAAGAAGAATAGCAAATATTAATCCATGATATACAACCCTTATGGAGTAAATTTATTGTACTTTTAAAATAGTTTAAAGAGTTACTTACAAAAGCACTTCCACATATGCTAGGAAAAAGCTACATGTTGAATTACAATCTGCTTTCTGTTAATTACTTCTTCCCTATTTTATAGAAAATGCATGTAACTTTAATATTTAGCCCAAAGTCTAATATAACATGAGACTACCCATATCACAATACTAGCTCTGATTTTAGGATCAGCTTGTCTTTGGGAAAAATTGACCATCTCTCTCCACATGTCTGTACCGAGTCTGCACATTGTTTTTACTCATATGGTTCTTGAGATTGTATAGATTTCTTTATATTACACCAACAATAAGGCATCAGCTTTATTGTATGAGAAATTTACCTTTCATCTGGTAAGACTTTCTTAAGGATTCCCTCCTGAAAACACTGCCTTTGAAGTTACATATGTGAGACTCTCCAGTTCTACAATGATGCAAAATATTAAAAAAATCCCTTTTCTGTGACATAAAAGATATTTTCAATGTTCAAAACAAAATCATATTATTTTGAGTCTGGTTAAATGAGTTAAAGCCAAGAGCAGCCCCACTGAGAATTTTTTAAAAGAAAGACAATTCTATTTATATTCATTTAAGTAAATGAATAAAAGCATTGCTTTACTTTTTATGTGAACATAAAGAACCGTTTGAAAGGCCTGTTGATCTCTTGACCGCTAATAAAGACAGATCCATGATGTGCAGTGAAAATAGTGGTTCTATTGAACCAAACCAAGCAGGCTAACCCCAGGCACGGATCAGCTTGTTCAACCGACACAGACCAATGACCAGCATGTACTTGAATCAAACATACTGTGGGAAATATATTGTGTTCAAAGCCAACCAGGGAGACTGATGATCAGGCTACTTCAATAGTTCTGCTGAGTATGATAAGCCCACAGGGGGTATCTTTGATAGGTTGTAGCTTTTCCTTGTGGACTTTGCTGTACTCTGGTCTTATCCTCAAAGGGTATTTGGAATCATTTCCTCAGCCAATTCAATTGAAAAGAACAATATATTAGCAGAGATGTTCATTTCTATCAGCTTGAAGAAGAAAAGTTCTTAAAGAGTTTATGTTCTGGGCAAGGCACAACTTCTAATCTAGATTTATAAGAACCATTCGATAAACTCTTGACATCAACATTTTAAAATACTGTGTATCACTCAGTACTTTCCAACCACACGGAGAGTTCAAGTCTAGTACTACAATTTTCAGCTCTGGAATTTTTTTGCAGGAACACTCTAGAACTCAATAAAAAGGTAGGGTTGCCCACGAGAAGATTCTCTGTGGTTTTATGTCATTCCATACCATTTAAATGAGAATCACCCTTCCCAGGTACAGGGAAAATGGCTTTTCAGAATGGCAATGGGGATTTCACCTTGAGCATTCTTCTTGGTTTCAGAAACTGGGCACTTGAGCCATGGTAGGATTAGATTTAAGAATATTGCTACTATCTATAATTGGGAGCAACAGCGTCTTCTGGAATTGTAAACTAACAGTCGTTGAGCAACTCTCAACACACAATAGCATGATCTGCATGCAACACAAAGCCATAGTGTTTGCTTATTTTGGTTTACAATTATACACAAAACAGATCAGTATGGCTTGTTTTGACAAAATATGGCTTAATTTCCCCCCCTATTGTGGGTGTGTGTATAAATGCAGATGAAATAGCATTAAGACTTTATGTTGATATAATTTAAGAACTATTATTAATAATTAGTAAGGGAGGAAGAGAACTAATGACTAACACAGAGCAATATATATATATTGCTGTAAAGGTATGCAGTATATATATCTAGGAACCAACTAACATTTTCCAGTAGGTTGTATTTGAGCCTTTAGTCTCTTGATTTTAGTCGTTATAAAAAGAAGGAGCAAAATTTGGAAGTTTATATTTAATGGGCTTAACACATTCCAGTTACATTATATTGTATGCCAATAGCCATGAAACATCTAAATGTATATTTTAGCAGATATTTTGTCATTGTAAACCAAACTGTAAAAACAAATAGCATTCTTAATATAATTTTCACTGCTTTTTGTTGCACAGAAACAGAAAATAATACTGTTGTACTACCCATTTTGTTAGGACTGTTTAATATAAGGTACTGATTAAATATAAGGTACTGATATTACAAATTATTTCCTCCCAAATTATCTGTATTTCAATTTACCTGCAATAATCTATAAGCAAAAGCCACAAGGACCCTCTGATTAAAAGGTATCTTGAAAATCTAATGCCCTGATGAGTTTTCATTTTTAGGGAGATGGTGTAATATTTACCATTAACCCAGAACTTTAATGGATTTGATATAGATAAATGGATGTTTATGTGGCCAATATGCAAACACTTTTGAATTATGCCTAGAGAGGATCTATGGTTTTGTGGATGACTTTTAACCTCTGCCATTGCAATGCTTTTATGGTAATGGTAGCAAAATCCATTTTCCTGTTATGTAAGTTGCTCTAGTACTATAAAGACTGAGATGTTGTATGCCAAAGTACATAATGTGCACATAATTCAGTCAATTTGTTTAGGTTCTGTTTGAAAAAAACCCCTTCTTTACACACACTCTCTCTCTCTCTCTCTCTCTCTCTCTCTCTCTCTCTCTCTCTCTCTCTCTCTCTCTCTCTCTCTCTCTCTCTCTGTGTGTGTGTGTGTGTGTGTGTATTCAGATGTAAATTTCATTGCATATATTGGTTTTACTCTGATGGAAAAAGGTGTAGGGTTGTAGCCTTCCCAAACAATACATTTCTACTCATATAAGCCAAACATATGCCGCATTCTGGGAGAGGGGGAGGAGAATGAGGAAATGTTTAATTTTATTATACGCATCTGTTTTTTGAAAAATGCTTTTGACAGAGTGCTAAAAAGTTACTCTAGCAACACTTTGTTCTCCATGCTTCCTGTTGTTAGAATGGTGGGATCTTGAAAATGTATATTTATACATTTGACCAAACTATGAGAATTAGCTATAGCCAATTGTATCTGTAACTCTAACTGCATAAAACATCTTAAGCAGCTTTTTAGTTTTACTGCATTTGAGGGTTCTGAGAAAATAGATACCATGAACAAAAGCGGCTCTGAAGAGTCTAGGGCCGTGGTGGCAAACCTATGGCATGCATGCCACAGGGGGCACGCAGAGCCCTCTCTGTGGGCACACGTGCCGTCGCCCCAGTCCTAGGCCTTCAGCTGGGTTTTATAAAACCTTTTCACTTTAGGCCTCTGCCACCATGTGCAAAAAAAAAAAGGTTTAATCAATCAATAAATTTCAATTTCTCGTGGGAAAAAAAAGATCTTGCAAAGTTGGAATTGATTGATTGAACTTTTTAGTCTCACCCAGTCTGCCATTAACCACCACAGCCACGTCCACCCAATGGGCCATGCCCACCCAATGGGCCACACCCAGCCAATAGGCCACACCCAGCTAATAGGCCACCCCACCCGGCACCCGACAATACATAAGAGGGTTTTGGGTTGCAGTTTGGGCACACGGTCTCTAAAAGGTTCACCATCCCTTGTCTAGGGGTTTCAGGAATGTTAATGTGTGTAGAGAGTTAAACATGTTAGTTCCAATTTGTTCCAGATAGATCGGAAAGTATCCCATCCTATTGCAGTTTGGTAACGTTTGTATGAGTTCATACATTGCATTTCTTAGCAGTCCTTTCATGTCTTTTTCCTTTTTTTTCTGTAATAAGGAGGGGAGCAGGTTGGGAGGCTTGGGATCCAGTTGGCAACTGAAATTTATATAAGCTGTGTCTATTGTGTTATACCTGAAAGACGAGAGCCTTCAAATATTATACTTCAGTTCTAAGGACTTTGATATAAAAGCCCAGTCTCACCAATTTCTGCAGAATTTGCTTCAAGTGCTTAGGATCAGAGTTTCAATCATAGCGAACACTTTACGCTAAACTGTTTTTCTTGGAAGTACATCTCATTGATTTTGATGGCATAGACTTGTAAGCAAATGGAATCAGGAAAGTACTTAAATAAATTCTTCATCTTATTCCTGTTTGGTAAAACACTTGAATGTGTCAATCACAGACATCAATGGGATGCAAGAGCATTTGGGAAACAAGCATCCAATAATACAGCCATTTAAATTCATAATACATCAAAACTCTCACAGTAATAATATACATACTTTCCTTAGCAATGTGTGATGGCAGAGGCTGCAGATCATTCTTGCTTTGTGTTCTTCTGTTTTTTCACACTTCCTGTGTTTCAACTGTAAATCTTCAAGTTTATGATCTGGATGTATTGTAAATGTATTTATTATGGTTAATTTTTGCTTATAACCAACAGAACATAGTTCAGAATATTTGATAACAATTTATGTAACTAAAGCTAAATATCAGTTTCAGATATTTACATTTAGTAAATATTCTTTCTGATTACTTTTTGTTACTTTCCTGTCACTTCCTTTAATTGAAAATACAGGATATTTGTCACTGTCTATTCATAATGTAGCTACTATACTGATTTCTTAGCACAAATATCTCACTGGGAAAATGCATATTTCTAATAAAAAATAAATTGACTCACAAAAGTGCTTTTAAGATGAAACTGTAAATTATTATTTCAAAAGTAATCACAATTTTTGGGAAAAAATGCAAAAGTCTTGGCAAGAATTGCAATCCATAAATGTCTATGAACAGAGAAAATGAAAGCCCAAAACATTTAATTAAAATAGAATGTAATTTATTTATATTCTAAATATATTTCTTTGGAGAAAAATACTCATGTTATATTTTGAAATGTGATGTATTGTTTGTATAATATTAATAGTATATTTCACATATTATTGCTGGATTTAACAATATTTTGGATCATTTTTTATGGAACTTGTATTTAATTTTAATAGAAAGACTGGTTCACACACAGAGATAGCTGATAAGGCAGTTGTAGAATTTACAGTCCTTCTGTTTAAAAGATCAGTGATGCATTTGTAAAATATATTCTATTGAATATGTCAGCCATGTTATTTTAAAAGTGTTAAAAAATAAAAGGAAAAACAAGACTTTGTAGATATGTTTGCAGAGAGTGCACTGTAAAAGATGTTCACAGAACTCTGTATCTGATTATATTTAAATCAATTGCATTTAGTACAGATATGGGAAAACCTAAAAACTATTAAAGTAATAATTGCAAAAAAGGAATATTTTAAGGTGCTACATAATGCACGAAAAAAATAGTAGGTAATAAATAATGCTTTGCTAAGATTTTCCTGTGAACTGTCGGAATCATAACAAAATCTCTTACCCTTGTATGAAAAGAGACCAAACAAAACCAAAATGTTCTTGAAAATACATGAGGGGGCAACATGTGGTCATGGAGTTAAGCTTTCTCTCTTTTTCTCTTAGTTGGAATTTTTTTTTTACAGAAATCTACATTTGGAGGGTACATGCTATATAGCATATTATAATAGAATTGTTGATCTTTAACTAAGAGAATAGGATGATGATCTGTAAAGCTGAAGAGGCATGGGAAGGGATGCTGCTGTTAAACAGATGGCATGTTATACAAATTACCACATTTCTATACTTAACACTTGAGAAAATGTACTGCAGCAATATGATCCATGCTAAGATTTATTTCCTACAAAATACTTGCAGGAGAAAAAATGGAGCTGAGTGGAAGGTATTCTGCTTTTCTATCAGTTTTGCATCATTAAAAGGCAGCAGTTTTCAGAGAGGAAAATCTACCTTTGTGTCTTAGTTGAATGATTCTCTTTGAATATATGTTAAATAGCCAGATAGATTTATGCAAACAACTCTTTGGTGCTTAATTGGTTCTGCTGAAGTAGAGACAACTACCAGAAATAGCAGTAGAAGTCACATAACGAAATAAGAATACTAGGAAATCAAGGATTTTAGTATGGCCCATTATTCATTCAGTTCCTGGCAGCCTTTATGATTACAAATCACTTGATTGACTAACTAGACATTCTCAAAGTGAATTATGAATCAGGTTCATTTTTTCTGGTTGATAGTTGGTACATGTTGTAACTCTTTCTCATGATATATCAAGTACTTGTAACAGTAATAAGAGATATAATCAACTCTTTATTTTAGGACAAATAAATTGCCTTTTCAAAAAAATGAAATGTGGTTGTAAACATTTTAACAGGGCAACAGTGTAATTCTTGCCTGCTATTCCATGTTGGAAGCTAATGCAACAAAATAGCTTTAAGTATTTTAGCTGAATAATCTGAAATTATTTGGTGAATATCATATTTTCAGTTCATATGTGGCACTGTCACAGAATTTTTTGAAAATATTCAATATAGATAAAGAGAATAGATGACCCTTTTCTGTTGAAAGAGTAAAACAATCCTAAAAAAACCCCTGTGCTTTTTATAGGGAGGCATGTAGAAAGTCTTTGTATATCAACATATCTGAATGACAATGTCAATTTTGGGATAGTGGTCCTTTTTAAAATAACAATTTTAAATTAATTGTTGTACTTATCAGTCTATCTATTATATATTTATTCTACAGTTGGAATACATAGTTACAAGGAAAAATATGGAAATACAGGTATTACTGCAGACGTGTCAAACACAAGGCCCGGGGGCCAGATCCGGCCCACAAAGTGGTTTCATGTGGCCCGTGAAGCCATCCTGGAAACAGTGAGGGAATGGCCCCCACTGCCTTGGCCCTGGCCCAGAGACCCTCCTTCTGCCAGAGACCCTCAGATCTGTCCCACTCCTGCCCAGGCCCCCATAGGCACCCTTGATGCAAATGATGTAGAGCTGGCCATGCCCACCCAGTAGGCCATACACACTCTAGCCACGCCCACCCAGTAGGCCACGCCCACCCTGGCCATACCCACCCGGCCCCCTGAGGGCAACTGCAATGCTGATGCGGCCCTCAATGAAATTGAGTTTGACACCCCTGTATTACTGCATAGAGTAAACTTTGAATATAATTTAAAAAAACCCACTATGTAATTTTTTTATTTAACATGATTATTATTGTACTTTTACAAAGTCAGAGCTGATTCTGATTGTTGCATCATAGGCTATTTCATATCAGTCCTTTCGAAGTAAGGTTTATGATCAACCATCTTGGCTGCTATTTAGCCAATATAAAGTTACTCGGAGCAGAGAATATATTTGCCTCATCCATTTTGTGAAAATATTCCAAGAAGTTTCAGTAAATTTCAGCGTAGTACGCTAATGCATTCAAGTCAATGAATCTTATATTAATATCTATCCATCATAATTTATGATTATCTAGAATGATTGCAGGTTACAATGTCAAGAAACATTGTTTTTGCTGTCCAAGAAAGCTGGAGTTCTTGAAAGATGTTCTTGACAGATGCAAGCAATTCTGCTGCTGCAAGGCAACTAAAGGAAGGTGACACAATTGTCAGAAATTAAATTGCAGAAGAATTGTTTTTGCATTCTTAATAAATGATGTGATATCACAATTTTTGTACATCTGACCCTAAAATCTAAAAAAATATCTAAAATATGCTTTGATCTGGATTAGTGACAATTGTTTTTTAAGACACTAAAAATGACAGTTGGGTCCTGCCACAAAATGATATAATGTAAAATGCTCTGTTCTGGGTTCCAACCAAGTGGTCAAGTTTTCTTCTCTGCCAAAACATGTTAATTGTCTTATGCTGATTTCCTGGTTCTTCCTCAATAGTATGAGGACACAGTATGGTCAGTCCTTGATGGATTGTTTTGTTACCCCTCCCATCTTTAATCTCTTTCCCGTAAATATTGTCTTTTTAAAGTAATTAAAAATTAACTATTTTGTTTTTTTCCTGAGCTGACAGAAAACCCCATTATATGGATAGAGGATAGCAGATTTGTTGTACTGTAAAAGTACGGGAAACGAAGAATGAATTTTCTATTCCGACAGAAAATTTTTACTTCTCATATGGTGCTCAGAAATATTTCATTTTCCTCTGATAAACTTGCAAATACAATCTGTTCAATTCCCTACAAGCACTTACTCCTTACTGTAAACTCTACAAGCTCTATACTTTTTACCTCTGACTACTATGGACACAGGAGAGCCAAAAGGTTGCAATTGTAATCAAAACTGGAGTTCACTGGGCTTGGGCAGCCAATATATTTAAATAAATAAATAATGATAAATATCTTTTATGGAATCATTATGTAGGAAAAAATATTCCAGATCAGATTCTAGACTTAAGAATTCAAATTATTATTATGTCAAGATAAAACTGTAGACTACATTTAGTACTCTAGGCTAGGATAACATTATTTAAAGAAAATAGAGAATACAGTAGGCAAGATCTGAAGTGAAAGAATAATGTTTTATTGGATCCAGATGTTCATTATTCCCCTAGGCATCCATTCCTAAGCATGAGTTCACCAAATGGCAAAACATGCATCATGATACTATGACACAGGCTTTTTTTCTTCTTTTACTGACATTACAGTGTTGTTCATAAATATGCAGAGTGGAATATGCATCAGGATTTTGTATATTGCATATTTCATCATTTGTCCCCTTTTGACTGCCACCATAGATGTCTATGCAGGTTCTCCAGACCTTCCAAACCAAAACATAACACTTCTGGAAAATTTTCCAGAGAACTTACGGTAGAACAAGTGGCTTGTTCTATCTTTTTCTAAGAATGGAAACTGGTTTAGTACAATAACATTTGTACTACATAAAACTGCACACAGTGAGCTTTTATGTCATGTTTTATCTTCAAGAAAACTACTTTGATTATTAAATTGGTTTTTTTCTACACCTGTTTCATTTTTAAAAGACTCAAATATAAGAGCTTCAATGTATTTTCTCCAGGCAGAAGAGAAGGAAAATGGCTGATTATATAATGCAATATATAATATTATATTAGCTTGCAGAAGTAGGCACATTGATTTCCATAGGATTTTCTCCTAAGTGAATAGAGTCTTAGACTGTGCTCTGTTCAGATTTGAGTGTAAGTCACATTAGAATCAATTGGGATCCTTCTGAGCAAACATATATAGATAGCACTGTGTATTATAGCTGTTTCTAGCCTGTTGAACATGGTGACCTGTGTGCAGCTAGCTATTAGATTGTTGTCTAGTTCCAGGCATGAGTATCTCTCATAAGTTTTTAAAAATTATATTTCTAATTACTATACGGCCATTGTAAAATGTTGATACTGGTAATGCTAATAATGTTGTAATGTATATGCTTATTTTGACAGCAGTTATGGAGTAGGTATTTCATAGAAGATCTCCTTGTCATATTGTTAATCCTAACATAAAAAGATAGATCTGCCATACAATTTTATTTGCAGGTAGTTTGCTATTGTATTTTTCTAGGATTGTATTATTATTTTTTTACATTACGTGTCTTCCTGTATTCCCTTGGGGTCTTCTATTAAAACACCTACTATGAATGAAATAAACCGTACAAATCAGATGGAGTTAACACTAAGAAAAAAAAAGCATATTATAATTTCATTAATTTGCCCAGCTAGTATTTTAAAACTATATTACTGTTTAGAGAAAAAAAAACTCCCTATACTTTTGGAGCTATCATTTTATCAGAGAAGTAAACTTTGCCATGTGTAACAAACCTCACACATTAGAATACCATTGAGAGGTTTAGATTAAAAATTGAAAACAAAGTAATTATACTTGTAAAAGTCATTCAATCAGTGGTTTAATATTTGAAAAACAAAAAATATACCTCTTTATTGCAAAAAATAAATCTAATGGGAAATATGTGCACACTTACATATTTTCTCAGATATGGCAAAAATCAGAATAGCGTGAAGTTATGATGCACTGAATTGCTCTGGATTCTCTTTTAGTTTAAATCACAAATTTGTATGAAAATTTTAGCTTTTCATAATGTTCAGAACTGAGGGTTTATAGTATTATGACTAAATATGTGAGTATAACAACATTTATTTTTGTCTCAGTCATGAATTCAATTCAGCACTTCATAATTTGTCTTTCTTCCCTTTGAACAGGGAAGAAAATATTTATTTAATTTACAAGGCTATCCAATTCCAAAATAAGTTTGGGGAGTTGTCAAAATTAAAATGAAAAGAGAAAAAGAAGCAAAACCAGAAAAACATATACCTAAATTACCACACAAAACCTATTCAGGCTGACATATACTCTACCCCAGGCCTGGGATTAAATGCAAAAATCTTTGCTTCTAATTAATGGTATAACTTCTCTTCTAGAATCTCATATGTTTGAAGACATAGACATCTTCTTTACATTTCCAGTAGCCATTTTTAGGATGGCAAAATTCTTGTTAGGATTGTTTTCTTAACTAACACAAGTTAAGTTAAGGAGTTTACTTTGCTTCTTGGGCTAAGAGAGACATAGCAAGTAGAAATGAGTTCAGGGAAAAGTTTAAATTTCTATTGCCTGAATCACTCAAGAGGGGCATAGCTTGTTCTTTGAGAACTTTTGAGTGTGAACTTTTTGGGTCTGTAAATATGTAGTGTTTGTGTGTGTGTTTGTGTGTGTGTGTGGCAATTTCCACCTTCCTCTGGCAACTATCTTATTATTCCTTTTTACTTGTTCTTTTGAAGTATTTTGAGTACCTCAAATCCATCTGCAACTGGCGAAACATTTATACATTCATATATTACATTTCACTGAAGGGGACATCTAAATTCACAGATTAAAGTGTATTAAAGAACTGTATGTTCTTCTCCCTACAGTGTATTCCTTATTTTGTGTGATTTCTCTATTTTTCCATTCTGTTATGACTACTTAGCCCTGTGGTTTCCCCCCCCCCATATTATTTGAAGTGCATTTGAAGAAACAATTCTTCAGGAGCTCAAGATAAGGGTTCTACAGAGAAATAGGTAGTATTTGCAATGAAGTAATTTGTATCATAAACACAGCAGTTGTTGACTTTCCTTTCAATACTATATATCTATTTCAAACTGAATGAATTTTTTTTATTCTGATGTACAGTAACGGATTAAATCCCATCCCGATATTTCAATTTTAGAACATGCAATGCTCATTGTGAAGCTAAATGATATCTTTTTCCTGAAGTTCAGTATAAATTGTATTCTTTTAAGTTTTTACCTCGCTGTTACCAGCAGTAATTTTACTACTTTTTTAGTTCGAGATTTTCAGATTCAAAGGAAAAAAAATATCTGAAATTAATATGATTTACAGTACATCATTTTCCCATAATGGATTTCTAGTCACCCAACTATCATTGAGTTATCATATAAAGCCTTTGCAGTTGGTTTAGGATTCTGTCTTTGACTATCTGTTGCTTCTTCTTCTTCTTCTTTTGTTGCTTGTTCTGTCATTTTTCCATGCTTGATTTGTGCTCTTTCAGCGTCCTGCTAGCTCATTTTCTTACTTCCACTCTCTTGTTTTTTCCTAACAGAATAGCAAAGTTGGAAGGGGGATTGGAGGCTTTGTAGGCTAATCTCCCACTCAAGCGAGACCCTATATCATTTCAGAAAAGTGATTGCTTAATATCTTCTTAAAAACCTCCAGTGATGGAGCCCTCAACTTGTGAAGGCAAGCTGTTCCACTGATTAATTGTTCTAACTGGCAGGAAATTTCTCCTTGTTTCTAGGTTGGTTCTCTCCTTGATTAGTTTCCACGCATTGTTTTTTGTTCTGCCTTCAGGTGCTTTGTGCTCTTCTGTGTGGCAGCCCTTTAGATGTTGGGAACTGTTATTATGTCATCTCTTCTTGTACATTCTGTTTCACTTTTTTATATGCTAACTCTTGCTTATTTTCTTACTGTCTTGCTCTCTGCCCATCTTGCTTTTTATGAAGCAAACTGCAAACTGAAGAAGCTTCTTGGATGAGAAGCGAAACATCTTCAAGGAAAAAGAAAGTCCAGTTGCCTATTGAAAAAGCACCTTGGGACAACCATGACCTGGATGACTGAGAATCTCCATAGTTACAGACTGGTTGATCCATTTGTATACATAGATTACAACAGATTCATGATTCCATTTTTTAAAATAGGAACCACAACAATAATTTAACCTCTGCTTTTTCTCTCAAAAAGATTGTGCAAGGTACAATCTATAATGATTTATAAGAGAAGTAAACATACTGAAATCAGTGGATCTTCTGAGTAGACAGAACTGTAGGATTATACTATAAAAC
Source organism: Vipera berus (assembly GCF_964194415.1). Taxonomy (NCBI): domain Eukaryota; kingdom Metazoa; phylum Chordata; class Lepidosauria; order Squamata; family Viperidae; genus Vipera; species Vipera berus. Next base: position 42,350,403 of record NC_138203.1, on the reverse strand, counting down.
AAAAGGTCAGAAAAAATAGAAGTGGATTTAGGGTTAGTGTTCATGGAATACAAAAGAAATGATGATTATATTACCATTATATTATCATGATGACACAATGATCATGTCTGATGCAAGTATATAAGTCACAATATTTGCTTGCTGACATCATCACATAAAGATAATAATTTTGCCCTTTGCCATCGAAGCTCCACCTGTTTCTTAGCTGCAGCTCTTAAAAATAACTGTCAGAGCTTCAATCACACTTTTGTGGTTACCATTTTTTCCCAATACCCTGTGGATATTCTGTCCAAAAATAGTGTAGGAAAACAGAGCATCCTGCAAGGCTAAAAGAGGGTCAATAAGAAATGACACTAATTTGCTTTTTGATAGAACATGTGCCTTGTATCTTGTGCTTGGCCATGGCCATCAGGACACCTATTTTTGTGGAAGTGCCGATTATCTACCGACAGAATTTCAAATGTGTTCACTGACCAAGAAAGATTGGAGCTCTTGTTCTATAGATCTCCTATCCCTAACACTGGGCTCACTCACTATCTAAGACATAGCCTAATTTGTTTGGTTTTGGCTTACTATGGTAACTACGTTTATTGTGTTTTTTTGCATGAATCCAACTAATAGTGGTAAGCAACCATGGTTTCTTTGATGATGAATCCAGTGGTCTGCTCTCCCTATACTTTATTTTATCATTGGCCCAGGTTGGAGGAATTCAGCTTTCTGGGAAAAAAAGTCGAAACAGACCCTGGTGCTGAACTGTCTCCTCCCCCCCAACAGAGTATCCATTTGGCTTAATTATATTTCAGAGCTTGTGATCTCTCTCTCCAAGCTGTTTCTGAAGAATAAATAGGTTGTTCATAAACAGGACAATCCAGTATTCTGTCAGATTTTCAATAAGCATGAGGTAAGAGAGGGATGAAATGTTAGAAGTCAAAGGTCAGGCACCATCTTGGGCCTCTTCTTCTGAATCACTTTGTATTGCTGTTTATCCCAAAAAAACCTGGAAACAGACCACTGAGAGGTTTCCTGCCAGGAGGTTTATTACTGGACAAGTTCTGACTGCAGCAGGATTTCATTAGAAAAATTCTCTTTATTCTTTTGATGAGTTGCAAAACATCCCACTATCCCAAAGATATTTTTAAATATTAAAAAAATAATATCTCCAGAAAACCAAATGCATGGGTACAATATGGATGGTACCTTGCTCAATAGTAGTAACTGTGAGAGGGATCTCGGAGTCCTAGTGGATTTAAATATGAGCCAGCAGTGTGCTGCAGCTGCCTAAAAAGCCAACACAGTGCTAGGATGCACTAACAGAGGGATAGAATCAAGATCATGTGAAGTGTTAACACCATTTTATAACACTTTGGTAAGGCCACACTTGGAATACTGCATTCAGTTTTGGTCATCATGATGTAAAAAATATGTTGAGACTCTAGAAAGAGTACAGAGAAGAGCAACAAAGATGATTAGGGGACTGGAGGCTAAAACATATAAGGAACAGCTGCTGGAATTGGATATGTCTGCTTTAATGAAGAGAAAGATGAGGGGTATCATGATAGCAGTGTTCCAATATCTCAGGGGTTGCCACAAAGAAGAGGGAGTCAAGCTATTCTCCAAAGCACCTGAAGGCAAGACAAGAAGCAATGGATGGAAATTAACCAAAGAGAGAAGCAACCTAGAACTAAGGAGAAATTTCCTGACAGAACAATTAATCAGTGGAACAACCTTCCTCCAGAAGCTGTGAATGCTCCAACACTGAAAGTTTTTAAGAAGAGACTGGACAGCCATTTGTCTGAAATGGTATAGGGTTTTCTCCTGAGCAGGGGATTGGACTAGATGATCTCCAAGGTCCCTTCAAACTTTATTATTATTATTATTATTATTATTATTATTATTATTATTATTATTATTATTATTATTATTATTATCGCACAGTCAGCCAGATGTTCAGACTGAATTTTCGCATTTTTGTCTACCTATCAAGTCCTTACCAAGGACCTGGGATAGGCAGATGTGGATGTTTGATGGTATTATAGTATGGAAGCAGTTTCTAGTAAGGCCGCCTTTTGCAATTGACTAATGGCGAATTTGTCAATGCCAATGGTGTTCAAATGGTGCTCCAGTTATTTTGGGATTGCACCCAAGGCGCCTATTACTATTGGTACTACCCTTGCTTGCCTTTTCCACAGTCTTTCTATTTCTATTTTTAGGTCTTTGTATTTTGTTATCTTCTCCAGTTCTTTCTCATCTATTCTGCTGTCTCCAGGCACTGCCATGTCCACTATCCAAACTTTTTTGTCTTTCTTATTGACAATTGTTAAGTCCTCATCTTTTATTATTATTATTATTATTATTATTATTATTATTATTATTATTATTATTATTATTATTATTATTATTATTATTATTATTATTTTATTATTTCATGCAGTATATTTTAAATCTAAATATCTGAATCTAAATCTGCAGGTTTCCCATCCTCTTACATAGATCAGTGAGAACATCAAAATATTATGGGCAAAAGGCATAGCTGTCTCCCTATTATTCCCTGCTACGTTGTTACTACTACTACTACTTTTTAGAATCAGAACATTATTCCACAACTCTTTTATTTATTTGTTAAACATAATTAAGAATGCAGCCTTTTTCAGGAATACTTATTAAAAGGATTTTTTGGTCTCCATTTAAAACATAAAAAACTATTTTATTGTATATCCTATTTCCAGTTCTTTTTTTGTAAAAGAAATAGGTGCCGGAACTCGCACATGTCATAAAACCCGCCTTGCCTACCCTACAAGGTTCCATCCAAAAAAGGTGCCGGAACTCCATTCTGAGCGTTCTATGAGAAAAAAAGCCCTGCCTATTTCTATTAGCACTGAAAACTCAAAGTTCCACTACCTGTTTTAGTATAGACCCTCTGATTTACCTTCTACTTTTACTGAGGGGAGGAGCTCAAAAAAGTCAAGGTGGCAACCTCAAGCATGTTGTGGCTGCCATCTTGACTTTTTAATGCCTCTCCCCTGACAAATACTTGTTATCCAGCTATGCGGCTACAAATCTCCCAAAGAAGAAGCAAAACAAAGCAAAGCAGCAATATAACAAAAGTCAGCAATTGATTAGCCTGCATCTCTATGCCCATTGTTTGGCCAGAAGGTGAAGGCTCATGTAACCTTTTTGAATCCCTGATTAGTCCTTGGACATACAGCAGAATCTATTAGGGCTACCAAGGGTGTCCCTCCCTCTTCCTGCTTGTATGTTTTCATTTTGATTAGGGGAATGATAGTTTCATTAGATAGGGGAAAAAAAGATCTCTGCCCATAAAGAAACTAAAGACAAGATTGACCACTTAAAATGTTGGACAGAGCCCCATTCTAATTGATCAGTCCGTACTGTTTTCTGCTCTTTCAGATTTTTTATTACGCATACTGCTGAATTTTAGAACATTTATTTATTTTATTTATTTTATTAAATTTATATACCGCCCTTTCCCGAAGGACTCAGGGCAGTTTACAGGGCATTTAAAACAACCAGTACAAAAGTTAAACACAAATTTAAAAAAAGATTAAATCATCCCTAAAATTAAAAACCCCAGTTAAAAAATCTCAGCCTGGGCCGGAAAGCTCAAAGAGCCAGGTCTTCAGGTCCCGGCGAAATGTGTGAAGGTCGGGGGCAGTCCTAAGCTCCACGGGCAGCTGGTTCCAGAGGGCAGGCGCACCCACAGAGAAGGCCCTTCCCCTGGGTGTTATCCGCCAACAGTCTTTTATCGGCGGCACCCTGATAAGACCCTCCCTGTGGGAGCGCACTGGACGAAGGGAGCTTGATGCCGGCAGCAGGTGCTTAACTTGATCAATCTATTTCTTTTTAAAATAGCTACTTCTTTAATTTTCATAGGCATCTTCTTCAGTTTGGCCTCTAAAGGTACTATTGAGCATATGAGTGGACCTCAACTGATGGTTGAGTGGATCTCAACTGATGGTTATTTTTGTAGAACTATAGTGGATTTTTTTTACTTTTCAAAATCACATTCTTTCATCACCATTTCTTCTTCCTAGTTCTTTTCTATACAATAATAATAAAATAATAAGAGAAGGGTTTCAACCAGTTAAAATCTTCCAGCCACATCAAATGTTATTGAGTCACATATCAATACTCATTTCATTCTTGTTTAACCTTTCAAGGTTGCTATAAAGATTGAATAAATGTGAACAGTACCCTAAAATCTTTTGTGAATTGTAAGACAGCAACAAGGTTGAAAAGTTAGAAGTTTGGCATAACTACCGTATATATCCCACTGTCCCCTTTGCTCCAGCTGAACAATGGACCTTCATTTTGATTTTCAGGTTGAGCTTTGCCAGTTTCCTGTTCCCACTGATCATTGGCAAGGAACCTATAAAAATGCCCAACAGGAAATCATCTGCATCCTCCTTTTGGTTTATCAAAAATCAGTGTGAAATATTAATTCAGGTAAGCCTATTTGTTAATAGTCTAAGTGTGATGAATAAGTAAATAACAAGATGATCTGATGTCTTTCATTTTGGGCTATTTACATATTTTATAAGCTACTGTGAAAAAATAGATTTACTATGTACAACTAACTGAACACAATAACATTTAGATACTGTTTCCTCTTATAAACAAAACTCAGTTTTTCTATATAGAGAATAGAAAGTTGTAGTAAATCTCCAAACTCTGCTGAATGTGTAGATAAGAAGGAAAAGGAAAGAAAGGCCTCATTCCATCCATCCCCGTGCCAGTCTAAATACAATTAAATGCCATTTTCTTTGACTTGGAACTCTGCTTTTCAATTTTTAAAAATATTTATTTGGAAGTAAGTAAAATTCAGTTCAGTGGGGCTTATTTCCAGGTGAAGTAAGCCTAAGGTTCCAATTTTAATTTTTTATTAAATTTATTAATTTATTAAAATAATTTCTTAATTTTCCTATATTAAATTTTGGTGTATAGTTTTTGAGATGTCATGTGCAATCTTACTTGCTTAGAAGTCTTTAGACAAAACATTCAAACTTTTGCTTCATTTATATAATTTTATGGAGTGTCAAGATATATTTGTAGTGTCATTTTGATTGGCAGCATTAGGACCATCTTCCCAAAGAATCTTTTATCCTTTTTACAGACAATTTTTTTATTTTCACATGTAAAATTTAAGAAATATGTTGCATAGAAAAAATGGAGGAATTTTAAGCAAACAGCTTCTTTACTGGGTATAAAAAAGAATGACTGATATGGACATACTAATTTATTTTCATGAAATATTTTCATATTTCCAGGCAGAAATATGCCAATTCTGTCTTTAATTACAATGGCTAAAACCCTATTTATCTCAAAAGGTGGTAGTCTACTAGAATGTTTTGATAGCACAATAATGTTTAAAATTTCACTGAGGTTCAGTTCTGAAAATCATACATAATGAACAGTATACTTGCCCACATGCTTTGTACATGCTTTTTAAATAATAAAAATAAAATGAAAGCAATTAGTGATTCAACAGCAATTACAACACTTGAAATATGTGTTGTAATCTATAATAACTTTGATCAGGTATATTAGCATAAATGTGAAATTGTGTTGTTGTATAAAGCATGCAATTTATACGCCTAACACTTGTAGAAATTTCCAAGGATTATCAAAGGTTGACTCAGCCTTCCATCCTTCCGAGGTAGGTAAAATGAGGACCCAGATTGTTGGGGGCAATAAGCTGACTTTGTAATAATGCCGCTTGGGAAGGGGCGAAAGCCCTAATAAGCAGGCATATACACAGAATGAAGGCTATTGCTAAGCACATTTGATTTGTGCTTTAGATTGTGAGCCGCCCTGAGACTTCGGAGAAGGGCGGGATATAAATAGGATTACAAAAAAAATGATGATAGTCATTTTTTGGCTCATCACTATAATACATTTGAAGTAATATAGACTCATGCTATAATCTATCATTAAAGACCTAACTGAACCAAAATGTACTATTTAATGAAGACCTTCCTTCCTTCCTTCCTTCCTCCCTCCCTCTCTTCTTTCTTTCTTTCTTTCTTTCTTTCTTTCTTTCTTTCTTTCTTTCTTTCTTTCTTTCTTTCTTTCTTTCTTTCTTTCTTTCTTTCTTTCTTTCTTTCTTCCTCCCTCCCTCCCTCCCTCCCTCCCTCCCTCCCTCCCTCCCTCTCTTCTTTCTTTCTTTCTTTCTTTCTTTCTTTCTTTCTTTCTTTCTTTCTTTCTTTCTTTCTTTCTTTCTTTCTTTCTTTCTTTCTTTCTTTCTTTCTTTCATCTTTCTTTCTTTCTTTCTTTCTTTCTTTCTTTCTTTCTTTCTTTCTTTCTTTCTTTCTTTTCCCATCTGAACAAGTAACAAAATTAAAATACTATAAAATAATAAAAATTTCAAGAATACAAAATATAAAATAGATAGAAGATTGTGGAAATGGAAGTGTGCAATCAAATAAATGATAAGAACACTTGGATTAGGATTGCAGGGCTGTAACAGGAGCTATTACTGGTGTGCTTTTTTTACTTCATTGTTGTTTTTCTTTCAGTAGAAGTTCTATCAGCTGGGGAGAGTTGTTCTGGTCTTTGAAGCTAGCTCTTGTTTCTCTGAAGTCAGAATCCTTATTCCCAGGACTCCACTCTGCAGTGCCAGCACAAACATACATCAGCAGCTGCACACCACTTTCAAAAGTTAGCAAGGAACTATCAAGCAATTACTTATTCCACTTTAGATCCAAGCCTGTGATTTTATGTTACGGATCTAAGATTTAAGGAATGAAAAAAATCAAAGACAATAAGTAAAGTCAACAAATGCAGAAAGAAAATTCATACCTGCATTTAATTGGAAATATCATATTCTGTAGATGAGTAATGCTAGCAGGATAACCTTAATTAAAAGTTTGGATTAGATATTTGGATCTTAATCCGCAGCTGGATTGGATCCAAATTTCATTATGCTTCCAAAATAGACTGCCAGGATTTCATATTCAACATCCAGCTTAACTCTAAGTATGATTGAATTGAGATTCATCTTATTCTGTCTTATAGGAATTCATTCTATCTATCCAAGTTAATTCACAAATATTCCAAGTGCCATGGGCACTTTCACATCTATTAGTTTTTTAGTCTTCATCTTAGCTACTTATGCTAAGTGTGAAAGTTGTTAATATTTTCCCCCACACCACTATACCAGTGGAGAAATATATATATTATTGTAAGAAATGCCTTGGAGTGCAGTGGGTTTTATGTCCACTTATGTAATGCTGGATTTTCCCCCTAAAATAAAATGGCATAGAATTGTAGCCTTAAAGTCAAACATATTCCGTTCAACTTATTTTTTATATTTGCATTACAGATCAGCTGAAGTAAAAATCAGTCTACGGTTCATGGGTGAAATCATCTTTTGACAATGTGAGTTATCAATACAAGCTGGATATTCCACGGTGACATGTGAACTCAAGAAAAGAACATGAGCAGCCATTCATTCTTAATTATATGTACATGAAAGATGTTACAAGATTTTTTTTTCATTAACTCTACATTTCTGGCTGCTTTACTAATTTATTTTAACAAGGGAAGTGAGACTTGAGGAATGCACATAAAAGGTCTGATAAATTGCAGGTGTTAATTATGGCTGCTGCAAGAGGGAGATTATGGTAAAGTCTCCCTTAAGTTGAGCTTCACTTTAATTTCATGGGGAAATTCATGTAGTTTTCTTGGCAACAAGACCATGACCTTCTTCTGACATACTTTTTGACTTTCTACTTTTCTCTAAAGTCCTGAGATTCAATAGCATTCTCCTTTCCAAATATTAAGCAGGTCCAGTTCTGCTTATCTTTTGCACCCAGACAAAGTTGGCCAGATGCTGCACCTTCTGAGAGTCCATGAAGAAAGGTAAATTAAAAAATGTAAGACATAAAGTACATAAATAATAGACTTGGAAAGCTTTCCAGAAAAGCTTCCTTAAAACTACCTTCTTTGTCATTTTGTCTGTTCAGTAGCAGTATGGAAGATAGTAAAAATGGCACTGCTTGGGTTTGGTTCAGAGAAAGCCAAAGGTCTCAAGCATCACCGACAGGATGCCTCAATACTGTCATTGATTACTATCTATTATGACCTAAGAATAATTGCAGTTCTGAACCAAAACGTGTAAACATGGAAAGTCTGAAAATGTTTCAGAGGTGGTTGATTAAGAATCCAATTTTAAGTATTAGTATTACAAGTGAAAGTAAGACAGAAGCATTATGCTAATTTCATTTTCTAAGCGACATTTTCCCAATCTAAAGATGGCCTATAATATGGTGCTTCATTTTTAAGGTACCAGTGTACATAATAGGATTGGCAGGATTTCAGATTCAATATTCAAAATGTGATCTGGAGCTTTAAAGTGCTCTGGACATTTCTAGTGCAGATTAGTAAAAAAAATATGGCAAAGACAAAAGGAAAAGCAAAGAGTTTTCTTCATTTAGTGTTGATGTGAACTTCACCTTTAAAAAATGAAGCAAAGAAGCAAAGAAAAAGTGGGTGTAGAACTTCCAAAATAGACTCAACACTCAATATAGGGATGTTTAAAAAATTGGGATGACTGTGATTATAAGATCAAAAGCCCAATCTCTTTTTTAATATGTCATATATTTATCACAGATAAAAAGAGGCATGGCTTTGATTGTGTGGCTGAAGCCACTATTGCATCTTGAGTGTTTTGGCTGTTCCCTCTGCAGATATTCCAAACCCCAAAAGTAACAGTATCACAAAAAGAATCCTCCTCAGATCTCAGAACTACGTGAAAAATCCTTGCACTGCCAAAGTTTATGAGGGTACTGTGTCACTGCCATTTCTAAAGCTCCTTTTGGTTGCTGAAAACATTTAATAAAAAGCAAGTAGGCTTTGGCTGCTGCAAAGTTGGCCACATCTGATTTAGTTGGGCATTTCATGTGCTACTTCTTTTAAAACCTGCAAAAATACACAAGATGAAGATGGAAAATTCTTTTCTCTTGTGGTGTGATTGATGGAAGTGCTGGAAGACTTTTTTTTAAATACACTGGTTTAAAGGAAAAAAAATCGCAGGAAAGTATGATGTTATAATGTGAGCCTAATGCAATGCATGCTTAGTTCTAGGCAGAACCATTCCCCTAATTCAGGGGTTGGCAACCTGAAACAGCAAAAGAGCCACTTGGAACCGGTTCCATCACACACACAAAAAAGTGGGAGCCGCAAAATGTGCGTATGCATGCGTGCACGCATGCCCATGCGCAGAACAAGGCAAAATGTGCACCAGCCCTGCCCCCGTCCACCTCTAGTATGGATGGCTCTGCCGTCCTGGCTTTTCCTCCCTCAGAAAAAATTGCTTTCCCCCTGCCCTGCGCTCTCTCTCTCTGGGACTTTTTTCTTTCCGCCTTTTGTGAGGGTTCCAAAGAAGTGGAGGAGAGGCTTTGCGAAAGAGTGAGGCGGTGGTGGGATTAAAATAAAACGGGCGGGGGGGGAGGTTGAGGATGTACGCTTGTCAGGTTTGAAAGCCTCCGTTTAAGTCTGTGCGTGTGCACAGACATAGGCTGACTCCTCGTCTCCTGCCCTTGCTGCCTCTCTTGTCTCTCTCTGCCACTTAAAGCCATACTGCACGTAAAGCCAGACACCCTCCTTCTTTTCCCTTCTCTCTCTCTCTCTCTCTCTCTCTGTGTGTTTGTGTGTGTGTGAGAGAGAGAGGAAAAAAAGAGACCAAGTCCATTGGTTTATCAGCAAGCCACCTCCTCTTCGTCTCCTGCCCTTGCTGCCTCTCCTGCAGCTCAATCCGAGGGTTGCCTCCAGCTTAGCATCTTCTGTGACTTCACCAACCAAGGTGGGAATCTCCCTGGTGTTCTGGTGCTCGCCTGCCTCCCCTCCCTCGCCGGCAAACTCCTGCTGCCCCCACCTCTTCGCCAGGCAACACCCACCAGCTCCCAGACATTTCATGAGTTGCCCTCCAGACTTGGTCAACTCAGGAATGGTGCCCATATGGGGATCCACCTGCCTCCGCCGCCCCCTTCGTTCGGGTCAGGCAGCTGAGAGAAGGGGGTGCCAGAGGCTGGATCCCCTGAAAGAAAAGCAGCCGAAGGCAGCAGCTCTGCAAGCCTCTGCCACCCCCTTCTCTCAGCTGGCTTGCCCGAACGAAGCAGCAGGTCTGCAAGCCTCCGCCGCCCCATTCTGAATGAATGGGGTGGAGGCTTGCAGAGCTGCTGCCTTCGGCTGCTTTTCTTTTGGGGGATCCAGCCTCTGCCGCCCCCTTCTCTCAGCTGTTTGGCCCGAATGAGGCAGCAGCTCTGCAAGCCTCCACCACCCCCTTCATTCAGAATGGGGTGGCGGAGGCTTGGAGAGCTGCTTCATTCAGGCAAGCCAGCTGAGAGAAGGAGATGGCCAAAAGGTGGGGGCCAACAGGGGAAGCTTCTGAAACCCCCAGTGGGAACCCCCCCGAGGCTAGCAGAGGTGGCGGCGAACCAGGGCAAGGGGAGACCTGCCAGGCAGGGAAGAGGCAGGCCTGGGGCACCCCAAGACTGGCCGCCCCCAACCACGCAGCAGGTAGAAAAAAGGCCCACTCACCTTTCCAGTTCTCCCATCTCTTCCTCCGCTGCCGCCCTTTGCAGTCTGAAGAAGCAAAGAGTTTTTTTTTAATTAAAAAGTTTTATCATACATTTTATCTTTAACAAACCCCCCTACCCCTCCCCTATCCCTCCCTCCTTACCCCTCTCCCCCTCCCCCCCCCGACTTCCCAGAGCTAAGTACAAGGTTTAAAAAACAAAAAAAAAGAATCATAAACAACCACATGCTAACAACCGTAAACTCTAAAATCTATCACTCTCTAGCTCATATAGAATAACTACAAACACTATTAATATAAAATCTTCATTTCAAAAAAAAAGGATTTAGGCAGTCTAGCATGACTTGGGACACGCTTAGAAGCTCCAGCCTTGTCCATCTGTACATCCAAAACACCATTCCAATCCCCCATAAAAATAACAGATTTATAATCCAACTGGGTAAGCTTTGTATAAAGTAAACTAAAAAAGTCAGCTTGTTGTTGATTATGAGCATATAATCCAACTAAAAGCGTCTTTTTGCCTTCTAGCAGCAGCTCTATCATAACGTATCTTCCATGCTTATCTGCTTCAATTAAGTCTGCTGTTAAAGCACTTTTAACATAAACAACCACTCCATTTTCCTTATTCATTACAGAAGCAACAAATCGCATACCCAACCTTGAGTTCAGTAAATACTTTTGATCCACAACCGTAATATACATTTCTTGCAAACATATAACATCTATCTTGAATTATTTTAAATATTGAAAAACTTTCTTCCTCTTCTGTGGTGAATTTAGTCCATTAACGTTCCAAGTTGAAAATTTAGTTGTCATGCATATCATCCCAAAGCTCTTGAAGCGCTGCTTTGATAGGACTATCTTTTTTAGGCCATGCTCCTCCCACTGCTTGGCTGTAAGTACGTTGTGGAAATTCCATAGACTTCTGCTGATCTTGTTCTTTTATTTTTTTTTAATTGTTTTAAAGCAGCACGCGTCACCCTCTTCTCTCTAGGATCATCCAAAGAAGTTGTAGCTTGATCTCCTCCAGCACCGTTCTCCTCTGTCTGTCCATCTTCAGCCTCTTGGTGTTCTCCTTCTCCAAATCTCTTTGCAGCTTCCAAAAGTAATAATGGGGTTGCTTTTAAAACGTTATTGTAAAAATCACGCGCCTGCATCACAGTAGCCAGACGGTACCTTTTACCTTCATGCATCACCATCAACCCAACTGGGATCTCCCATCTGAACCTTATATCTCGTTGTTTGAGCTCTTGCACAAGAAATGTAAAATCCTTCCTTCTCCTTAAAATCTTTGGAGGAATTTCTTTTAGAACCAAAACTTCTTGATCAGCAATCACAACTTTAGAATCATAGGCAGCTTGTATAACTTCATCTCTAATTTCCCTCTTTACAAAATAAACCACCACATCTCTAGGCAGCTTTCTCTGTCTAGCAATCCATGAATTCACACGAAACACTTTATCCATGCCTCCCTTTATTTCAGATGCTGGCTGATTCAATACCACTTCCAGAGCCTCCGAAATCAGCTGCTTTAGATCTTCCTTAATATTCTCTTTTAAGCCTCTGATTCTAACAGCAAACTGCATCTGATAATATTGAGCAAGACTCAATTCTCTGTCCATTTTATCTCTTAAATCTTCATTCTCCAATACTTTTGCTTCTAATATGGCATTCTTTTGAGTCAAATCTTCTACTTTTTCCTCCAGATCTTCCACACATTCAGCCACTTTATACACTGAAGACAAAATGTCTACCTTCATCACACTAAACTTCTGTTCCATCCTCTCTTCCATTCTCTCCTCCAATTTCTCCAATTTCTCCTCCATCCGTGCAAATTTATCTCCCATTGATTCCAGAATTACCTGGGCATGTTTTTCAAGAGCATCTTGTAGATCCTTCAGTGTCAATACATCAGGAGGATGCAACGCCTGCAATGATTGTTGCGTCGGAGAAGTTCCAGCACTCCGAAGAGTTTTTGAGGGAGGTTTAGCCGCCATCTTTTACTTTCACTTGTGACGCACTTTCACTTTAAGTTTAAGAAAGTCCATCAAGCTCGAGAGTAAAATATAATAATCCTCTTCATCTTTTCCTCTTGTACCGCTCTGCCTGCTCCTTTTATTCCATAGTCCTTCCTTCAGGCAGGGGTGGTCGCAAACGCCTGGCTCTGCTCCAAGAAATCCGGAGCAGAGACGCTGACCAGCTGGGAGCAACCCAGGCTACGGGGGAGTTCGATCCTTCAGCCGCCCAAGCTACAAGCTCAGGTGGCCCCGGAGAACTCAACCCCTACCTGGGGCCTCACCCCCTCCTCTTCTCCCGAGGAGGGGGCTTCAAATTCACCCGAACAGCTGATCGACGCTGTTTTGGCTGAAAATTACTCAGCTGAGCCGCGGGCAGCCCGGGAAGGCTGTCTCCGGCGCCGCGCAGCCACCGGAACCAAGAAGCAAAGAGGTTTGTGGGCAGTCCCACAAACGGCTTGAGAAGTTCAACCAATCAGTTCAAACTTCGGGAGTATTTTTTGTGTGAGCATTTTGAATTGATTGATTGAATTTTTTTACTCCCACTTTTTTTTTTCAGAACTGCACATGGCAGAGGAGGACTGGGAGCCACAGGAGACGGCTGAAAGAGCCGCATGTGGCTCCGGAGCCACGGGTTGCTGACCCATGCCCCAATTCTTCTGACATTTTCCACTACCATGTCTTAAAAAATGCACATTGGAACTGACAATAATCCTCTTCATTGTAGAGACTTTTTCAGCCAGTGAATTATAAGTGTTTGACTGAGTATATTTATTTGTTGAGTTGAAAAAATTTGGCACAATGATTTTTTAAAAGTCCAATTATTCAATTATTGTCACATATCAGGGTCAGGTTGCTATACTTGGAAAAATGGCAAGATATTTGTATGTCTATCATCTCTCTCTCTCTCTCTCTCTCTCTCTCTCTCTCTCTCTCTCTCTCTCTCTCTCTCTCTCTCTCTTTCTCTCTCTCTCTCTCTCTCTCTCTCTCTTTCTCTCTCTCTCTCTCTCTCTCTCTCTCTTCTGTCTATAGTATCTAGATTTATTCTCTGAAAATTGGATCCATTTATTGCACATTCTCTTTCTCTTATGGCTATAAAAGCATATGTGCCATAGAGTATATCTGTATCGCTTTCTACATAATCAGGGTGGAAAATAATTGAAGGCTTATGAGAGTCATGCAAAAATTGTGCCCATTTGCTGCCTATCAGATGCTTTTCAGTAAAATTACACAGCATTTCAAAACTGCAATATATATTATTCAGACACCAAAAATCAGAATATGAATAAGCTTTATCACCCGTTACTGAATAATTACTTATTATACCAATGTTCTGCCCATCTCATCAGCTTTGCTGGAGACAAGCAATGGTTCATCATAACTTGGCACTTCATTAAAAGCATTTTTACAGGGTCAGATAATTACGGTCTCATCCTCATATGGTGGGGATGCAAATATTGATAAACACCTTGAATAACTGGGTAGCAATTAAAAATAGATAGAAAACTACGGAATATATGACATAGAAAAATCAAAATATAGAGTTGATTCCCATTTACCTTGACATTAGTTTCAGCAGTTAGTTTGTAAACAGCTTCACTTGATATGCTGGCTGGGGTCACAAACTATCCTAGGCTGTAATATGATTTGTTTCATATTAGCTTTGTGTGATGTATTAACTCAGTCTCTGTGCACCATGAATTGTTGTTATAGCATGTAAATATTTTGATAAAAAAGTTACGACTAAAATAAGCCACAATTTAGTACGAGAATGTAGCTGTTATGTTGGAAGCTGAATTTATGCAAACCTAACTATCATGTTGGAAATGCTCAAACTCTACCTGTGGTTGGTGATCTCTTTTTAGCACAGAAGACAGTGTATATTTATGCATGCCTCTTATTCCAAAGATTTGGGAGTGGACACATTCCTTAATTTAGTCGAGAAAAGAATGGAGTCCCTATATGTAATCCAAAATCCCATCTCTGTTTTTTTCTGAATTTAATCAGACTGTGCCTCTTGTAACTTTCTACAACCAGTAAGTAAATTTTATCATATAAGGTGCCAGATTATCCTTGTGAACAAAATGAACAAAATGAATAAAATGAATAAATGTGTACATATAGCATCAGTGAACGAAACAGTACTAGGCACAGAGACCTCAATAGGATACAATAACGGGCAGAGAGTTAATGTTATCGTGAAAGACTGGAGGCCAATCCCCTGTAATTTTAGTACCCACTAGTAATCTTTATTATGTTGTACTTATTAAAGTGACAATAACAGAGATAGAACTGGAATGGAATGCTCACAAACCTTTCAGTTTCTTAATAATAAAAAGAAGCTGTTGGGAGACCTCCAGTACAATTAGTGGATGAAAAATAAATGTGACAGTTTGATTAGAACAAAAAAACTTGCTTAAAAAAAGAACCTTTGTAAATCAGAGGAACAGAAGTAATTGGTGGAGTCAAGGAAGTAAGGCAGGAGGGAAAAAAAAGACTTGTTAACTTTACAATCTGGATAGTCTTGAAGATTGTTATATACATGTCATTGTGCTATTCAGGTTACTCCAGATCTGTGTCAGTTCTCAGACATGGCTGTCACCATGCCACGTATATCTGTACGGGACAGAATTGATCTGGCTCTTCTCCCCAGGTTTCCTGTTTCTGCAGATTAGGATGAGCTCTGGAATCCCAGAGGGTCACCAATAGAGAAAGCATTTCCCGAGTCGCTTGGTTAAGTTGGGCGGCTATAGAAATTGAATGGATGAATAATAAATAAATAAATAAAATAAATTACCTGATCTCAGTGAATTTAATGCATTGTTACCCTAAGGACATAAGACGAACCTAGCAGTAGAACCAAGCAGAGGATGAATTGCAGATGTTACTTTGAAATAATAAGATTGTTCTTTATTATTTGGCTTCTAATATTTTTTTAAAGATACACAAAATATTTATGTATGCCATATTAAAATAGCCCATATAACATGAATTATATCTCACAAATCTTGTAAGCTTCACCTTACCTTTCCTTTTTTTTTGCTTTTCATATATCATTGCAACTAGCCCAAGTAGGATGCTTTTTGAACTGATTTTGAAGGCAATAGCTTTTTAGAATTGTGCTCTCTCTCCTGATGGTTTTTTTTATGCTAGTTCTAATCCTACTTCATGAAAGAAGTTTGTTTTCAAAATTTGTTTCAGAGGAGAATTCAGGGAACTTTAGCATAGGAGGAATCTCATATATTTGATTTACTGTCCAAGGCAGTGTAGGAATAACCTTCTAGCAGACCAACTTCTGGCTAGCACTTATGCAGCTTCCCTGATTTCACTTCCTGTAAGTCTAAGACATTGTGATCAACTCCTTCCATTGGACTTTTTCAGATCTGAAAGCAGTCAGTAGGAAGGTTTCAGAATGATAGAATGATGGGTGATAGAAAGCCAGAATGCCAGCAACAACAGTCAATAAAAAAGTTCAAAAAGTTTTGAGAAGTCAGAAAAATGTGAAAGGAAAATTAGAGGTCCTAAAATATGTTAGAAAACCAGAAGCTTGATTTACAGAGGAATAAAAATCTTGAGAAATTACAAGGTACACTGGCATAATATTTCTTGTGAATGCATGTTCCTAGTTGGTTGCACTTTCTATTTCTCCATAAAGGAGTGCATACCTTCAGCTTAACATTGTTTTAAATAATATTCTTTAATGATGCATAGAGGCTAGCTCTTTAAATATTATTACTTGTCGTAACTCTTGAATTTTAAAATAGTGCCTCAGCTATATTGCCTTTTTCATTTATACTAGATTTGTGTATTGTATCCAATTTATAACAGAGGCAGCTCCATTTGTGGCCACCGGGTTTCTTGCCACCTAACACTTGCTAGGTTATTTTAATTTAAGAAGAAAAATCATTGGGAAATTGATGTTATTGGTAGCAGCCCTTTTATGTAGTGCCTTTGAGATGCTCTTAAAATTTCAAATATGCCCATTTGACAAGGGAAGTCCTAGGTCAGGTTCAGACAATGTTTGAAAAATTGGGGATTCGAACCCAGCCTCCTAATGTTTTGAAGGGCCACAGGAAGCCTTGGACGGACATCACTCAATGAGGTGGGATTTAAAAAAAAAGCTTGGTTCCTTTTGGGAGATGTTTTAAGGCCCTCAGAGGAATAGCTGCCCTCTTTTCTACTCTTGCAATTATCTAGCAATAAAAGAAATGGGATGAAATTATGTCGACAAATTTTAGGAACTTTTCTGAGGTCTTTGGTAGCATGGTCTCAAAATATTCAGAGACTATATTCTGTAACATAGCCATATCACTGTGTTCTTTTAAACATAGTTTGGAAAACATTACAATGTTCTGAAAAGTTAAATTGGTTTTTTAAAAAATGCTGATGAATCCATAGGGTTAATATTTGTTCATTTTTTTCTTTTTCTTTACACTATAGCTGCAGTTACTAAAAGGAGTTACATAATCTTTTCCCAGGCACTTGGATAAAGTTTCCTGTTTTCCATAACAACAACAATTAAAAATTGAAGCTGGTACACACCATGGAAAATACACAAGGGTCAGAATCAGCTGATCCAAGGTATGATATATTCAATTGAAAAACAAACAAGGGGGAAGGGAAGGGGAGTCTGGTGTACAAAGGAAGACTGCTCGAGGCCAAGGGCTCTGGATAGTAAAGCCAATAAGATATCCAAACCACCCAGTAGGACTATATTCTATCTCCTGAACAAATAAATATTGAAAAAATGTTTATCTGTTTCTTTTTAGCAGTGCAAAGAGTTTCCAGTATGTATACATTAAGAGAGGATGTATAGTTGTTTCACAGCACTTAGAGTAAGACAAATATGAATAAAGGTGGGGGTGGACTTTGGAGGAGGGAAGATTTGGGACTGATACTTGAGCAAAAACATGTTTTAGTTACAGGGGGTCTTGCCTGGGCTATAACATACCATGTCCCACATGCTGATTACTTGAACAGACTTGCTGCCAAAATAAATTTTCTTTGGACTCTAGAGTTTATGGGATCTGCTTGTCTTGCCAACACAGCAGTTTCTTCCCCACACAAACAGTTCTGTTCTTGTTAGCCAGGCTATAAACAGAGAGGATGCTTAGTTAATTATTTGCTTAAGGACAAAGATAGGTGCAAATTGGGCTGAACTTTTATAGCACTCAGATGCATTTGTTTCACACTTGTTGTAAACCACATAACATTATGCCATCTACAATACAACATACATCTATATACATTGATTTATGGAGAAGCATGTCTTGCATATCCATATATGTAAATTTACAAGGAAATCAGTATTTCTTAGGCTATAATTTGGCTTGAGCTGACCAATGAGCCAGAATCCGATATTCCAGGCAAAGTGAAAGTGTGGTCCAAGGAAAAGATGTTTTGCAGATGCACACCAGCTCTGTAAACACAGAATGACAGGTAGATCTTCAGAACATGTTTAATATTGATGGTGCTGTACAGCCTGCAGGGAGGGTGATCCACCACCTGCATAATTGTATTCTTGGTTTGCATTCTTTCACTTTTATCTTAAATCATTTATAATTGGAGTATGAGGAATATTGCTCACAGCAGCAGCAACAATGTTGTGTGGGAAAATCTTGTGTTAGCAAACCAAGCAAACAATCCTTTCATGCAAAAATCCTTGTTATCTGTCAAACTTTCTTCGTTTCAGCAGAATAATTAGGGGAATAAAGAAGGTATTTTCTGCTGCTCTTTTGACAAATGGAAATCAGAAATCCTTGGTAAGCTACTATAAATCTTGCAGAGGTTTACTAGAAATATTTCAATTTACTTTCTGCCCACTTCTGTATAGGTTCTGTATTATATCTTCTTTTAAGAATGAACTTATATATTGTAGATGGTCGACAAAACAGGTCTTATGAGATATAGGTTTCACCCAATATTCTTGTTATGTTCAGTTAAATGGTAAGTTTTTATGTGTACATCATTGTGATATTAGAGGTTGCTAATATTCTTTGCTATGTCAGCAAAACTAGTAATATTAAAACGTTGGTATTAAACATTTGAGTTACTGTAAACCTGTAGTTTATAAACGGCTCTTTCATATTCCCACAGATAATAAAGGGGGTGACTTTCAGCTCTTACGGGGCACTTATCTTCTTCATGTTTCATATACAATGAAAATGACTTTTATAAAAAAGAGAAACCCCATCTACCTGATAAATATAATAATAATAATAAAACAGTTTGCTGTCTATTCACATAGTTAATTGTTTATAGCAAGGCAAATCTTGAATCCAAGGCAACCACTTTTCTGTCTATTAATATACAATTACTTCTAGGAAATGTATTCATTATAGCCAGTTTATTAAGAAGGAATCAGTTGTTAAATATAGCAGGTTTCTCTTTAACCATCTTTGCATTTAGAACTTACACGAATTTGGTTTTCTCTTTGCTGAGTGTAGGACAAAACAGAGCTGGTTATTGCTCTTTTGGAATAAAAAGCCTTCACAGTCAAACAAGGGAAGATATATGTCAGATGGCTCACCAGTAACATTCCAGCAGCTGATATATGGGATATTTAAGGCAGATTAAGTTGTTAATGTATATTAGTATATTCTTAATTTCCTTTTAATTGAAAAAGACATATTGACTTTAATTAGAACCATTTCACAGGAACTGTCAATTAGCACATGTCAAACAAGTTAATTCAGAACAGAATTCTTTTAATTAGGGTCTGCTTTCCTTTAACTATGGGGCCAATGAAATCAGCCTTTCAATATCAGGATTTTAAAAGTCTCTAAGATAGATAATACAAATGCAATCTCTTAACTATTATTAGAAGCCATATGGACAGCACTGAAACGATGATGCAGGCATTGTTGTCAAGCTCAAACTGGAGCTTTCACAATAACAATGGGGAAAGAAAGAAAGCTTCAAACAAAGCTTTAGGATGGCTGTGTCTGGGTTGCAAGAATCCAGATGATCACCAGATGGCAGCAGAGAAATACAGAAAAACTCTTTGTTGCAGTCTAATGGATGTCCTGATTTTTTGCTGCCCAGATCTTGTAGCCCTTCTGTTTTAAAGACAATCAGGAAATATATGATTATACAGCAAGATTTTCCACAACGATAGTCTTCACCTGTGTTAAACTTTGAACGTGTGAACTGGGAATTCTAGAGTTGAAGTACAAGATAATGAAGTACAAGATAATATCAGGGAAGGATATATGACAAATAGGTTCAAATTTATACTTGATATGAGTGCTCAAATAACCAAGTTCAGTCAAACTTGTTTTATGTTCAAACAGCCTCAAAGGAGATTGTCCA
The DNA here is from genome assembly GCF_964194415.1 of Vipera berus. NCBI lineage: Eukaryota > Metazoa > Chordata > Lepidosauria > Squamata > Viperidae > Vipera > Vipera berus. The sequence goes on along the minus strand of NC_138203.1, from coordinate 42,330,522 downwards.
GACTCCGATCAAGAAAGGAAACAGTCCTGACATCTTTTTTAAAGGCAAAATGATAGTATCAGTAGAGTGTCAAATTGTACAACTCATGCTATTATGCACTGCAGTCTGAAAATTCTGATAAAGTGATGTTGCATTTCCTGTCCCCTTGAGACTAGAAGTATCATTACAGTGATGGTCTTGCAGTCAGGCTTCTGAAATAGAAAGGCAGAAAGAATTAGTAAAAGGAGGAAATTATTTTCACACACCTATCCAGTTTCTGGGTTTCACCATCATCTGTATTCAGCATCCTTTTTACTCGTACCACTGATGCAAACATGAGTATGTTCTGTACAAAGTTAAACACTTGTCACATTGATTTTTGCGGAAAAGCATTAACAACTTTCTTTCTTTCATGGAATTAATGGGTCTTAAACATTTTAAAGTTTGTCTAGAATTTACCTAGGAGAATATCCAACTCAATCCACATTCAGTGCAAAGGCTATTCCTAATTCTGTGCTACTGTTATAATAATTCAGACTTTCTCTTGCAAAATATGTTTTCAGAATAATTCAATCTCAGTCCTTTTCCTATTTATTTAACTAACTGTCTCCTTTGGCTGCTATTCCAGGTTGGTCTTTTATCTTAATATTTTATTGCCCTAATGAACTATTGCCCATTTCAATTTTCTGAATCTCTCTCTCTTTTTGAAGGTGAATTTAAAACTCCCACTAAACAAGGAATTTGATTGGTTCTTGAACTGTCATGTATAAACGATTAAAATATAAATTCTACTGATGGTATGATGGAAGTTTCTTAATTTGTAACATTTATACTCTACTTTCCTTCCACAGTAAAAGTCAAGTGGATGGTGTATGTTGTGTAGCCGGTTCTTTGCAGGCATTGAGCGAGATGGAAGGTTCAAAACAGCAACATGCTTTATTGAAGGTCAGAACAAACAGAAGCAACAAGGGAGCTGCTATGCAGCTATTTATACGGTTGGCCAATAGGGGGCGACCAATAGGTTTGAAGCATAGACCTACTTAGCCAGCTGGACACAACCAGTCTGGGCCGGCTAGCAACCGTTACAAAATACACGTGAACTAGCACTTAGCAATTGAATGCAAGCAATTAGCAAGCAGTGCAACAAGAGCAAACACTTACAACATATACAAAAGGCCAATACATTACACCCCTTCCCCCTGGATGGAACACACAATTATTTGGTTACAAAATCTTGAAGATATTTGGGGGGCCTTTGGGCTCGTTCAGAGCGTTGAGGGGTTGCTGGAATCTCCTGGTCTACCGTTTCATCTGCCGTGCTTGGTAGACCTGGGCTTTGTGGTTCGGTGGAGTCAAAACAACTCAAGTTCCTTTGGCTGGCCTGTCCCAGTTGGCCTAGCCCAAAGTCTAATGGTGCCGCTAAATCAGCATGGCTGCAGCTGGGTTTTGGGTGACTGCCCAACCCCTGTGGTCCGGTCAGGGGAAGTGCTTTTACGGCCCTATCCCCATTCTCTGTCGTGCAAAATGTCTCAGAGTGTCCGAACTGCTCTGCTGAAGTGTGAGGTTGTGGACTCCAGGTCTGCTCCCCTTGGGAGTCCTGAGTTGACAACTGATCCATTAGTTGCTGCCGCAACTGATCAACATGTCAGTGAATGACTTGCTCATCTTCCAGGACCACCTTGTAGGAGAGTGGTCCTGACATTTTAACAATTTTCACTGGCACCCACAACTGCCCTTGCTCATAGTTCCGAGTCCAAACCTGGTCCCCCACCTGTAAATGCCTAGGTGCCTTTGGGCATGCTGTGTCGAAGGCTACTCTATCTGGGTGCAGTCTGTCCAGTTTTGTTATTAGTCTCTTGCCTCAGTTTAGTTCTGTGGGGCTCTTGCCAGTAGCCGTACAAGGCATTCTATGCTGGCATAACAAGAAGTTGGCCAGCCTGTGGTGTCAGTCCCCTGTAGTAATGCGTTTAAGGGACTCTTTGGTTGTGCAAACCATCTGTTATGCTTGCCCGTTTGATGAAGGATGAAGGGGAGCCGATGTGGCATGCCTAATGAGATTGGTCCTGAGGAAGGCCTGGAATTCTGATGCGGTGAACTGGCTCCATTGTTGGAGACTAAGACGTCTGGCAGCCCATGTGTTGCAAACAGTGACCGCAACACCTGGATGGTCCTTGCAGTAGTCATATTGGGAATTGGAACCACCTCCAACCATTTAGAGTGGGTATTGACCACTATTAAAAACAACTGTCCCTGAAAGGGGTCAGCAAAATCTACGTGGATTCTTGACCACGGTGTGTGCGTTTCCTCCCATCGGTGGACAGGAGCCTGCGGCATCTCTGGTCTGGACTGTTGACACATGTAACAGCCATGTACTTGGGCCTCAATAGCTTTATCTAGCCCTGGCCACCAGAGGTAGCTCCTCACCAGTGCCGTCATCTGGACGATACCTGGATGGCTCTCATGCAGAGACTGGAGAACTCTGGGCCTGAGTGAAGTGGGGACTATGAACCTGCTACCCCAAAGGATTCACCCCTTGTGAGCCAAAAGCTCATTTTTCTGACTGAAAAAACTCTGGAACTCGCCCCCCCGCTATTTTCCAGCCATCCTGTGTGAATCCAAGCCAATACGTGACTTAAGATTTTGTCTGCTGCCATTTCTGCAGCGACATCTCCTGCATTTAGGGGAAACTCTGGCAAGTATTGAATTGCTAAAATGCATGCAGCTGGAGCCAGATTGGGCTCCACGTGTGGTAAGGGCAATCTGCTAAGGCTGTCTGCGTGGCCCATTTCTTTGCCGGGTTTGTGAACCAGCCTGTAGTCGTAGGGTGAAGGAAGATAGACCACCTCAACATTCGTGGCGACAGAATTTGAGGTGTCTGCTTGTCCGTTATGAACAAGCCTAGCAAGGGCTTATGGTCAGTAAAGACCGTGAACTGCCTCCCATATAGTCATGGAACTTCTTAAACCCAGCCACGACGGCCAAGGCCTCTTTGTCAATTTGCACGTAGTTGTGCTCCGCTGAGGACAAGGTCCTCAAGTAATAGGTGATGGGTGACTGTCTCCCATCCGCCGACAAGTGACTTAGCACAGCTCCAACCCTGTATGGAGACGCATCACACGTGATGCAAACTGGCAGCTTTTCGTTTAAGTGCGTGAGCACCGAGTTCGAGGACAACAACACCTTGACTGCCTGAAAACTCCTTTTGTGGAGCTTGGTCCACTGCCATTGAGTATTTTTGTCTAAGAGCCAGTGTAGCAGCTCTGCCACTGCAGCCTTGTTGGGGAGGAATGAATGATAAAAATTCAGGAGGCCCAAGAAGGTTTGAAGCTCTACCTTGGACCTAGGGCTTGGTGCCAGCTGAATCACTTTCAGCTTTGACTCTGCAGGATGGATGCCCTTGGCATCAATTTGAAACCCAATGAATTCTTTGGATGGAACCCCAATCTTGCATTTGTCTTTTCTTAATCTAAGTTCTGTGGCGCGGAACCGCTGAAGGACGGCTCTAAGCCGCTCAGCCAAAACTTCTGTGGACTCCCCGGCAATGAGCACATTATCAAAGTAGGGGCAGACCCCCAGAATACCCTTGAGTGTGCACTCCATGATCCTCTGAAAAATGCATGGGGCTACACTTACCCTGAATTGAAGGCACCTTACCTTGAAGGCCCCTCTGTGCGTAACAATTGTTTGTGCAGTTGCCGTGGCCTTGTCCACTGTCAGCTGTTGGTAGGCCTGCCCTAAAACTAATTTAGCGAATACGCGACCACCTTGCAATGACGCCAGAATATGGCTGATGACTGAGACAGGGTACGCTTGCTGTTGTAGTGCCCGGTTAATGGTACACTTGTAGTCAGCCCATATTCGTACCTCTCCATTGGTTTTGAGTGGCGTTACAATGGGGGTCTCCCACTCCCCACTGTCTACAGGCTCTAAAAACCCCTGACTAACAAGTTTGTCCAGCTCTGCATCGATTTTATGCTTTAACGCAAATGGCACACGGTGAGGCTTAACCCGAATTGGCCCGACCTGGAGATTACATTTAAAAGCTATCAAGAGTGTCCTTGTACCCTCTCAAACTTGGGCTGAAAACATCTGCGAATTCCTTGCAGACAGAAGACAAATCTGTTGTTTGAGTCCGGTGAATACTGGTGACCTGAATGCCCAATGCATCAAACCAATTGAGCCCTATGAGGCTCGTTCGCTGGCCATGTATCACAATAACATCTATCGGGCCTGAAAACCCCTTGAACTTCACCGCAAGTGTGGCCTCGCCCTTGACCGCCACTCTGGAATTCTGGAAGTGGGTAAGTAGGATATTAGATGGTCGTAGCTTGACCCATCTGTTACTACGGCTGCAAACGTGCTGAAAAGTTTCAATGGATATGATGGACACGGTGGAGCCTGTGGCCAGTTCCATTTTACATGGAACGCCTTGAAGTTCGACCTGCAGTCGCAACTTCTGTTTAAGAGGTCGATGGGCACCCGTGCAAAAAATGCTCCGGTGGCTGGAACAGAATCCTACTTGATGTTGCCCCGGGGCCCCGGTACTTCTCCTGGAAGTCTCGTCCAGAGGGTGGTCGCCGACTCGCTGGGTTGTTGTTCGCGTTGTTCGAAGATGTGCCTCCACGCTATCACTGAAAGCTTTGGTTCAAAATGGTTGCACAGCTTCTTCTTTAGGTCTGCATGCGTGATGGTTTCCAATGGTGCTGGGGCGACCAGGTTCTCTGCAATATTGAAGGTGGCTGGGTTGCACACGCAGAGAAGAGTCACGGCTTTCAGCTGCACAGCTATTTATACGGTTGACTGATAGGCAGCGACCAATAGGTTTGAAGCATAGGTTTCTCACCCAAAGACCTACTTAGCCAGCTGGAGACAACCAGTCTGGGCCGGCTAGCAACCATTACAAAATACACGTGAACTAGCACTTAGCAAATGAATGCAAGCAATTAGCAATCAGTGCAACAAGAGCAAACACTTACAACATATATAAAAGGCCAATACATTACAGTATACTATTAAATAAGTAGTTGTGAGCTCTTTACCAATATGAAAGTTGTTTGATTTTTTTTTCTGGGATTGTTTTTCAAAGTATCTATTGTAATGCACAGCTCTTGTATATCCCATTATTTTCTATCCAAGTTCTAAATCAGTCTAAACTTGTCCAGTTTTTCAAGATCAGCCAGGGAGAGCAAGATATTGACATTAGTGGAAAACCTTTATTAATAAATAGTACACTAAGTTATAATTCTCTTGTGACATACACTCAATTTGTATACAGAAATTAGGTTTTTTTTTAAAAAAATTAGCTTAAGTACATGTTTACATCTTTCCCCCATTTAAATGAAAGAGATGTAAATATTCAAAACTTTAATCAGGTTATTTCAAGAATAATCAAAAATGAATGAAAAATTCACATTCAGTTTTTAATTTCAAGTTTGGCTACTATTTTAAGTGACTTTTATCAAACAAGGATTAGAGAGGAATACTTATTAGCAGATTCCAAAGAGGATTGCCTTATGAGTTGTTTGTATTTTGCCACACTGTTCAACATGATATGAAACTAATGATTGAATAAAGAATGCCTAGGCAGTTTAAGGAGAGGTCTGTAATGATATCCAAGATTTATTTAGAAATGGTTAAATGCTGCACATGGCTGTGACTTCTCCTTTAACAAGAGTGTAATAGAAATTCATAATGTTGATGTCTAAATGGATATTCGAATAGCTTACACCATGCTCTGTATTTGCTTCATTGACAAAGCATTTTCATATGACACTAGTTTTATATAGGCTACTGTCTTCTACTAAATCAGGTCCTTAGTTCAGTTAGGCAGATATTGTTCCATGGCACTGGTTTTCAGGCTTTGAGAAGATGTTGGCCCTGAGATCTGTGTGTAATGCAACAGTTCTCCCTGTGAACCATGGTTTCTGAATGACTGAGCCACATAAAACAACTTGTGAAAAGCCCAAACAATAAACTGAAATAAGAAGTTTTTAAATATCGCTAGAGATACTTATGCTTAACAGTACTACATTGTTTTGATGATAGGGACATATTAATTTAACTACGTTTAGATGCTAATAAATATCCATTTGATTGCACTAAGAATTTTACAAGTAAGCATACTTCAGACTGTAGATATTATTACATTAAGCATACTGTATACGTATGTAATATAAATATTAAACTCTGTAATGAGAGAACAAGCCCTTTGGGAGTTAAGGAAAATTATTCTGAATTTTGTTATGTTTCCAGTGCAGTTTTAAAATATTACTTATTATTGCAAAATTAGAATACAGTTAATAATCATATTATTAACCTTCTTGTCACTTGAGATACTTGACATACTGTAACATTTCTGAGTTATATTAATATGTTGAATTACGCAATTCAACATCTGTTATGCCTTAACTAAACAATATTTTCATTCCTAAATATATAAACTTGTGAAAACTGCATTAGTTATTTTGAAAAATGATTAAAATCTCCAAAACAGTAAATTGACATGATTTTAACAGATAACATGCATATCAAGTAGGCATTGTGAATATTCATTTCATTCAGTGGAAAAGTGCACACAAACTATCTACGAAGAGAGATTATGCATATTTCTTGGCCAGTATATATAATCTCCAACAGGCTTTGGGGAATGTGTGTATCTTGACTGCACATTGTACATTCTCTGGTCATTATTCATAATGATAATACATTCCAAAAGCTATGCATCTCTCACCGATTGTTTCATACATTCTCATATAGTCTCTGAGGAGCAGTGGAAAATGTACTGGAAGTTGATTAGAGCATAAAGTACCCAAGAAATATTTTGAGATGATAACATTAAGAGTTTCATCAACTGAATGCTCCACAGAGAAAACCAAAGCCATTTTCCCATGTGGAACCAGTTGTTAAGTCTGGGCTGAAAATATGTCAGCAGTTAGCCTGAGATCTGAGAAAAAACACTGTTATTTTTGATGGCTGGAGACAGAAACACTGGGAGTTGAGTAATGAATGATTGGTTAAATATTTTTTAATATTTTAATTTTTAATTTTAACTGGGTTTTTATTTTTTCTCAGGGTTTCATTTAATCTTTTGTAATTTGTTTTAACTTTTGTATTGATTTTCTTTTAAATATCCTGTAAACCGCCCTGAGTCCTTCGGGAAAGGGCGGTATATAAATCTAAATACCGTAAATAAAATAAATATGATCAACTAGAGCCTTGGGTAGACTTAAGCAATTCACTAATATAATAGTTAAGCATTGATATAGAAGTTTCTCTAAGTGCTCAGGTAGCTTGCATGGGAGATCAGTGAGATCATAAAAGATAAAAGATATAACATTTAAGCCTTGTGTATCACATCTTTTAATTACATTAACTTTCACTTGTATTACATTCCCCAAATTTTATAAGCTAATTCCAAACTTATGCTTAGTAGCATACACATTAATATAATTGATATGATTATATGGTCCATGTGGCAGTTTCAGTTTGTCCAACAGTATAAGCATGAAAAGCACTAGGTTGTATTTTTCTGATTGATTCTAAATATTAAGTAAGGCACTGCCCATTTGATGTGTGCACTCCTTATAACTATGCAATAAACTCTGATTGCTATAAAATCTGAAATGCATTAATGGCTCCAAGTCATTATAGAGCTTCAATTGCACTTCAATTGAAGCATAATTTTTACAATTATCCATGAAGTATCTTCCAGAACTTTTTGGCTCCTGGATCTTCACTACCAATTCTAAGTTTTCTGCCAACTTTGGTTTGTGGAAACTTTGACTTTTGAAGCATACCCATTTAAAAAATTGTGCTGAAATGCTACAAGCTAAAATGGATTTTGCCCAAATTTATATCAGTTCCTTGAAGAGGCTCTTAATAAAATTTGCATTTTTGCTAAGTGATTGGTTGCACAAATCATGAACTGTTTATATATTGTTCGTGAATCAATTTGAAAGCCATTTAAAAATGACTATAGACATTAGGGAAATCTAATAGTTTTTTAACGGATTATTTAAATTGCTGGCTCTATGATTTCCAATAATTTTTGTCCAAACAGCAGAGCTACAGAAAGCTTGGTGGAATTTTCTTTGAAAAGAATCTCCTGGATTAAACCTCCTTTTGTTTCTGGATTTAGTTTTCCAGACCCCTTCCCCATATCAGTTTTTCATATTTAGCATCTGGGCCTTAATAGTGTAGTAATTTAAGCAACTGAAATGAAAAAATGGTATACATTTACAATCACTTTCTTGTATATTACTAATATAAAATTTATTATAAATATAAATATATATAATTATATATTATATTATATTATGTATAAATTTCATTCTGACCTTGCTACTAACAGCAAGCAGCTTTAATTACTATGTTGATGTTTTATTTGTTTAGACTTTATCCATAATGATTTGAAAATAATTCCAGTATTTTATACTGAATTGTTTAACTGTTGGAGAGAGATTTAAGATAAGAGATTTATAAGAAGTTGCATTGTTTGATGGAGTTAGAGAGTAAAAAAGAATAAAAAGAACCAAACTTTGATGTGTTATACAAACCATATTTGATTCATCATAGCCTTTCTTCAACTTTCAGCATAAGAAATCCATAAAGTTCCCTGAAATAGCCTAATTCTGTATATGTGACCCAACAAAATGGTTTGCTAGAAGTTGTGTCCAGGTTGGTAAAGAGTAGCAATAGTATAGTCATTCAATTAGATTTAATCAGTAATTAAATACAAAATTACTAGATAGAATTTTATTTAATTCTTTAAGAATGCATAATAGAGATGTTCTCAGTATATAGCAATAGCACTTAGACTTATATACCTCCATAGTGCTTTACTCTCTGAACATTTTACAAATGTCAGCATATCGCCTCCAACAATCTCATTTTATTGACCTCAGAAGGATGGAAGGCTGAGTCAATTTTGAGCTGCCAGGATTGAACTCCTGGCTGTGGGTAGAGTTAGCCTGCTGCATTCTAACCACTGTGCCATCATGACTTCTATTGACCAGTATATCTTGTCATTTTCTCAATCCCAAAGTACATTTCCTTCATGAAAATAACAAAATACTTTAATGAGAGTTACACTAATCTGGTTCTGAATTTATTTTTTAAAACAGCACAATAGCAAGGTTTGTTACCAGATATTATTAGCAGTTGATCTTCAGGCAAGGAATGTATTCAAATTTAAATTTCATTTTTGTGTCCATAAGGTTTAAGGATTAAATATTAAAAAGGAAATGCAAAAAACTACCCCACTATATTTACTTTAAGTGTTTATAAAAGATGGAGCTTTTATTTAAAGCTAAATTTTCTAGTCTTCACATTGCTGAAGCAATCACACTTTTGGGGCTCATAGATGTGTTTGAAATTTTTAGGAAGTATCGGGGTAAAAGTCACTATTCACAAAACTGATTTTCTCCTAAAAATTGATTTCTACCCCACTAAAATCAAGTGATCCTCACTCTGCTTCTTTGGGAAGAAATTGATTTTCTTTATTAAAAAACAATATATTTTTCTTTTAACATTAATAGGTTCCCATTTCTCCCCACTTTAAAATAAATTCATTTTTCCCTTTGAAATAAGTGGATTCTGTTTCTACAAAAACATTTAATTCCATCATTGCATAATAGTAGAGAGACTGAAAATAGGTAGGGTTGGTGACAGCAGAGAAGACAATGAACAGGAGAGCCTAAAGAAAGAAACCTATAATTCCTACTTCATACTTTCTTTCTTCTCCACACTGGCCTTCCTCATCCTATTCTTAGATGATGACAAGCAGAGCAGACACTGTCATAGGCAGCAGAATCACCTTGAAAGCTTCTTCAGTATGAAGCTAATGAATGTTCTTCAGGAGCACATGAAAGAGAATGAGAACCAGCAATATACTCTCCACAGTTATCACCACTACCACCATTCTTCTGTGTCCTTGAAAGAGGGAGCCATGTCTACCAAAACACCATATTGGTAATGGCACGCAACTTTCCAAAACCAGGTGGTGCTTGATAAATGAGGGGATAGTAGGTAATCTCTTTCCAGTCCCAATCTTGCAGGTGTGCTAGTAAGTTGCTATGAATACCTGAAGCTGTTGTGTTGCTAATCCAGGTGCTACCGGTATATGAATGGTTTATCAGACAGAATTAATGCAAGTAGAATTAAGCAATTCCACATGTCAAATTTCTCATTAAAGCAGGGGTCCCTAAACTATGGTCCGCGGGCTCTTGGCCAGTGGGCTTCGGAAATGGCTGGCCGATGTGCACTCTGGTTCATGAGCCTGGAAAGGTTGGAGACCTCTGCATTAAAGAGTGCACTTGTTTGAAAAATGCTCCTCTGCTATCAATTTGGGATGCTTGCCCATAATATTGAAGAAGTATGGAAATGTCTCATCATATTTTGGGATCTACATCATATTTGGGTACTAAGGATAAGTTATAGCCTGCAAAAAAGTTATATGGAGTTCTCTATTGGATTGCAATAATTACATATATGTGATAGGCAATATAATATGCATGCATATGTTTGAAAAAAACATGCATATGGATGCCAAATGTATATGCATTTCTTTTTATATATATATTTTAAAATTGCACCTAGGATATGAAAAAAGATGGTATAACACATATTGAACTCTTGGATCACACAATTGTCTTTATATAATTAGTGCTCAAAAATTTAGCACTGACTAAAGGAGTGAAACAATGTTTCAAGTATAGTTGGATGATCTCATTTATACATGAAACATGTATTTTAAGTTTACAATTTGGCACATTATGGCAAGGTCATAAAAATATGCAATCATCACAGCATCTGATGAGGAAGTACTGTGCACATATATCTATTTGCCTATTTTCTTATAAATTGATTGCATACATTTTATTGAAATGACAATTTTACATAGAAACATGTAACAAAAACATGTTTGCTACTCATGTAGCATGAGTGTCCTGTGTAATCCACCTCTGAAAAATCTGGTATGTTTCTAAATAATTGATGGAAATGTTTATCTTTAGTTGCTTTTAATAAACAAAATGATAGTGATTTATCTTTAGTTGCTTTTAATAAACAAAATGATAGTGATTAGAATGGTGTTTCCTTATGTGATACAAAATAAACTTTGGAGCTTTTTTTTACTTTTGCTTTGAATCCTAAATTCTGTTTGAGCACACTGACTATTTCCATTTTTATTGTAATTTGCTGAGAACCTGCTAAAATGTCTTAAAGTAAATACAAAGGGCATTGGAAAGGAAAGAGGAAGTGTAATTTTAGTTATCACTGAGATTTTCATGGTTTTTATGCACATTGGGTACCATTGCACTTTTACTAACCTGTACTGACAAGAGTGTCACATATCATTAAGATAATATCAAATAAGTGAAAAAGAAGTGTTAAAAAAGCAGCAAATCTGATTTTCATTATTATGGTTATTGGACCTGTTGTGCATTTATATATATATTACTTATGGATAGAAATGTTTTGTAATATCATATTATTATTATTATTATTATTATTATTATTATTATTATTATTATTATTATTATTATTATTAATTTTTATACTGCCCTTCTCCCGAAGGACTCAGGGCGGTGTACAGGGCAATACAATAAAATACAATATATAAAAATTAAAAAAAAATATTAAATACAGTTCAATACAGTTGGAAGGGACCTTGGAAGTCTTCTAGTCTAACCCCCTGCTCAGATAGAAAGCCCTATACCATCTCAGACAAATGGTTGTCCAATCTCTTCTTAAAATTTCCAGTGTTGGAGCATTCACAACTTCTGTAGACAAGTTGTTCCACTGATTAATTGCTCTATCAGGAAATTTATCCTTAGTTCTAGGTTGGTTCTCCTTGATTACTTTCCATCTATTGCTTCTTGTCCTTCCTTCAGGTGCTTTGGGGAATAGGTTGACCCCCTCTTCTTTGTGGCAGTCCCTTAGAACAGAGCTTTTCAACCGGTGGTATGCATATCACCAGTGGTACATTAGCACCTGGCAGGTGGTACGTGACCTCTAGCCAAGTGTAGCGGGGGAGGGAACCAGCTAAAGCACCACCGCACAGACCTGGAGGAGATCAGCCAGAGCTGCAGAGCTTGGCAGAAGCCCCAGAATTGGGGCACATGGTGACCAGGTAGTTGGAGCTTCCAGTGCACCCAGAAGAGAAAAGGAGGAGGAGGGCAGAGAGAAGTATAAAAAGGGCAAGTTTTGGAGGGAGAGGGAGAGAAAGAGCAAGAAGAAAACAGTGAGGAGAGACAGAGTGAGCGGCCTGTTTTCGGAGGAAGGGTGAGCGAGCGAGTGGCCTGTTTAGTGAGCAGTGTGTTTTCGGGAGAAGGGTGTGTGAGTGAGCAGCCTGTTTAGAGAGCAGCGTGTTTTTGGGCAAAGAGTGAATGAGCGAGGGGCCTGTTTAGTGAGTGGCCTGTTTAGCGAGCAGCATGTTTTCAAGGGAAGGGCACTTGAGCGAGAAGCCTGTTTAGTGAGCAGCCTGTTTTGGGGGAAAGGGCGAGTGAGTGAGCTGGGCAGGAGCCCAGGATCGTTGCACGCAGCTACAGCTGCTCAGTGCTTCTGCTGAGCCTCAAAGAAGTGCTGATCAGCTGGAGCCTGGCACTGATCCTGGCACTTCTGCTGAGCCCCCAAGAACCACTTATCAGCTGTCAGGGCTCAGCAGAAATGCCAGGATCAGTGAAGGAAGGAAGGAAGGAAGGAAGGAGGAAGGAAGGAAGGAAGGAGATGGGAATGAGAAGGATGGAAAGAAGGAGGGGAGAAAGGAAGAAGGAAGGAAGGAAGGAAGGAAGGAAGGAAGGAAGGAAGGAAGGAAGGAAGGAAGGAAGGAGATGGGAATGAGAAGGATGGAGGCAGGGAAGGAAGGGAAAAAGGAAGTAACAACCCCCTTCCATGGTAACCACAATGGTAATGCAGCCCTCAATGAAATTGAGTTTGACACCCCTGATATAAAAGGTTGTTAAGTGAATCTGGTTTCCCCATTGACTTGGCTTGTCAAAAGGTTGCAAAAGGAGATCACATGACCTTCAGACACTGCAGCCATAATAAATATGAATCAGTTGCCAAGCATACGAATGTAAATCACATGACCCTGGGAATGCTGAAATGGTCATAAGTTTGAAAAATGGTCGTAAGTCACTTTTTTCAATGCTGTTGTAACTTCAAACAGTCATTAAGTGAACTGTTGTAAGTCGAGGGCTAATGGTACTTTATCACTTTTTTCCTTTTTTTTTTGGTCATTAAGTTTTTGACTGGTGGTACTCGGGTATTGCCATATTCTAGAAGTGGTACAATGGGTGAGAAGGTTGAAAAGCCCTGCCTTAGATATTGGAACACTGCTATCATGTCACCTCCTAATCCTTCTTTTCATTAAACTAGACATACCCAATTACAGCAACCATTCTTTATATGTTTTAGCCTCCAGTCCCCTAATCATCTTTGTTGCTCTTCTCTGCTTGCTTTCTAGAGTCTCAACATCTTTTTTTACATTGTGGTGACCAAAGTGTGGCAATATTCCAAGTGTGGCCTTACCAAGCATTATAAAGTGGCATTAACACTTCACGTGATCTTAATTCTATCCCTCTGTTAATGCAGCTTAGGGCTGCGTTGGCTTTTTTGGCAGCTGCAGCACACTGCCGGCTCATATTTAATTGATTGTCCACTAGGAATCCTTGATCAATGTGTTCTTTTATAAACAACTCCAGCCCTAGTTAGACAAGTACTTTGGGAATGCTCTGGAGGGATACAGGTATCAAGACTGATTCTGCCTGATTTAGGATGTATAAACATTTCAGATAATGAGGATCTATGCCATAAAAACTTTACAGGTGATAACCAGCACCTTGAGTTGCATTCAGAAGGCTACTGGTAAACAAATCAGCTTACGAAACTGAGTGTTAAATGGGCATAATGTGGCATGCCTGTATCTGCTTAAACCTTTGCATTCTAGAACAAGGGCAGCTTCTGAATGGCCTTCAAGGTCAGCCCTATGTAGAGCACATTGCAATAGTCCACACACAAGGTGACCAAAGCACAAATAGCCATTTCAGGATGAGGCCCAATAATACATAAGATGAACCTTCCTAATCACAGTTGTCATTTGTTCCTCTAGCAAATTCAGAATGATACTTAAATTGAACATCAGCCATGAATGGGGCAATGTAACCCCATTAGGACTAAAGATAGAAGGCCCCCAAATCTCAATAGCCATTTAATCTTGTAAGAGTTGAGTATGAGCTTGTTCCTTTCCATCCAAACCTTGGCAGGTTACAAATACTGGAACCGACCCTGATGCCATCATGTGGTCAGCCTGGTGCCAGGTTAGATTGATATTACTTGACTTTAAATCAAGGGATGACCTTATCCAGTATATTCACATACATGGGATTACAGGTTGTCAAACCCTGAGAAGTTGATATTTTCCACCCTACCAACTCTATGTTAGTGAATTAAATAAATTATATTTCCATTTGCTGTATCCAGAATAAGATAAATATAATTTATTTTTGTTCCTTTTATTTGAAATAGTTGCCTTTAGTCAATTCATACAACCACATTATGTTAACTTTTTCTTGAATTTGTTAGTAAGAAACACGTTTTTGAATGCTATTAATTCTGGGACCTTCACATAAGGTCTTGTGCTATTTTCAAACTGGATTTATACCAGTTTTCTAGCTGAGAAAGAACTGATTTATCTTGGATGGTTTGCCATTGATGAGTAAATTTCTGGCACCCTGGCTCCTGAACTCAACCCAGACTATTCTCCCCCCTCCCAAGTTTCAGCTGTATCTCACAGGAGATGAACATGCAGAAGGGTGAAGAAGAGTACCTTGGCAGCTTTGCAGTCCCACTATAAAAGCCATTGAACCTTTTGGGGGGAGGGAAGTAACCTCCAGAGAAATGCACTCAGTGTGAAAATGAAACTTGAAAAGGAGCAGAACACTCTTTGAATGCTATTTTCTGCACTCTTGACAGCTGGAGGGAGCACTGATTGGCTCACAATTTCTTAGCTGCTACTAAGGAATTGAGGAGTAGGAATGATGGCAATGTGGAAATGCCCTTTCTTAGAGTTTTAAATCTTATTTTAATAGTGAAATTTATATCTTCAGTTTACTATAATTCAATAACTGTTCTTGTTAAAACTGATGTTGCTTCATTTTTCATAGAAGCAAATTGCATGTTACACTTAATCAGATCAGCACCATATAAAAATTATTTTATTAAATTTCTATAGAAAGCATAAGAATGAGAGGAAGACACTCTAAGTGATTACCAATATATGCCATCTACAATATGGTTCTAGGAGGACGTAATAGTAAACATCGTCAGAAAATGTTGGGCAGAAAACTGCATGGATTCATCAAGGTAGTCAGCAGGAATCAAAACTGACTTGAAGGCACATGCATCCAATACAGTGCAGCCTTTTTACTCAGTAGAAAAATAAATCCCCTTTTATAGTGGGTTGGTTTGCTTTTGCCTGTTCTTAGAACCAGTTTGGTGTAGTGGTTAAGGCGCCAGGCTAAAAACTGGGAGATTGTGAGTTCTAGACCAGCTTGGGCATTAAATAAATTTGGTGACCTTGAGTCAGTTGCTCTTTCTCAGCCTTAAAGAGAAAGCAATAGCAAGTCTCTATCAAAAATCTTGCCAAGAAAATTGCAGGAAACATATCCAGGCAGTCACCACTAGTCAATACTGACAAGGGCACAAAATAAATAAATAAACAAATAAAGTTTGTACTGTGCAAGACAACCACTCTTCGTTGTTGGATTGATGGCTTCCATGGATCGGGATGCCAGATGTATGCTATGGTCTGCAAAAGAGAGGTCTATGTGGATAGTGATCATAGTATATTTCAAAGAGGGTGAGGTATAGAGTTCAGGGCAGTGCTGGATAAGAAGTTTCCTGCAAGACTCAAAGATTTCTGAGAAAACTCCCTGATATTTTATGCTTCTTATGTAGCAGAAAGTGACCATGGGCTTCCTTAAGATAGTACAAGCCTTTGAGAACAAAAAGTGTTTCTGAAATCTATTATGTTCTGATAGGTTTGTGGGAAGCATTTATTTCAATCCTGTTAAAAATTTTAAACTACTGCATGAACCTATGTTCAAAAGAGGTTTACTATTTTTTACAGAAATATTTCAATGGAGTTGAAAAGCTGGCAGCCTGCCTGGCTCCTACTTAAAAGATTATCATTCATGGAAAATAAATTTATCTAACTAGAAAAAAGTCAAGGTTTTCATGTTTTACTGCAATCAAACTGATATCACAGATAATTTAACCTCTTGCCTCATATAATATCTACAGATAATTAGTTACTTTAATCAATCATATACGTAAGACATTTTTAAAAGTTTGTATAAATACCTTCAAGATATTTAATAGTTCAGATTTTGTTCTTCCCTCCTTCAATATTTTATAATGTTTTATTGAGCAACAGAGAACTTTGATTTGCATGTATTAGTGGTTTCACTTGGAAATGGCCTCAGTTACAAAATTACAAAAAGCCAGCATATAATCAGAACTGCAAACCTTGCTTTTAACGTTGCCTTCTATTTTAATTTTATAGATACCCTGTAGTCTGCTCGCCTGTCAAGGAGATGTGGAAATGTGCTGGCATTCCAGCTGAAGACATCATTATGAGTGAGAAAATGCTCAAGGCCGTTTTTCAAAGTGGGCGCTGAAAGAGATGCTTTACTTTTTTTAACTCCAGGGGATGCTAAGAGCTGCCCCAGTAAACAGGTATCTTAAGGTCAGTAATTGTGTGTATGTTATTGTGTGCGTACGTGCATGTGCCCAAGCATTTAAAAAAAACACTCAGGATTTTACTAGAATATGGGTAAAGATTTAATTTTTTTCTTTTTAATGAAGATGCAGACACAGCAGAAAAGAAGGAATTGACAAGAACGGTAATAAACTTGCCACGAAAGAGTTCTGGGCAGCACAATACTGGCAGAAGTGATTTTAATATCTGCCAGGTTAAGTTCCCTAATCTTTGCTATTGATATTGATGGGAAGCTTCATCTGCTTTTAGAGATTGTATCAGTGAAGACATGCTGCACTGCACGCATAACATGGGAACAAGTTTGCTGGAGATCACTGCTCTTCTTCCTCTGTGATAAAAATTGATATGAACTGTTTTAAACTGCTGGCAGATAATTACTCTGAACACTCAATAAGGAAAGCTATATCTTTAGAGTCTTCCTTTATCTTTTTTTAAAAAATCCACTTTTTCATCCTCTTTTGTGTCTTTGATTACTTTGAGCCTTGTAATCAAACTAAGCTTAGTTCCTGGACCCTGGGGGCAGTATCTCTTAGTTCCCTGTCAAGCAGCGTTGCAAAACAATCAATCTTGCTCTCGCACTCTCTTGGTGGAAGTGCCACAACACGAAGAGTGCAATGCTTTGCTCTTGTGATGAAGCCTCAATGACAAAAGTTTTTATAAGCAGCTGACTGTATTTAGGGTTATGAATATGCAATGACTCTCATTAGTATTGAAGCATAGGAGCAGGGGCTGACATCCTCCCCACCCCACCCCGCTTAGAGCTGCTGCAGAATTGTCTAATGAATTGTCTTGTTGTTCACTTGCACAGCCTTTTTCTGTTGTTTCCCCGAGTTCCAAGGGGAGTTGCCCAGTTTAAGAATACTATTGACTGCAGAAATTAATTGCCAAGAACTGCTTTTAGTTTTGTTAAACAATCTCGAAATAGTGCTTAAGCTGTCAAAACAGAAAACATGTAGCTCTACGGGAGATAAACTCAACATGTTGGACGAGACCTCTGGACAAGCACTTTGCTACAATCAGCACAGGAATTTGGAGTCATAGTCTATTTCCTCCATGCATACCTTCCCAAGCATGAAATTGACATCAGTAGCTGAATTCAAGCTGCAGGTATCTGATTTCTAGTTTGACTTTTTCATAGAAGAAAAGAGAGATGATGAATCTTCATATAATAACTACTCTTATCACAGAACTATTTGGTGACCCTTTCAAGACTCTTTCCAACACTTTTTAATCTAGACCAATTCAATGTTCTGTTGTGCCTCCATCTAGCATGCATGTGATACAGATGAAAATGTTTCCAGCAAACTGGTTAAGATATCCTCTTTGATATAAAGCACACAAGAAGCTTCAAAACACTCTCATATATATGGCTGAGCGAGATAAATTAAATTCTTCACTGTATCTTTTTTTTTTAAAAAATCAACCTCATAAACTGACAGGCTGCAATTAAAAAATGATAAGTTCTAAGAAGGTACAAATAGGAGATCAAAAGTTTGAGAAGCTTCTTTATACATTTAATTTGTAATTAAAAGAGTCATATTTGTAGAAAGAATTGTTAATTTTGATTTATTTGTGGGATAGCAGACAGCAACTTATTTGCTTAGCTCTCAAACCACTTAATCATTGTATATGTATGTGTATGTGTGCTTTATACATACATTTTAAGAATAAACACAGCTGTGACAAATATGTCATACATCAAATACTTGTTTCCTCTGTCTCTTAGCTTTAGTGATTGTACATGACTATGAACAAGTAAGTAATAAAATCTGGAGAAAGATGAAACCAATCAGGGCCTTTTTAAAGACCATAAATCATTCCGTGCAACCATGATATTATTAGCTCAAGTAAGCCTTGTTCTGTTCCCCCATCCCCAGTTTCATCCTGAGAACAAAATTGTCATGAAAATAACTTTTATGGGCATTATCTTAGTAAGGAACCAATCAGATCTAATCACATAACATGTTACTGAATAATTCAATATTCTTCCTAAATTTGCATTATTTTTTATGTATTAGCCCATACTTCTAAAACTATATGGATTAAAACTTATACCCCATCCTATGATAGTAAGGAGACAATAGCATGTGATTTTACATAACCTATGTATCTTCTAATTATCATTGGTTTCCGCTGAAGTCTAGCACATGTGAATATCCATGTAAAAATATTTGATTCCTAGACTTTTTCTTTAATTATACTACTATGAAATCTTAACTATTCCCAGCTGTAAAAACAGCAAGCATAAGAAAACCAAAAGTGAAACAATTATTTTGAAACAAAATCGACTATGATATGCAAATAATAACCAGCATGCCTGGTAGATATTGTAATGAACCTTAGAATTGTATTATATGACAATATTTCAGTTTTAATTGCAAACTGAATAAAGATGATTAGGGATCTGTAATTCACACATACTGTACATTCCAGACCTCATGACTGCTATGAAAATCCCACAGTATTTATAGAATGATTATCTGAATATCAGTTGTTGTTTCTTGTTTTCAAAAAATACCTGTAAAATCTGATTTAAGAAAGACGATTAGTTCATATATTTCTAATATTAAACACCAGTTCCTTCACCTTCTCTAATATGGACTTTAATCATGTTGTTTTAAATAATATGAAAGAGAAATAATATTTGTTCCAGATAGTGATGTGTTAAAAAAATATCTATGTGAAAAGCTGTAACTGTCCAAGGAATGGATGTCTGTGATTCATAAAAGATACATTTAAAAGACACTCTTTTTCTGAGAGTTTGGTTGAATTGGTACGGGGTCAAAATATGAAATTCTGATTTTACTGCAATGTGAAACAGCTGTTTGTAAAAAGCAGGGATAGTAGCAGCATACAGATATAATTTGGAAGAAGTACACTCTTCTGTCCCCTTTGGTACTTACTATGTATAAGTCTGTCATATTTTTTAATAAAATTGGTCATGGTCTAGGGTTGGAAACAATTATTTCCCCCCATAAAACCTGTTATTATTTTGCAGTGCAGAAAGATACAAAGGCAAGAAAAGGCAAGAAACTTTGAACTTTCCTTGAAATAGATTAAAATTACTGTATTTAGTTCTGAATTTTTGAATATGGTTTCTTTGCTTAGAACTATGAGTTGAATGAAAATTAAGAATTTAGTCCTATAGCTCCTAACATAAAAGTAAGTTCTATTTGCATGATTATGACTTGCTTTGACCCAGCCTATATGAAATTGTGCTACCCATTGCTCAATCTAATTCCAGAGAACACATTAATCCCCATACAGCAGATGTTTAGGGTGATTTAGAGTTCTTTGAAACTGAAGCAACCTATAAGCTTGAGAAAATAAATTAGTAAAATAAATTAGTAAATAACATATATTTAAAGGAAAGAAGAAACTGCTCCTTTCACTTCTGCTGATGAAAAAGTGTTATCAACAAAATTGGACTGTTGATTTGGAGTATATTATGGAACATGCTAACAATCTCTACACAGTAATATGACAAAATTTATACTATCACATTGGTATTGGCTTGCATCCAGTAATATCTGTTTATATGTAGGCAAGATATGAAGGTGGAAAACACCCTCCTCCTTATGACCATGGAATTCCATAACTGTGGTATTTGTACTCCAGAGTTGGATCATGCTTTTAATACAGAGATCTATTTTGTAGCATACTAATAGACAGTTGCTACACCAGCTGCCTGCAATTAGTGCAGGTTCGAGTCCCACCAGGCTCAAGGTTGACTCAGCCTTCCATCCTTCCGAGGTAGGTAAAATGAGGACCCAGATTGTTGGGGGCAATTAAGCTGACTTTGTAATAATGCCGCTTGGGGTGTGTGTGAAAGCCCTAACAAGCAGGCATATACATAGAATGAAGGCTACTGCTAAGCTTGTAAGCCGCCCTGAGTCTTCGGAGAAGGGCGGGATATAAATGGAATTAAAAATAATAAAAAAAAATCTATATAATTGAGCGGAAGAATTGTTGGATATATGAAAATATACCCTTCCCCAGCATATTACAAAGAAAGAAAATGTGACAAGCAACTTTTCTATATGAGGATTTTTCTTCTTTTAAATGCAAAGAATACTTGTACATCTACCATTTAACCTTTGTTGTTGTTAGCTGCAAAGTCGTGTCTGACCCATCGCGACCCTATGGACAACGTTCCTCCAGGCCTTCCTGTCCTCTACCATCTTCTGGAGTCCATTAAACCTATGTAGGATACTTTGAGAAAAATGGACCTCTTGATTTTGTTGTCTTTTAGCTGGATATAGGACCATGTTACACATTCCACCCAGGCAAGCTTATTTCGCTGAAGATGCACCGAATGTATGCATCTTTATGTTATACATAGTTAGAATACAAAATATGGTATATAACCATGTTCATTTTATGAATACACATATTTGTTACATGGACGAGTAAAAAAGGGTAACAATCTAGTAAATCCCACTTTTTAATGCTATCTGAGCATTGAATATTGTTCATTTTCTAGAGGCAAAACCATACCTTGGGTCTAGAGTAATGATCTAGATTGGCACTACATATCATCTGAATGTGGATTGAATACAAAAGTGAGCAACCAGTACACTGAGTTGGTTTAGTCATGGAGAAAGAATGAATGAATATCAAACTGCATAATAAACTTATGCAGAAAGGTTGAATGGGTCTAAAGGGTTTAAAGGAAAGAGCTTTGGTTATACAGTGCTGGTGAGTCCTCGAGAAAGAGAGGGATGAGAAGTTATAAATAATTGACGAATGATGTTTGGATGAGGTAGAAACAAATATGGTTTGGGTGTATACCTATGTGCCTTTTGCAAATTAATTATCTTACTGGTAAAACGATACATTATTGCATCTTAGTCAAATTAATATGGAGGAAAGTGATGAATTGGGTATCAGTGATAGAAATTATTTATGTAAATAAATAAAAGCGTACATACTTTTCCACAATGGCCAAGACATGTGTACAAAATCCCAAGGAGGTAATAAGGACAGTAGGAGACCTGCACTATTATTTTCCAGCATCTTGTATTGTGAGATATCATGCCTCTGAAATTGGAATTAGGAGACCATAGCTGGTAATCACAAGGAACTGTACACTCAATAAATTAAGCTAATGATGAATTAAAGTCAACTAACTAGTGCTATTATCCCATCTTGTGAAGCTGAATTTCATAGGTTAACTGTTCAAAGCAAAGTGTTTCTAGTCTCTTTTGAGGATGAGCATATAATAGTTTGCCTACTAGAAATGCTTTGAGATGCAGGTGGCTATAGCTCTAGAAATGACGAGCTTCTTTTAGTTCTTCTGATATTTGGTGACAGGGTAAAAATCAAGCAAGGGCAATACCTTCCAGTCCTAGAGTCAATTTGGAATGTAGACATGGATTGTGATATCAATGTCATGGTGCACATGCTTTGAGAAAGTCATTATGACGAATAATAGAGAGATTCAGTGGGAAGCCACTGAAAGCTGTAATTTAGGGTTCCAGAAGCCACAGTATTACGGTTACCATTAAAATTTACAGTGACAGAAGCCCAATTACACATGGTTATTTTCTTTTCTTAAATCAAACTATATTTCTGCTGTACATGAAAGATTCATTTCCTCCCACCAATCACTGTCACAGGAGCCTATTTTTGTAGCTTCTAGTGTCAGAAGAGATGGGTTAGCCTTATCTCTATGACAATGAAAGGATCAATGAGGGTAGCAAAGCTGGGAGTCTCTTTGAAGCCGGGCGGAGAAAACTCATTTGCATGATAATCAGCACCATGCAAACCTCCACACTTAGCAAAGTACAGCTCAAGTATAACAGCAGTCATGAAACAGAACTGAAGTAGGAGCTTCCCACTAATTTGGGGAAAGCTGGTAGATAAAGCAACAAATTCAGTCTTCAGTAGCAACTCTACTTCTCAGACAAGATAAAAGAGACTGAAGTTTCAATTTGAAAGGTTGGTTACTCATGCCCCTTTTGTTTATTTAATTCATCTGGATGAGATGAACTAACCGGTTACTTTATTGAATTTTTTCTCTCTACTAGCTATCTTTTTGAGAAATGTATTTAAACCCGCTTCTGTTCAATTCTCATGACAAATTGTATATGAAATTGTCATCTTTTGATGAGTTAATCCAATGCTTCAGTCACATATAAATATTTTATTTATTACCTTTTTATTATTTTCTCTAAGGAGCACCAGGAATCAATATTTTTCCTTCTTCCTACCTCAGTATAAACTCAGAACAATCTTCTAGCGTAGATGAGCAGCTCAGCTGACCTACTGAACAACTTCACTATTGTGTAGGGATTTTGATGTTGTTTTTTTCTGAACTAAAGTCAGTGGTTTATTATTTATTTTAATTTAAAAATCTATCCATTTATATCATTAAAATTGTTAAAGGCAGATTTCAAAGAGATTCCGCACACCATTTCTCAGTGTAGTTCTTGCATTAAGTAGCTAGAATATACTAATGGTATAGAAAGGTACTTTTGTCAGTACTAGGTGCTAGCAAAATTTGGGGCTCACTAGTTTATGCCTGGGACGCGGTGGCTCAGTGGGTTAGGACGCTAAGCTTGTCGATCAGGTCGGCAGTTTGGCGGGTCGAATCCTGAGTGCCGCGTAACAGAGTGAGCGCCTGTTACTTGTCCCAGCTTCTGCCAACCTAGCAGTTCGAAAGCACGTAAAAATGCAAGTAGAAAAATAGGGACTACTACGGTGGGAAGGTAACAGCATTCCGTGCGCCTTTGGTGTCTAGTCATGTCGGCCACATGACCACGGAAGACATCCTTGGACAAGCGCTGGCTCTTTGGCTTTGAAACAGAGATGAGCACCGGCTCCTAGAGTTGGAAACGACTAGCACACATGTGCGGGGGAACCTTTACCTTAGTTTATGCCTATTGCCTACCATTCTCCTTTCATGACTGTTCCTTTTGCTCCTATGAAGTCAATTTAAGCTACACTTGTTCGACTGTGAATAGCAGGCCTTTTTCTATTTTTCAGAAACATGAGGGTTCCAGCGGAGGTGTTCTGTACCAGCCTACTACCGGCCCTGCAGAAAAGGCAGGGACAACCCCTTTACAAAAAGGCAAGAGGCTGGAACTAAGCCTGCCAAATTTATTGACATAAAACAGAGCAAACAGAACCAAACAAAAACACGAACCATGAAACAGGAGCTATTCAAACGGTTGCCTTCAGCAAACCAGCCCTCCCACACATTCCCCTTTTAAACAGTTCAAGGCGTGGCTTCTCTCTGCCTCCTTCCAAGGTGCCCCATTGCCTTCCTCTGTTTACTCCTGATTAACTGCCTCCTGCGTCGGGCGTCCTTGAACAGGGCCAGCTGTGGGTCATCTTCATCCACACTGTCAGGCTCACACAGCTGGGTCTGCATTGTGACCAGATGGGAGGGGCCTGGCTGAGGGCTCTGTGAAGCCTCCGGGCTGTTCTCTGCAGGCTCTCCAACACCCCCCTCCTCCTCCTCTGAATTGTCCGACCCAACTGCCGAACCCACAGGCTGACCCTGAATCACAACAGGAGGCTTGCAGTGGATGAATGAGGGTTGATGAAGGAAGCAACTCTCTCCTTTTGCCTATAGCTCTTAGTGCTATTTCCCACACTATTCTAAAAGATTTCAGGAGGCACTAGTGCTAAGGTGGTGTGTGTGTGTGTGTGAGAGAGAGAGAGAGAGAGAGAGACAGACAGACAGACAGACAGACAGACAGACAGACAGACAGATAAAAATAAACTTCTCTTCCTTTGGTGGAGGAGGCTTCTGAACAGCAGAAACAGTAGATTCCAATAAAGGAGAATATTTGTAGCTCAGCATTGAAATGAGGGAAACAAGAACAATCAAGAAGTCAACAAAACTTCAATCAAGTTAACTGCCAAACAAGCTAACAGTAAACAGTCCAACCAAAGAACCTCCAGTACTCCTACCAACACGGATGGGGCAAGCCAGTAGAATATAAGCAAACCCCACTCCCTACTAGCACTGATGACATTACCTAGTTTGGGTAATAAAATGTCTGCAAGAAAACAATCAAGCTCAGAGGGCATTAAGGACACCTCAATGGTAGATTGCATGATCAATGCTTCTTTTGATGACTTTGGCTTCTGCTTCTGTTCTTTTCTTGTTTACTGTTCAAAAATAATTTCACCATATACTTTCAACTCTAGTGGCTCCCTTCCCATTTTTCTGTCTAGAACAGGGGTGTCAAACTGCCGGCCCTTGGGCCAGATGCGTCATGCCGAAACTGTGTCCACCCCATTGCTGGCAATGGGAAAAAAGTTGCGATATGTCGTGACATGTCATGTGACATTGCGTGTTTGACACCCTGCTCTAAAAGATCATTGATTAATTTCTGTTCCCATAGTGAATTATCTGGAAGCTTGTCATTCTCATGGTAAAAAGCAGGAGATAATAGTCCAGCAGCATTGCATAGTTTGTTTGGATCCAGGTTTCCAAGAAAGAAAGAACAAGTAAGGGGTCATTGTAATGTTTGTTTTTGATAAACATAGCTTAGGTAAAAGTTTTGGAAGAACAAAGTTTCTGTATACTTTTATGTTTCTCTGCTCTTGAGTTAGTTTATCTAAAAGTTTATCAGCAATTGCTGAAGAAAATAATGAATGTAAAAATGCACCCCTCTTTTCTCAAAATGGAAACAGGAAGCTTAAATAACAACAATAACAATAAAATTAGATAATTTAAACCTGAAGCATATGAGTTAAGGTGCATCACAATTAAGGTAAAATTAAACATATTTTAATCTCCCCAAAACATCCCCCCAAAACAAGCAAGCAAATATACAGAATGACTAGAGAGCAATTAGGCCAATGGCCCTTTCTAAATAATGATGTTCTAAAATCAGTCAATTCTCACATGTCTGTTCATTATTTATAACTGGGTTTCAAATGATGACATGTACCCATCATAGGTTTATTATCTCTGACAGAATAAGGACATCATCTAGTTCTGCCAATTGAAACACATGGCTTTTCCCAGTTACAGTTTTCATCTTCTGGTAGTTATCAAATCTTGAGTAATCAAATGATGAGTGATTAAGTCATGTGCATAAATATGTAAACTATTTATTCAAATGTAATTGAGTTATAATTGATTATGACATGCCTTGTAGAAGATGTACCATGTAATAGGTCTCCCTTGTGTTTACCAGTTCTGAAAATGCTGAGCCTCAAATGTACTTCAGTTTCCTTGAAGAAATGGCATAAAGAAAAGGCTGCAACGAAGTCATAGGAATAGGCGTATTCCATCTCATCCTCAGTGATTCTATATGATTCTATTTGTGGTAAAACACTTATTAATTTGACTCTATGCTCTATATGTTTCTGTCTGCAAACAAAAGGCTACCGTATAGCTGTTTACCTTACTATTGTCAAATCTTGTGTATGATGATCTTTAGCTAAAGTAAGGTTTATCCTACTTAGGCATACGTTTAATCTGATAATGGAGAATCTGGGTTTTGATTATTCTGCAAGAGAGAAAATTCAACAATGAACAATTGCTGAAGCAACTTTGTGAGTTTTGAATTTTTTAATCATTATTAAAGACTGAAAACTTTCTAGGCATTGCAAATAATAACACCAGTACTTTTTTTGTAAAAGAAAAAGGTGCCGGAACTCACACGTCATACAACCCGCCTTGCCTACCCTACAAGGTTTCATCCAAAAAAGGTGCCGGAACTCTGTTCTGAGCGTTCTATGAGAAAAAAAGCCCTGAATAACACTAACAACAAACAACAACAAATGAACTGCACTTAAATTGTGACTAAATTCAGGAACTTGAATAAAGTGAGTAATTAGAGTGGGAGTTATTAAATATTTCTTCCAAACTTTACCAAGTTATATTCATTCAGAGTCAGTCCTGGGCAGCATTAGCGCCCACAATTTTTGTTGTTGTAGTATTACGGTAGTTTCAGATGGTTTTCAATGGTAGATCTCTAAGCAACCATATTACAGTGAACTTTTTGGTTTCTTCAGAATCTATAATATTCCAGTTTGAAATGAATGGGATTACAGCACTGCACTAACTGCATTTCTTTCTTTCTAGAATGAATGCTCTCTGAAAAAACTCTGTAATTCCTTTAAATTTCATATTTTTTTTTAATTCCATTTATATCCCGCCCTTATTATATAATGCTTATTATATGCATATTTAAAATTTTATTTTCGTGCTACATATTATTAAACATATAGTATTTTTAAAGAAGTTGAATAGAATATATACTGCTCAAAAAAATAAAGGGAACACAAGATAAGACATCCTACTATTAAATACAGTACATTGTGTTGTTTAAGTGTTCCCTTTATTTTTTTGAGCAGTATATATTTTAAATCAGTTAAATCCTGAGCTTTTAAAAAGTTCTTTAAAAAGGTCAAGTACTGTCTTTTACTGTTTTTATATGAGTGTTGTTTTCCCTACTGCTCTTTATTTTTAAAAGTTTTACTGATTGTAAGCCAACCAGAGTTGTTGGGAGTCCTGCAGTATATAGCTTTAATAAATTATTTTGAGTGGAAAATAGAAGCAAAAAGTGTATATAACATTTCCTACACTCCCACTGCATGTGACCTCACTCTAGATGACATGGGATCTTTCTTTCATCAACTGTACGCACATTTTAAAGTACCTTTAAAAGATTGGTTGATTAATTATGCTGATTAATTGATGAAAGCTGGAGCTTCATTGCAACAACCATACTGACCATATGAACTAATATGAAAAAGATCTGGGAGAAGAAATGCAATTTCTTTTCTCTTATTCAGCAAACTGATAATAACACGAAGAAAGTCAAGCAATTTTATACGCTTTTCAGCACTTTATACCATTGCCATACCATTTGGCGTGCTATTCTCATGTTCCATAATTGCTGAGAACATTCTTTTTAGTGAAAGTTGTCCTTTTTTTTCCTTTTTCACAGACTGGATGATGTGCACGGCTGATGTGGAGGCAAAACTTGAAATGAGCATGTTTGAAACAAAGTCTCCCAAAGCTGTGGGGGTCTATGGTCTGCAGCTCCTCCTCCTAAGCACCATAGAGGAACTGGATTGATAGGGCTTGTCCTGTGCTACTGATAACCAAGGTTTGATCCATAAAAGTTGGCAGCTTTGTGAGCAATGGGAAAGGAGCAGTTTTACTTTAACTCTAGCCATTGAATCTGAAGAGTAATTGCCACCCTGGAAAGGTAATTACATATGCTATTGTTTATACACATAATAGATCTGGAATGCATGTTCTGCAGATAGAAAAAAGCAAAAGAAAATCCTGCTTTCAGATTGGGGCGGTACACAATGTATAGTGACAGAATGCCACAAATAGCATTCATACCCTTGCATGTTAATAGGTGATTTCTCTTGGTGTGTGTGTGTGTGTGTGTGTGTGTGTGTGTGTGTGTGTGTGTGTGTGTGTTTAAAGGGGGGGGGAAGAGAAGGGATTTAGAGGATGAAAGGGGAGGGAAGGCAAAAAAAGGCTTTTTTATAAAGTACCATGTAAATACAAGTGATTTCCCCCTCTCCCTCGCTCTTCCTAGTTCCCTTTCTCTTGCTGTCTCTTTCTTTTTAAAAGAATCAAGAGAAATGTTTTTGAAGCTTCAAAGGGATTGCACTGTTCTCTTACCCCATAGGAATATTAATTACTCCCAAACTTTTAAAATTTGTTGAACAATACCATATGTGTTTGTAAAAGAAATTACAGAGAAAGCTGTACTAAAGGGGTCTTGACTTGAATTGGCCTGAAATTGGACTAAACAGTTTGACAGAATATTGGATAGCAGTTTGAAGCATCCTGCTGTGCCTGGAGTGGGACAACACCACACACACACACACACACACACACACACACACACACAGAGAGAGAGAGAGAGAGAGAGAGAGAGAGAGAGAGAGAGAGAGAGAGAGAGAGAGAGAGAGAGAGAGAGAGAGAGAGAGAGAGAGAGAATTTTCATTACCAGAGGGTCTCTTGCATTTATTATATTTTGCTTATTTAAAAGCATTTATTGGAAATAACATACAGATTGCCATGATATGTCCTTTCTGGATGATAAATATGCCTTTCTAAAGAACAAAATTATATTTACATTGCAAAGAATGCTTCAGAGTATTGTAGGAACAAGAATGGCAGAAAGCCAAGAATTCTTTTGTATTTTAATATTGAACCAAGCATTGTTAGGGGCTGAAGCAAATCATCATGGGTTATGCTCTGCCGTGGTGTCCAGTAAATTGCATGACCGGCTTGTTAGGCTTGACAAGAGCCCTTTCCCTAACAAAGGCCTCGGCAACTCCTAGCAGCCACGGAATGTCAGAATGAACACATTTCACACACAGATGTGTGACCATAATGGCTGTTAGACGATGTATGTGGTGGAGAAAAGTGGGGGGTGGACTGGGCAGGCTAACAGTTAGCAGTAGGGACCCAGCCCTGTTGACCATTTTTAATCAGTTCTTCTGTAAACAATTCAACATTTTCATTGTCCTCCAAAAACTAATAAAGAGAAACAAGCACTTTTCATTCATCTTGAAGTAATTTTCTGTCAGGTTCAAGCCCCTTGTGGCCTACAGCTTGTGCACAGCTAGCTGTGTGATACCACTACTATTTCAATTTATTTTACAAACTCTGACCATTCAAATGTCAGCTAGTGTTCACCAAGCCGGCATCTGAAATTGTGCAGTTAACGAGTTTTACAACACTTTTATCAAGAGAAACTGTTTAGCATAACTGACTCTTAAGGAGTTATTATACCTCTAAAAATCCATTTTAAGGGGCATTATTTAAATAAAATAGAAAAACGGTTCACTGCCTTTTAAAGGGGCTACAAAAAAAGTCCATCAGATCCAGTGCAGTAATCCTCAGCTTAACGCACTCTCAAGAGCCCTTCTGGGAATTATCAGCATAATGAAATGTTTTGTGAAATGTCCAGATAGATTCCTCTACTCCACAATTTTATGGCACCATATTTATTTTCCACCCATTTTTTTAAAGTGAATTACTTTTCGACAGGATGACTTTACACTCGGCAGATTAACTGAACACATACTATTACCAAGGTTATAGAGTGGAAGGCAGAGCTCTGTTTGCAGCATTGTCTATATAAAACTCTAAGAAAAAAACGGGGCCTTTAAACCACCATAAGCCTTATGCAAATGTGGTGCCTCTTGTACATTATTCCCATACCTTTTAACAATTCTGTTACACAGTTTGTAATCAGTCTGTCCTTTGGTTAAATGTCCCCGTGCCCCCAAAGATAAAATGAAACTGCACTTACTGAATAAAGAGATATTTCTGGACACTAATATCAAAAGGAGTAGATCTTGTAAATTAACTATAGCTGCCAATGGCATCAAATTAGTTTAACTAACCAGAATGGGCAGGGCACAAAATAACCCAAATATCTTGATAGTTGTAAAAACCACACTAGCAATATAAAAGGCTATAAGGAACTATTTTAAAAGTGTATTCCAGAAAGACAATATATCAATGAAAGCCTTTAGATTTTGGAATACAAATTCTTGTTTTATTATCCTTTGACAAAATGACCTTTATTGGTCCTTTTCATAAATACAGAGTAGTTTTATAGTGCAACTGTGTGTTCCTTGGGGAGCATCCTAGAGTCCATAGATTTATTCAGATTTCCATCAATTTGTCATTTGGCAATTTTGAAGTCAGAAAGAGGGAAAAGTATACTTGGCAGGGTTGCCATAGGAAATGTCATGAGGGGTCAAAGATCTGTTAGAAATCTTCCAAGTTCAACTTGCTCACCAAGATGGCTTATATCAGCATGTAATCTATGCCAGCCCTGGAGCTGGTGTGGATTTGTTCCATGTCATTGGTTTTAGCTGCTCCCTCTTTCTCTCAAAACAAAACAAAAACAAAACAAAACAAAACAAACAAACAAACAAACAAACAAACAAACATTGCAAAAACTAAGCAGGATCAGATGTAGTTAAAATCAGTGCTGCACAATCACATGGGTGGGAAGTTGCAAGACATCCCAGGATTGTAGGTTAAATTGAGAAGTTGAGAAAATATCCTAGATGAAGACAAAGTCAAGTCATTTCTATATTGCTGCCAAGAAAATTACACAAACACTCTGGGAGTTGAAGTCCACAGGTCTTAAAGTTGCTAAGGTTGGGGATCCCTGCTCTAGATGAAGTCTATCTGGAAGCTGCAATTGGTAGTGGAGCATGTGCTGGTAAAAATCAACCTCTAGGAGCACATTACATTCTGCTTAGACCCCATGCTGATTACCAATAGACTTCTGAGTGCAAATCAAATCCCGGTATTAATTGATCTATGATTTAACACTAGATACCTGCAAGATAGTAATATCCAGGTATAACTGACCATCTAATATGTTCATCATGTGAAAATAGCTTTGGAAGATTAGAAAGACTAAAGGCACTTTTCTTTAATGGCTCCAACAATGTGGAATGGCCTCCCTCTGAATATAAGGGTTATCTCCATGTAAGCATTAAAACTGAATTGTTCCAGAGGTCTTTGGTTGTTGTTGATATTTAATAGTATTGATTAATTTTGTTGTAAGCCATTATGAATCTTCATGGAGTTGGTGGTATATAAATAAAGTAAAATAAAGATTTTTCTAGAGATTTTTACTTTGTGGAATTAGGGGTAGAAATGCAAGATATAAAGTAGTAACGTTTATTCTGAATTTTTAATAACTAATCACCTTTACCAGGAATAGGTTATGGTATATATTAGAGTCTTATTTTCCCCCCCCTTGTGTTTTCCTGCAATTACAGGGATTCCACTTTTTAAAAATGAACTGAGTGTTGATCCATTGGTTGTGACAGAAATAGACTGATTGGCTTGTTACCTGCCCAAGAACATGGTTAGTGTTAGCAGGCAATGTTTCCTTACTGTTGGCATTAATTTTGGGCAGTCTGAAAAAGAAAGAAAGAAAGAAAGAAAGAAAGAAAGAAAGAGAGAAAGAAAGAAAGAAAGAAAGAAAGAAAGAAAGAAAGAAAGAAAGAAAGAAAAAGAAATGCTTAAATAACACAAGTCGACTTGTGAGATAAGAGATAACATGAGATAGTTCAGAAATGATAAAAGCACTTACAGTTTATAAATCCTCGAGCATATTATATAAATGAATCGAGCAATTGTTTTAGTTCCCAGAAACTGACAAAGAAACATGATTTCAGCAGGGAATACACAAGTTCAGAGCTTCTTGTCTGCCTGTTCACTAAATGCCAAACCATATTAATTTCCCCCCATTATCCATAGTTTATCATGACTTTGCTAGGTAGCCCTTCTTTTGTCCTTTCTTGATAAAATTAGCTGAAGCTTCATGTATCATAAGAGTTGACAAGACATCCTTTCCAGGCTCTTATAGAATAACATGAGAAAGAAAGAAAAGGTTATGCCTTTTCCTGACCAAAAAATGGATGAGTTACCATCCCTGAGAGACCTGTTATAAGAAAAGGCATGGAATGAGCTCTCAATTCAGATGTTACACCAGAAACATGAAGTTCAAATGCTCAGGCTACTATGTATCATTTTCCATCTCCCTCCAATCACTTTATAATAACATGTCCTCTTAAAATAATCAAAGGCCGTTGCTAACTAGGGGTAATGAGCACTCCATATGGAAAACAGTAGGCTGAGGAATTTTTTTAGTTAGAGCATAATATGTGTATATATGAAGTGGATTTTTATGTTTTAATTTCATTACCATTTTGTTGTCACTGCACT
The DNA here is from genome assembly GCF_964194415.1 of Vipera berus. NCBI lineage: Eukaryota > Metazoa > Chordata > Lepidosauria > Squamata > Viperidae > Vipera > Vipera berus. Next base: position 42,298,057 of record NC_138203.1, on the reverse strand, counting down.
TCAAATGTCCAAATAACATCCTCTTTACATGGCTCCCAAGGAAACATTCTTTAATAGTGGTGCTGTGCTTCTCTTTCAAACGTGAACATATGATCCTCCGTTATCATATGAAGCTTTTTGGTGTAAACTGAAAAAAAAAACATCCAAACTTCAATGGTCAAATATATGATGTTCTAGCTTTCTGGGAAGAAAACAGCAACAATCGTTGTTATGTGCTGTGATTTAGAATAGTTGGATAATAGAATTGTAAATTATAAAGCTGTCCTGACATAACAGTCACTATGAATTTATTTATTTAATTGTTGGAAGAAGAGTTTTTCTGCAGAAGGTCAACTGCTGCACCACAAGTATATTGAAGCAACCATAGTTGGTAGTCAACTCTAGAGAGATTGGCAGTTTTGTTTTGTTTTGAGCAGTCACATTTGAAATTTTCAGAAAGAATCACAGATACCATCACAGTCAACCCATTTGAACCTACAGTTCTTTCTGCCTTTCAGGATCACTTTCTAAAAAAATTGTCTTCTTGTTTCCACATTTCCTGCAGTCCATATCCACTCACCCAGATTTGGGGGATTATCTTTTGGTTTAGTCCACAGAAACCTATTATTAAAGTTTTGCACTTAGCAGAGCAGTTATGCCCAACATACAAATTTTTCCTGTTTGTCCAGGCAGTCAAAAGAAAAGCCCAGAATATCTCAGATAGGGATTGGACTTGACAAGTTCTGACAAAATTGAAGGATTGCACTCCAGAGTTTTTTTACAGCCAGCCTGTCTAAGAAGAGAAGGAAAAATGAGAATGTTTGTTTTTGCTCTTATTGTATTGAAAATATTGGGATTTAGCTCCTGATTAAGAATTTAATTTCCATTGATTATTTTAATATCATTACCTCATATAATAGTCTTACCACATTTTTGCATGCATATGTATGTCTGTGTAGATCATTGATCACAACAATGTATCATACCAATGAAGTTCCGAGATGAAATTTGGCCAGTGAGTTAGAATTACAGCAGATGTTCCTTACTAGTAAAGACTTTAAAATACCATGTTAGCTATATTACTGGGGAATGGGGACAAGAGTTAAATAATGAAAACATTATCTTTAAGCATTTGTACTTTCACCCCTGCCCCCGTATTCAAGCTATTCCTCCTTATGTCTTCAGTTCTCTGAGTAAAGCAATCAGGACTAGGTTTTCGTACCTTTTATTATCAAGAAATGTCATCCAGCTCAAGGGAATTCTTTATATGGAAGATTTCCACCCCCCTTATCAGTCTTATATTTGAAAACAACTATATTTCTCAAGAGTTTCAGTTTAGCTTTAGTTAAACTATATTTTTAGAGCAGATTCTTGAAGTTGTGATAACAGGATGGTGAGAAAGGTTAATCCTATTTGAAAGTTTAGGGGGTCGCAACATTGGAAAGTTTGAGAACCCAGTCTTATAGATAGTGCTGCGATTCAGCTTTTTAAAAGTTGCCTAGCTTAGTAACTACTTTGCTATTTCTTATTTTCAAGGTCCAGCATAACAATTTTTGTTGGAATTGGTTATTGCCCTGTGTGGAGAACAACCCTGCCTAAAGTACTTGCTGGATCCTCTTTCTTCCAGACAGACATGCTCATACTCTTAACACACATTCTCTGCTTTTTCTCCTCATCTTGCATTCCTTCCTGTCCCTTCCAGTATTCTCACCTCACTTTTACCCTCCTCAGTTCTGGTTAACACACTGTAAATACTTTTAAATGAAATTGATGAATTTAAGTTCATGGGCCCAAATTCTTTTAGTCCCATCATTAAAAAGTGAGAGATGGTTTTCTCAGTGAAAGAAAGGAAAAAAGGAAAAGCAAACAGTTAAACTCATGTACACATACAGGTAACTTTTCATAATTTGTTTGGTTATATACAAAGAGGTTAAACATGATAGTTAATTTCCTCACTGCAATCGTATCCAAGGATTAGCAACAATAGAAATTATGTTTTATTTGCATTTAATTTGTACCTTCACACTATTATCTCCTATGTTTTACTTTCAGGAAATGTGGTCTAAGGCTATTATAACCACATTTCATGCTGCTGTTGCACTGTTATTTGAGCTCTAAGGCAGGAAACAATGTACTTAAAAATAAAGCTGGCTTAGTTTATTTTAATTAATATAAGTTTGTGTCTGCATTTACTTACACACACAAAAAAACCATACCTATGCTTGCAAAAGTTTTCTATCCTCCTGAAATACTTGCAGACATAGCCTTCTGCTATTCAGTGATCTGCAGATATGCTGGACTACACAACAGGGTTGTCAAATGCACAGGATTAGAATCCACCATAATACATTGTCAGCTCAGCCAGTGTTCATTCTGGGTATCAGTCTCATGAATTGTATCCAGTTCATTTACAGTGCACTATATTGGGGAAAATTGCCATTAGGTGCTGAGAGATTAGATGTTAATATAATGTAATGTAATGTAATTTAAAGTAAGGTAAGGTAAGATAAGATAAGATATAAGATTTATTGTCATTTTTTTACTGTGAGCACATAAACCTATACACACACACATATTTATATAGATATACATATACACACACACAAATATATATAAAATTATAGATAGATGGATAGACAGATATATAGATATACAGATATAGATATAGATATGCTAAAAGTACAACAAAATCACTGAACTCTGGGATAAATATAAAAACAAACTGTTTAATACTAAGCTTTTGTCAGTCCTCTGCTGACGTCGTCAGAGTGAAAGCTGGTGGCTAGAAGATTTGCTTATATAGCTAGCTGTTTTAACGATCAGCTCATGAAGTGTGTAACCAGTCTACCCACCCCTCATTCTTCCCCAGTCGGTCATATTGCTCCTAATTGCATCACATCACATTTGCCGGAGCTCCGTAAACTACAAAATAGACCAGGGGTGTCAAATTGCTGGCCCGCGGCCCAGACGCATCAACCAGAAGCCGCACCCACCCCATTGCCATCAATGGCAAAACTCTCCCAATACGTTGTACAATGTCATGTGATGTTGCGAGTTTAACATGTCTGAAATAGACCAACAACTACGGTCTGGACAATGCTCCTGTACGTTGATGGCATATCTGAGACAACAGTACGGATACTGGCACCCTACAATGTCAATGTGGCACACAAACCGAACCAGACATTGCGTGCCAAAATAATGTGCCCTAAGGAACCGTTGCCCAAAGACGAAAGATCATTGGTGGTCTATAAGGTCAGATGCAATGACTGCACTGTAACTATATTGGGGAAACTGCAAAGTAAGACCAGGGTCTAGGAACACAGGTTGGCTGTCAGATGACATGAACAGCACTCACAGGTGTGGATGCACATAGCTGACAGCAACCACTCATTCAACTTTTCGGGAGCAGAGACCATAGCCCAAGATTCTACGAAGGGTGCCGCCTATTTAAAGAGGCCTGGTTATCAAATGAATATTCGATTAACTGACATATAGATCTACTGCTGCTTACCAGACACTGAGGAAACATGAACAACACAAAGACTTACAGCGAATGCAATGAATACCACCCATATATAGGAGGAAGGGGTACATGAAAGACCCAGGATGCCCATCCATAGAACAACATGAAATCACACTGAGTGGAAAGAAGGAGATGCCAATACGACCCACCCGAGAATCAGGAGAGAGTCAACAGACTAACAAGAGCAGGACAATACACATGACAGGAGGATCACCACCAGATGCAATCACGCAACAACTTACTGAGGCTATAGGACGAGGCAACTTAGAGGATGGTCCGGCAATGATGTTGAATAGCTGCACGCGAGTGGAGTGGGTGGAGGGAACGAGGGCGGTGGGAGGGAAAGCACCAGGATTCAAACATACACAGGCAGATGTGATGTGATTAGGAGCAATACAACTGGGGGAGAATGAGGGGCGGGTAGATCGGTTACGCGCTCTATGAACAGATCGTTGAAACAGCTAGCTATATAAGCAAACCTTCCAGCCACCGGCTTTCACTCTGACGATGTTGGCAGAGGACCGACGAAAGCTTAGTATTAAACAGCTTGTTTTTAGATTTATCCCGGAGTTCAGTGACTTTGTTGTACTTTTAGCATGAATATACCTGGGATTTGAGTTTTTAAGATTATTAGAGACAGATATAGATATAAATATAGTTATATAGATATATCTAGATATTCTACTCCTCCCAGAAGGTAAAAAGAGGATGTGTAGTATCTCAGACAATACTGAGAACCCTGTTCAAGCATCTCTTATATGCTATGTCCTGAATAGAAGGACCAATAATCTTTTCTGCCATCCTCACCAATGTCTGCACCCACCTACCTGTCTGATGCAGTGATGCTTCCAAACCAGACAGTGATGCCATATGATAGGATGCTCTTGATTTTCCCTCTATAGAAAGTGGTGAGGACAGGGAAAAGAAGATGTACATTTCTCATGCGATGCAGAAAATGCAGGCGCTGCTGTGTCTGCTTCACCAGTGTCTTGCTGTTGAGCAACTAAGCTGTATGATGCCTTTATAAAGAGTTGTGTCAAAAAAATGGATGGGAGATGTAAATCATAGTTTGCTTGGATTTTCCAATAGCTTTTGACTCTACAGGTAGTCCTCGACTTATGACCACAATTGAGCCCAAAAAGTGTGTTGTTAAGGGAGTTAACACACACACACACACACACACACACACACACACTCAATATGGATAATAATTACTATGTTTCTTTACTGCAATAGTTCAGAGTACTTTTCTCCAAGAAGTCTCTTTTTCTGTTCACATTTTTCCTTCCCTGCTTGGTTTTTATCCTACAAATCCCATCTGAGGAACAAGGCAACAAAAAAGCAATTTCACTTCTGGAAAAGTTATCAATTTTCACATTTTCAGTAAGGGAAATATAACCTACTTATTTTTTAAACATCTTGTCTTGGGGAAAAAAAGAAAATTGGAAAGAGAGAATTGGTGAAGCAGCCTATGCTTCAAGAGTTCTTTATTCCTATCTAGCTTTGCAGTAGTAGAGAGACAAAACAAGAGCGTGTTTAATGCCAAATCATTTTTTAAAAATAGTTTTTGTGAATGTTTCATTGCTTGCTAAGCAGGAAGGAACTGTTTGGGAGATTTGGTTGGATTGAGAATAAAAGTCTGATCCAGTTTTTCCTTAAAAAAAGTTTGTGTACATTCATTGTTTCTAGCCTTTCATACATATACACAAAAACAAAAACAAAGCCCTGCCATTCACTTTGTACATTGCTCTGCTGTGTGGCACAGAATTTACAAACTTAAATCATTCTAAACCAGGCTGATTGGCAGAGAATTCAGCTCATTTCTAATACCAAGGTGTCCGCAGCTGAAGTCAGCATTGGAAGAAGAGAAATCTATCAATGACTCTATTGTTCTTTAAAAAATTGTTGCTGGAAATGTCACCCTGGTGACACTGCTTGGTTGTTTTGCGTAGCAGGACTGCTAAAAAACTTTCTAGCTCTTCTCATCCCCAGTCCCCTGATAGGGGAGTTTATATATGGCATTGTTGACTTGTAACTCTGGTTTTCATATGATTTTATGCTCAAAAGCAGAAGCCCTCTTAAAGTAATCTTAGCTGCTTTGAAACAGCTAATGAACATTCTGGTATATTTTAGGGAATGTAGCATTTGACATAATTAGAGGTAGGCAGATCTGACTATGTCTAGGGGGGAAAAATCTCAAGACAACTGCTTTGCAGGCTGTTAGTGCTTAATTTTTAAGCATCAGACCCAGCACATCTTAATTTCTAGAGAATAAATTCAATTGAACTTGCTCCCCAGTTATGCAAAAATTGCTCACATAAAAACCAAGTGGATACCAATGTAATGAATGTGGTTATTAAATTGTTTCAATTGAAAGAACCCTTTTCTTACACCATCATAATGGGAACTATTTATCCCCACTGATCGGCCTGTCTTTTTCTACTGAGGACTCTTTGATCTTGAAGCATATTGCAGTAGTGTGTCCTATTGAAAAGCAAAACTGGGACAATTTTAATGCTTTTGTACCTCACCACTGCTCTATTTTTTTCACTGTTTAAAAATAGCTGTTAATTATAAGTGCAGTTTAAATGTCTTGAGTGACCCAGAAATACAGGTTGGGTTGAGACAAGTTGTATTTCTCATGGGAAACAAATGTACTTTTTCAGAAAATAGTCTTAAATTTTCAAAATGTGTTTTCCTTTCAGGTTGAGGGATGAGCTATAGAAGCAACTGTGTTGTGAACTGATAAATCATGTTTTTATTGATGAATGAAAAATCCCTTTATACCTTAAAATATGGGTGCATGTGATTGATCAGTTATGGGCTTTTGTCTTCTGAATTTAGATTTAAGGGATTAAAGTTTCAACCTTTCATGTCTCTTCATGACATAATAAGCTTTTGTATTTTAGTATAGATTATTATTTGGTGATCAGAAAACAGGCACTTCATTTTGGATTGATTCTGAGACTGTGATTTAGTTCAGAATCTGAGCTTGAACATCTATAACTCCTGCTGATTATAACAGGAAAGCAGGGCATGAATATAATCATTTTTCTGTTTGACAGATTATGTGCCATCAAGTTGATGCTTACCCACCACACAGAGAATTACCAGCCTGGTCCTTCCAATGGTTGACCACTGCTACTGTAATTGAACATATACTTTTTCCCCCAAGTAATTATATCAAACATTATAATTACAATAGTAAAAATACAAACTAAATAAGGATAGAAAAATAGAAAAGGTGTGAACAATAGAAAGAAAAGAACAAAAAAGTAAGGATATAATAAAGGAAAAGAAAAGAAATATATAAGGAAGTGACTTTCAATCTTCATCACAACAGTATAAACATTTTTAGTATTTGGTATTTTGCCTCCTTTTAAATTACAATAAATGATCTTTTATTACCATACCCCTTATATTATCCATAAACAAATCCATAAACCATTGTCATTTCAGTGCTGGTATCAGCAAAACTCCATTAAGGGTTATCAGATTTTATTCATTTTATCTTTGAGCAAATAAACCAACTTTGTATCTCTTCCTTTTACTTCTAACAACCTTAATCTTTAGTTTATTGAAATAATAGCATAGATTTTCAGAAGATTCTTCAAAGTTTCTTTTGTAAGTCCAATATAGAAAAATTATCCAGTCACTCTCTTGGTTTATTATTTGTATGGCTCCTTTAATTATTAAAACATCAGACAGTTTCTTTTGTACATCCAGTGTAGCATCTTTTTCTGTGTCACTCCTGTAACCTTTTATTATTTTAATGTTTGTATGGCATGTCATTCAATGTCTGTTTGGAGCAGCATATATGTTTAATAAATAAATAAATACATTTGTCCTTTGTATATCCAAATTTCAGCAGAGTCCTGTTTTATCAGGTAAAAGTGTTCTTTTTCCATAGTGTCCTTTAGACACAGTCTATCCATAGAGGCAGGTATCACTGTTAACATTGATAATATTAAGTTCATTGTCAAAAATGCTTTTCAATATTTCCAGTGTTAGAATATTTTGTACCATTCCATACCTTAGTCTAGTTTATGTGTTCTTCTTTAATTGAAATCTTTAGTTTCTATATTTCAAATTTTACTTTTTTTAAAAAAAATCAAAACAAAAGCATTTTCCCATGAGAAAGATTCTTTATAATCAGTTCCTAGTTCCCAAATCTTATTTAAAATTTATCTAGTTCTTACAAGCTCCATTTGTGGCTTTCTGAAATAAAAGATTTAAACAATATTTTATTCTTTATTTCAAAGATTTTTTTTCTTAAATTTGTAGTTAAAACTTTCTTCTGTTAAGGACTGAAGGCAAATGCACCAGATACTTTCAAACTTGTCCATCCTAAAGTTTCTAATAGATGAAAAGTAACTGACAAGCAATTTCCAAAAATGATTAGAAAAAGAAGTATGAAAGCTTAAATGTCAGGGATTGTAATTGAGTCTGTCCAACTTGCTGCTGGTTGTCCTCTTCTTTTTCCTTTCAATTCCAGGATTAAAGAGTCCTCTAGAGCAGGAGTCACCAACCCTCAGTCTGTGGACCAGTACTGGGCTGCTGCATGCCATCAGTCGGTCCGCACAAACAAGCAAAACCCCATCCGTAGGATGCAGGCAGCACACAAAACCATGCACTCTCCAGTCTGTGGAAAAACCTTTTTCCACGGAACCTGTCCCTGGTGCCCAAAAGGTTGGGGACCACTGGTCTAGAGAGTTAGGCCTTCACATAGTATGTCCAAAGTATGATAATTTCTACCCTGTGAGTATTCTATAGTCATTTATTTAATGATTCATGTGTTTGTTTTCTTGGCTGTCCATGGTATTCTCAAGAGTTTTCTTCAACACTAAAGTCCAAAAAACACCAGTAGTCTTAACCTGCTTCTTCAAAGTGTTACTTGGCTTTCATTACCATGCATGACATTTGATACCAGAGTATTTTCATCAGCATAGTGCAGGTTATTAATATTCCTTGTCTAATTTTAAAAATATGTACATTTTTCCAGTCTAACTTCTTGAATATATATTCCACATATAGCTTGAATAAGTAACAGAAGTATAACATTGTATCACTCCTTTGCTAACATGGAGACATCTTTGATCTTCTTTGAAACAGTTATTATCTGTTCATTGGCATCCTTTATTGTGATTAATTAATGGGATATTCTATTTAGTATGAATTTAAACTGATACCAGGTTGCATTTAATGCAAGCCAACAGTCAGCTAATGTGAGACTAGTGCATGCATAATTCAGGCTGGTGCATGCACAGTTGTTGTGGTTTTAGATGCTGCTCATTCTTTGAACAATCAACCATATGGATCATTGGAACTTGTGACAGCACTGCAAATGAGTGATAGTTATAACTAGTCTTTATAAATGTGGCAATTTCAGTAGCCCTGGGGTCACATGAACACTATGCACAATGCTTGTTGATCAGCTCCCATTATGTCATTGCAGCATCCCACAATCATTTGATTGCCATTTGAGACCTCCACGGCCAGCTTCTGACTAGCAAAGTCAATGGTGAAGCTGGCAAGTTGTTGAGCACATGATGTTACATTTGATGATGTCATGGGATTTGCTTAATGATGACAACTGGAAGTGCTGAAACTGCTGTTGCTATTTGGTCCTGTTACTTGATATTGTACTTTATGATTGCATCACTTAGTGACAGAAGTTACATTCCCAATTACTGTAGTTAAGTGGAGACTATCTGAAGATCAAAATGTGATGAACTGAATGGCATAAAAGTGATCATAGCAATGCTACAATAGAATTGGCTGTGTCTTTGCTGTTATAACTGACCTCTTTCATCTCTTTGTACCAATAATATAGCAAATTTGATTTATGTGTACCGATTTAGTGATATCCATTTATACAACCATTATGCTGGTTGTTTGAAGACTGTATTATCAATGAAGATATAATTGGTTTAGCAGAAAATAGTAGTCATTCTCTTGCTTCATTCATGTTCTAAGACAATGATTCTCAAACTTTTCTTCACCATGGACACCCTTTAAATATCTGCTGTGGCCATGGATCATGGCCACAGACCCCCAAGATTCAACTCAAGATTTAAATCAAAATATTTCTTCAAGATTTTGGGGATCCACTGTGAAAACATCAGTCCATGGACCACAAATTGAGAACCATTGTCATAGGCCAACTTTATTTTGCTCCTTAAAATTTCTAAATTTAGCATTCCAGTCTCCAACCACTAATAGCACATTTTGTTTGTATGTTCTGACAATTTAAAATTGAACTTGATCATAAAACTTATCAAATGCTTCTTGTTATGCATGAGTGGTTGGAACATAATCTTAGATAATCATCACATTAAAGGGTTGTCTGCAAAATATAATTAATGTTATTTGATTATTGATTGCCTTATAGTCAAGTATTGTTCTTGCTTTACTCTTCCTTACTATGAAAGCAAGTGGGTTGTTTTGTTTTTCATGCCCTGAATAGTAAACAGTGTGATCTTCTGACTGAAAAAGTCTAATTCCTGTTATCTCAATTTACTGATGTCAGTGTTTAGTCAATTTATTTCATCTTTCACTGTTAAGCTTTTGAGTGTTTATGCTTCTTACATTCAATGTTCCCACTCTAATTATGTCTTAGCACCTTCAGATCCTTCTATTCCTGCATGTCAACATCAGCAACTAGATATCCTAAAGGATTAATTTAACCAGGTCATAAATGCCATTAGTATTCTGAAAGATCCTCAGCTCTTCTTCAGTAGCATATTGAGTGCTATCTGATCTGAAGGACCTATCATCTGGCACTATATCATTAATCATTTTATATTTTCTATCCATGTGGGCTTTCAGTAAAAATACAAAAGTGGTTTACCATTGTCTTCTTCCATACAATATGAATGGATGCCTTTGAATTTGTCATTAAATTATAATTATAGCAACACCTCAGGAGGGCTAGGTAATTTTACTGCAAACTTAGTGAGGCAAAGTAAGCCATACAGTACAATGTGACAGCTAAAGGGTCATCTCTAAAAGGGCACCTAAGAAAGAGATAGATTGAAATTCTATTATAGATAGTTGGGTTCTCTAAGGTAGAAAGGGATATAAATATTCTACAGCTTTGCTTGATATTAGACTGAAAAGGCTGTGGAATGATGCTGTATGTTGATAATTTTCTCATTAAGCTGCATAACTTTGCTACTTTGTAATATTTGCATGCAGCTATAATGTTGGAGACAGAATTGAATTGCTTAGGGTAATTTGGTAAGGCTGTTAGCTAGTGCACACTTATTCAGGAGTAAACTTCACAGAACACAGCTATATCTGCTTCTGCATAAGCAGGCAAAGGCTTAAAATGCATCTGTGTTTTACAATTCAGTCGTTCATTTCCCCCAGTAGTCATTTGATAAGAATGGTAAATTAGTTTCCAGACAACATGTAATCTTGCTAAAGACCTGAAGACCATAACTGAAAATCTGAGGTAGCTGAATAAATATAACTGAATCAGCATTTTTGCTTCTCAATAAGAACTTTTTAATGCATATGAAACAGAAAACACAGATTTCACATCGTACTGAAACAGGGTTCTCATGAGTTAAAAGTAAGATCCATGGAGGATATCACCTCACCAATTGGGATTAAATTCTACCAATTATCTCAGCAATATGCAGGATTCTAGGATGCCTAACTAACTAGTCAACATGATTTATGGAGCCAGAACTACCCAGGATTCAGACTCAAATGGAAGACTCAAACTGGAAACACAAGAGTAGACTTGGCCAAAATTAATGTTAGAGTTTTTTTGGGTACAGATAAAAGCCATTAACTAAGAGATGAAATAAGAATGGCTTGTGACCTAAAAGGATGATAAGGAGAGAAGAGGTATCTGAATATCTGAATTACCTAGGAGGTAACATTGTTTCACAATGTTTATTGGGGAAGATTATGGTTGGAATAGAAAATATCAATAAGCCGAAGAAAATAAAAAGAGAGAAGTTTCTTTGGTAGTTAAAGATTTCAAGGTGGAATGTACATCCTGGCCAAACATAACAATGTGCAGATAATTAAAGGAAAAAGCTAGCAGGCCTGTGAAGAAAAAACTACAAAATAGACTTTAAAAGCCATAAGCACATGATGCAGCATATTGTAAATGACAGTGAACCGGAAAAGCAGAGAAAAACTTCCACACAGTTTGCAGATAGCAAATCAGTACCTTATCTCAGGAAACAGCTTGTTAATACATCTCCTAAATAGATATTTTATTACCGTGTACAGGGCATAGAAGCATGCTTAAAATCTGAACCAAATGGTTTTGGTAGCATCACTTAAACCTTGTTCTCCTTCCCCCCTCCCCAAACTCCAACAACAAAACCACCATCATTCACCACTGCAAAAAACCCTTCCTCCCTCCCTCCCTCCCTCCCTCCCTCCCTCCCTCCCTTCCTTCCTTCCTTCCTTCCTTCCTTCCTTCCTTCCTTCCTTCCTTCCTTCCTTCCCACCTACCAACCAATCTCCTTCCTTTCATTCCTCTTTAAATTCTATTGAAACCTACAGAGACCAACAATTTTTTTAAAGCCCTTCAGGACTTGGGACAGCTACCTTTCTTGGCTCTTTCTACTCATCTGATCTGGCTGGCAGGGTGGGTTCAGTCCAGGTTCTGTAGCAAAGGAATGCTGGCTGGCGGGTCCGAATGGTAAGCTTGCTGTCTGGCTCTAGGCCTGGGCCTGGTGCCTTGACTATCTGTGATAGAGTATTATTGCATCTCTCTCAGCTGCTCGGTTTTTTTAATTTGTCTACTTGCTATTGTAATTGTTGATTTTTAATATTTTTCAAATCTTAGAATCTCTTGTTGATATGAGTGACTGTATAAATTGATTAAAGAAATGAACAAACCACAGAAAATAAAAATAATTGAAAAGGAGAAAAAGGAGAGAAAAAAGAGACAGTACAAAAATAAAACAAATCAAAACTGCCAAATTTACAAGTGATCAAGAAGGAATTCTGCTAATCCAGAATCATATTTTATTTTCAAAATATTATTTTTCTACTCTGCCCAAACAGAAATGCAAACAAAAACATATTTGTTCTCATATTCCATATACAACGCTATCCAGAAAAGGAGACACACATATCTTTTCTGAAGCATGTGTTTCTGAGTTTACAATATTTTATGGTGGGATTCATGACATAAAAGGGTCTCTCTCTCTCTCTCTCTCTCTCTCTCTCTCTCTCTCTCTCTCTCTCTCTCTCTCTCACACACACACACACACACACACACACTGCCCACATGTACAAAGTTAAGTTTTGAGAATTTGGAACAGTTCCATACAACAATTAAAAGGCACTATGTTAGAAAGTGAGGGACTGTAAGTCCTACTTCTGCTTTAGGCAACTCATGACTTTGGGGTAGTCACCTTCTCTCCTAGGAAGAAGGAAATGACAAACTACTTTAAAAAACTTGCCAGAAAAACTACAGGGAGTAGTCCAATGAGGGCAAAACTTTCAGAGACGGAGTGCCCAAACTGCAACCCCAAACCCACTTATGTATCACCAGGTGCCAGGTGGGCATGGCCAATTGGTTGGGTGTGGCAAGTTGGGTAGGCATGGCCCATTGGGTGGGTGTGGCTGCGGTGATAAGGGCAGACTGGGTGTGACTAAAAAGTTCAATCACTTAATTCCAACTTTGCGAGATCTTTTTTCCCCCGCGAGAAGTTGAAATTGAATGATTGATTGAACCTTTTTTTATTTTGCACACGCTGGTGGAGGCCTAAAGCGAAAAGATTTTATAAAAGCCAGCTGAAGGCCAAGGACTGGGGTGATGGCACACTGTGTGCCAACTGTGGCATGTGTCCCATAGGTTCACCACCACAGACCTAGGGTTAGGTCACCATGAACTCATACAGGAAAATGGACATCATGAACAATTTTGGAATACTTGGGTATGGTTAGGAGGGCACTAATCTTTCTAGGCTGCCCTATCTATGTTTCCAGGTAAAATACATGGGAAAATCCCATTGGAGGAAAATTCCACTTAGGGTTAGGGTTAGGTCACCATGAACTCATAGAGCAAAATGGACATCGCCAACAAATTCAGAGTGCTTGGGTATGGTTAGGAGGGCACTTACATTTCTAGGCTGCCCTGTGTTTCCTGTCCCACTTAGCAACAGAAATTTTGGACACAGTTGGGGTCCTAAACTGAGGACCACCCCTATATATAAAATAACTATTGGATTCCTAAGGAAAACTACAGGGATTAAGACTAGATCAGGCAGTCACTGGGAAACAAGACTGACTCAAAGCCATCCTTCCCTCCCCCCAAATTTTAGGATTAATGTAAAAAATCAAAAGTGTTTAAAATCTCCTATGTACTGAGTAATTCTTGGCCAACATATACAACACAGTGATAGAATTCTGAGTACAGAAATGAGTGTTCACTTTTTAAGAAAAAACTATGATACAATTGCCCTTGGTATGCAGACTGTTTATAAGCTTTGAAATGGCAACAAAAATGTACATGCAGCTGCACAGAAGCCAGTTACATTATCCACTACACTGGGCACCTAGGTATCATCCAAAAGGATTACCAGATGAATGAGAGGAAGGGCATCTGTGAAATGTGAATGTTCATCAAGTGCTGAATGGGCCAGGAGCTCCCTCCCCTCAAGAAATAAAAGGAATTTTAGCCTCAGCTGAGGAGCAAGAGGCAGTGTGATCTCTGAGCTTTTGTGTGCCGCAGCTTGAACTGTGATTGAAGGTGACTCAGCAAGCACAAACATGGCAAATTGTTGTGTCAAAGATGAGCCACATGGAGTCTGAGGATTAGAGGCCACAAAGAGGCCAAACAGAGGCAGAGGATTAGGACGTGAAAGACCCAAAAACTAGCGCAGTCAGGCAGATTCAAGATTCAGAGGTGTTTTCGTAAACAGTGAAATGGCAGACATGAGCAGTGGGTTAGTCACCATGTGGCTTGCCTCTAGATCATTTTGAATTGTTCACCTCAGCAACTTTATGATGTGTGGACTTTGACTCCCAGAATTCCTTAATCAATTCTAGGAATTGAAATGCACCCATCTTAATATTGCTGGGACAGAAACACTATTCTAGACTTAGAAGATTTAGGCCATTAAATCTAACGTTTGTTAAACCAGTGTCCATCAAATTGTTTCTAATTTCTATATAACATTTATAATTCTATCATCAAATAATATGCAAATTTACCATAATTTTGAGGTGATTAAAACAGCAACAAATATGTTTCAGTGTGTACTGTACCAATAGCAATTCGAACACGATTTTTCAATAATTTTCAGCTTTGAAGTTGCTCAGGTTTTAGTTAGGATTCACTTTCTGGACATGCTACTGCTGAAAATATTGCAAAATACACTGAAAATATCACTAAGATTTAGAATTCAGCCTTAAGAGGTGTTTTGTGTCAGATGATACTTCAGAAATGATTGGCAAGCAGGATGAAATTCTGAAGCTACTAAAGAAGAAATAAAATGAGAAAATATATGACGTTGGTTCCACATTTAGCATAGCTAGGAGCGAGATATAGGGCAAAGACTGTCTCTTTTGATCTACCATTTTTTTGTAGATCTCTGTGAAATAAATTCCAACAGAAAGAATTTCTCAAAAAAGGCATTTCATTCTGACATACAGTTAGAAAAAGTCTTAGGCTTGCTGGAATTCAGTGATTAAGCATCACTGATTGCACCTGAAAGGATCCTAAATATTAGACATGACCTTAAATGACATTTTGTATCTCACTATGTTATATGCGGAAAGGTTCAAGAAAATTGATCCCTTTAAAGGCCAAAATCTCTTTGCAATGGATCTTTTATATCTTTTTCTTCTTACTCACTCCAGATTGATAAGTCTTATAAAGGATGCTGTATGATTGGTTGAACAAGATAATGTGTTAATTACGCTAATCCTGACTTATAATTGGATAATTCCTTTCAAGCCATCCATACTGTCTTCTGTGTCCTGATAAGTTTTTTACGTCCATCTGGAAGAAGAAATGGATGCTTCCTATCTGTTGATTTTAGCAATTAGAAGTGAGACTATGACATATTTAATTGTTTTAGCTATATTTCAGTGGAAGAATCTTTTGAAATTGCCTTGTGGCATGCTGAAACAAAGAAATTTGAGCAGAATATTCTAATTTGGACAAAGCAAAAATTGCCAGTCAATTATTCAATATTGATGGCAATAGCTATATCTGATACTATAGGAAAAAAAATCTGACCTTTAAATTGAGATTCTTTAGAATAATTTGCTGATACATTATAACAGAGCTACCAAAATAATAATTGTGTAAAGCTTGTGTTCAGCTACTGTTTAACAGATCTACCTGGCCTGGGCCTAGAAATGAAGATTGTCAGGTTGTCATCAGTTCACACTGCCAGAACCACCTGTTGGGCTACCAAAGATACAATACTTTGTGTTTTCTTCTTTTGTGAAGTATTGCTTATTCTCAGTGCTTTTTTTGTAAAAGAAAAAGGTGCCGGAACTCACACATGTCATACAACCCGCCTTGCCTACGCTACAAGGTTCCATCCAAAAAAGGTGCCGGAACTCCTTTCTGAGCATTCTATGAGAAAAAAAGCCTTGCTTATTCTTCATTGTCAGGTTTCCTGGGAAGGTTAGACATTTCTTAGGGAAGAAAAAAAGGACACACTGGAGCATAATCAAAACACAGAGATATTAGAAACAGTTTCTTTGTATATTGACAACCAAAACCAGCATATTGAAGAAATAAAAGTGCACTGAATGATCATTGGCTCTTGAGGTATACCCTAAAAAAAATCTGCTACATGTGCAATTTTTCAGAAAGGGGACAAACTTGATTGTAAGACTAATCAAAGTCAAGTTCTGCTTCTGCCCTTATTAGTTCTTATTTATTATTTGGATGTACTTCTTAATTTGGAAAATTAGTCTCATAGTATTTTATTTATTGTTACATTTATATTCTGCTTTTTCTTTGGATCTCAGAGTCTCCTTTTGGTCACCCCCTATAATAACCTAGTGAGGTATACTGAGAAAGAATAGCTGACCCCAAATGTTACTTTTACTTTAACTTGCTTGAATCTTGCTAATCACACCAACAGAAAAAACTAAGCCATTATAAATTGGTTGAAATACAGTGTATTAGTTCAGGGCTGATAATATGTTTGCTGTACAGGTCAGTCTTTAATCTGTTGGTAAGAGAGTCAGTGCCACTGATGGCATTTATTTTCTATTTTTAATTTTTCAGTAAGGACTTTGGGCCGCATATTCATGGTTCAAGAAAATGATTTTAAGAGAGAAAAGTTGACCTGATGTTCTTTCTTTTTACCAGCATTGGACCCAGTCAAGTAAAATATAGATGTGCACATCATCACTTTTTTTCTACTTAGAAATCTGGATTTTCTAGGGTTTTGCAACTTAATCCTATCTGCTATCTTGTGACTGTCATACTTTTTATTCTAGATCAGGATGAATTGGAATTAGAAACAGCAATTCTGAGAAATGGAGTCATTTATTTTTTTAAAAAACAACATAAATTTGTAAATATATGCAGTCTGCAAGATTTAAAAAGCCAGGAATTTCTTTTCTTATGATGCATCTGTTATAGGAATTACTGCCAGAGCACCTTGTTTTTACAGTGCCTTATACAGTACATAGCTTCAGGTTTATTATATCGACCTGACTGTGCAGATGAGGGCCACATGAAAGCAATTCTTCTGGCATAATACAAGAAAGAGAACTAAATCCTCTATATTCATTTAATAAAGTAATTTACTTCTGTAAACCTGTGCCATAAGATATAAAGCTATATTATAGCTTGTTTCATTGAGTGGTGTCAGGGCTTTTCAACCTTTTCACCCATTGTACCACTTTTAGGATAAGGCACTCTCTGAGTACCACCAGATGCCCAGCAAGGTGTCAAAAACATGACCAAAAACAAGAGGAAAAAAATGATAAAGTACAGGTAGTCCTCGACTTACAACATTTTGCTTAGTGACTGTTCGAAGTTACGACGGCACTGGAAAAAGTGACTTATGACCATTTTTCACACTTATGACTGTTGCAGCATCCCCAGGGTCATGTGATTTATATTTGGACTGTAATACTTATGACGGTCAGTGTCCCAGAGTCATGTGATCACCTTTTGCAACTTTTTGACAAGCGAAGTCAATGGCTGTGGGGGGGCAGTTCATCACTCAGGTTGCAGAGTGCCTGTGTGGGGGGAATCCATGGGTCTCTGGTGGAGGGGGTGGAACTGGGGTGGGTGCTCTCCTTCCCTCCCTCTCTCCCATTGTTCCTTCCTTCTTTCCTTCCTTTCTTACTTCCTTCTTTGACCCTTCCTCCTTCCCTTCCTCCCTTCCATTGTCCCTCCCTCCCTCCCTCAGGTTGCAGGGTGCCTGTGTGTGTGTGGGGGAATCCATGGGTCTCTGGTGGAGGGGGGTGGGACTGGGGTGGGTGCCCTCCTTCGCTCCCTCTCTCCCATTGTCCTTCTTTCCTTACTTTCTTACCTCCTTCTTTGTCCCTTCGTTCCTTCCCTCCCTCCCTTCTCTGGGAGCTTGAGGTTGCTTCTTAAGTGAGGCCAGTAAATACTTGCTGCAAGGAAAGCAATTGGGATGTGCAGGAGAGGGAATTGGCGTTTCTCACCACGGCCCGATCTTGCGCTCCTGCAATCTCACCCGCTCGGCAGTGGCGTAGCGTGGGTTGTCAGCACCCGGGGCAAGGCAAGTAATTTGCGCCCCCTAACCTGTGGATTTTAGCACTCGAGTCTCTTCCACTAGCTCAGGAATTCTGGGAGTTGAAGTCCATGAGTCATAAAAGAGCCAAGGTTGCCTACCCCTGAGTTAGGTTCAAGGCAAAAAAGGGTCTCTGGAGAAGAGGGAAAATGCTAGTTTAAAACTGAAACAAGGCAACTTTAAGGTGCCTCAGCTGTGATTTAGGATGAGACAAAGAGAGGACATGGCGTTGAAAATGGTTAATGGGGCATGTTTGTTCCACTCTTAGTGGACGTCAGGATAAACCCCACGAGAGAATGACCTTACAACAGATGTGAATAGGCTTGGACTACGTTTGTAGATTGAGTGCATACATCACATGGAGCGATGATGGGCTTCATCAAGATTTATGATCCCACAATTGGCTAGTTTTCTCCATCTTGTCCTAAACCCTGGATACCAACCACGGTTTATGGCTTAGCATGTGGCGTGGGGTTGACCCAACATGTTAGGCGACAAACAATGACTTCCAACTTACAATGCCTCAGCTTCCCAAGGTTATTCCAAAGCCGGAAAAGCCAACCAACCCACCCTGCAGCTTTGCCTGCTTAGGCTGAACCCCAGGAATTCATACTTGCTGCGGCGCCCGACCTATTTTCTGCCCAGACGCTGCTTATCCAAGCCAAGCCGCCTCCTTCTCTTTGGCACCTCACCCCAAAGATTCGCCGACCTGGCTGGAAACTCTCGCTGCTGGCGACGTGTGTCGGGGGGGGGGCGGTCCCGATCGCCGATGCACGGTTGGATCGGCAACCTGCCGACGCAGCTTTCGTTCCAGAGCAGGGACCCCCGGAGAGACGCTGCAGCGATCCTCCCCCCGCGGGAAATCCACCCTCTTTCAAGCCCCGCCGCGCCCCCCCGCCTTTGGCAACCCCGGGAGCGCCTTGGGAGAGCCTCCGCAGTGGAGCCCCGGGCTTGCAGGAGGGCCGCGCTCTGTGCACGCTCAGGAGCCGCCTTCTCCTTTGCGGGGGGGAGGAGGGAGAGAAGGCTTCCGTCCAGCGCCGGAGCGAAGGCGGAGCGGCCCGAAGGAGGAGTCACGCTGTGTGGTTGTGTGTTTGTGTGTGTGTGTGTGTGTGTGGCGCGCCGTGGGGCGTCAGGCCCTTCCCGGCTGGGGCTCCGGTGCCTCCGCCCTGCCGGATCCCGGCGCCGTCGAGCGGGCCCCCCCCAGATGTTGCGCCCGGTGCGGCTGGCCCCCACTGCACCCCCCACGCTACGCCACTGCCGCTCGGTTTCAGCTTGCTTTCTGTTGCAGAAAGCAAGCTGAAACAAAGAGAGGGAGACTGTCAGGAGCGTGAGATCAGCATGTGCTGAGAAACACTGATCTCGAGCTCCTCGTCCCAATTGCTTGCCTTGCTGCTGGAAGTCTCGGCAGGTGGCCCTGACACTGCCGAACAGCCGGGAGCATTGGCAACCTTTTCTCATGGCTGCCAGTGAGCTGGGAGCACCGGTGCTTTTGACCATGAGCGGCTGTCAAGCCCCGGGCTCGACAATCAACCGGGGGGGGGAACCGCACAGCAACCCGGCTACCTCTCTCCCCCAGTCTTTAAAAATATTTAAAATAAAATACAGGATGTGTTGTTTCGGATGTGAGCTTCTCAAAATCTCTTGCATCTTGCCAAAAGCATGCATAGCCCTCCATTCAGCTATTCTTGATCACGTTTGGGCCCTAATCTCATAAAAGCTTTTAATGGTTTCACAGATTGGAGTGGCTGGCAGGCCAGATAGCCGGGTTGCTGCGCAGATTCCCCCCCAGTTGATTGTCAAGCCCAGGGCTTGACAGCCGCTCCTGCTCGAAAGCACTGGCACTCCCAGCTGACTGGCAGCCACAGGAGAAGGTTGCTGATGCTCCTGGCTGTTCGGCGGTGTCAGGGCCGCCTGCTGAGACTTCCAGCTGGCTGGTGCCATTGGATCCGGAGTCCCAGTCTCCCAGCTGATCAGTGGTGCTCTCCGCTGGTTGGCATCATCAAATCTGGAGTCTCAGCCTCCCAGCTAATTGGCAGAGCAAAGAGCGGCTGGCAGGCCAGGTAGCTGGGTTGCTGCATGGATCCCCCCCATTGATTGTCGAGCCCAGGGCTTGATAGCTGCTCCTGCTTGAAAGCCAGGGTTTGGTGGCTGGTGAGGCGCTTGTGCAGGGTTTTCTTGGGGCTGGCGGGCTGAATGGGGACCGACCTCACTCTCTGTGTTAGACCAGCACCCGCAGAGGTGGCCAAGGGCAAGCAGGGCAAGGCCGCTCCTGCTCAAAAGCCAGGGTTCGGCAGCTGGTGAGGCGCTCATCCGGGGCTCTCCCAGGGCTGGCGGGCGATGGGGGAGAAGCAGGGTGATCGCCTTACCGGTACCTGGGACTCTGACGCGCCTTCCTGGCCATGTGTGCCCCAAAGAAGCACCAATCAGAAGTCAATCCAGTTGCACAAGTCCCTGGGGAGGGCAGGGCCTCGCTCTGCACCTGCACTCTTCGCTTGCCCTCAGTAGGGTTCCTGCAGGCCGCTGCCAAGCAACATGTTTTCTGCAAGCAAGTGAGCTGGAAAGGAGCAGAGCGCGAGAGGAGGGAGGAGGCGGGGGAGGTGGGGGGGGAGGAAGGCAACACCACGTACCACCAGCCAGGTGCTCGCATACCAGCACCGGTTGAAAAGCCCTGATATATGTGAATGATCCATCAGACATCTGAAATGCAGATAGAACTTTTGTACTAGCTCACATTTATCCAAACAATAATTTACCATAAACTCAGTTTATAAGTGACACCAATCATTGCTAGCAACCAAATAATCATCACATTCAGGTGAGTATATAATTTCTTGTAGTATGCTATCTAAATAAAAACATGGTTACTTATATAAAATCTTATACTGTATAAAGCAAAACAGATTATAAAGTATATCCAGAATTTTGGAAATGCTTATTTGCAGTTCACATTCAGCAGAGAAATTTTTACCAGGGCCTTGTGTTTTTTTTTAGCAAAATTTCTGTTCTTTTAATGCAGGGGTCCCCAACCTATGACTCTGGGCTGTGGCCTCTTGGCCAGTGGGCCATGTAAATGGCTGGCCAGTGCATGCACACATGGGCTTGCATTTCCCCCACTCGTGCTAGCCCTCGCGGCCGCATTTGCGGATGCGTGTAGAGGCGAATGGGGATGCTAGCACAGAGTGCGTGTCTGCAGCCCATTTACGCATGCACCGCTAGCCCAGGCGGTTTGCATGGCCCATTTGCACATGTGCAAATGGGCCGCTAGCTGCCGTGGGTGTGTGTGTGGCCATTCACACATGTGTATGGCACCAGCACATGCTTCATGTGTGAACAGGGATGCTAATGCCATTCCAGTATGTGTGGTCTTATGCATGTGCACCAATTTTGAAGCTACTTTCCTTCACTCTGGTCCATGAGCCTGGAAAGGTTGGAGATCTCTGTTTTAATGCATATATCATCCTGTTTTGATACAGAAATAAATATGTTTCAGTTTGCAAATGAAGAATATGATTAATATGATGCTGAAACAAAATAGTGCATTCTGTGTAAGTTGAATGAGCTTTATAGGTCTCCTCTTGGTTATTCTGGAAGGGAGAAGAATGCTGTTACTTTGGCAACTGCAATAAAATATGGTACTTGTGTTCACAGCTGCTTCTGCATCATTGCCCATTGCCCAATCCCTTTCTATTCACATCTAGAATGTTTCCCAGAAGAAATAAATATCATCCTGCAGAATTCCTTCAGGACAACCAGACATCAGTTAAATAGAATCTTTTACATTTCCAGAAACAGAATCTTCATGTTGCTGTCATTTCATTTTTACTAAAATATCAATAGTATGAGCAGTCTTACAGCATTTTAACAGGGACTATGCAGAAAGGCAAGTTCTTTCAGAATTTCAATGAGCTATAGGCCAACATAATCTGTAGAGGTTGGAGGGCTGAATATAAACAGAGCACATGTTTTAAACACAATTTTGAAGAATATGCCGCCATCTATTTCCACATTTTGCATAAAGCAAATTCGAATACTTTTGTCTGTAGGGGCCACACTAAAATTTGTTTTTGATTATGATATTCTGTCACAATGAGATACCCCAATATTGTTTTGTGTTTCATAGCCATCTTAATTTGTCTTAAAACCCAACAGATGTATTTGATGGAGATGAGAAATATAAAGCACCTATGATTAAAGGGGAGTTTGCTTATTATTCTGTTAAAACCAGCTAGTTTCATGGCCACAAATTATACTCTTGGTGTAGGAAAATATTAGAAGCTGCCTTATGCCAAGTCAGTTTGTTTCTTTTGTTCCATATTGTCCATCTTGACGAGCATTAATTCTCTTGATTCTTGGATAGTATTTCTTCTCAACCATACCTTGAGCAAGAGATCTTCCAAAGTAAATTTCTGACTTAAAGTCCAAAACTTGTTACAACCATAATTGTAACAGGTTTTGATAAACAGTCAAATTCCATTTCACTAGCATATTTAATGTAATAACCTATAATTAATAATATTGCAATCTGCAGGAATATATAATATTACCAGTTTGGTGAAATAATACTATTGCTTTCATCAAGAATTTCTGTCAATTCTATAAATAAAATCCGGGTAAAAAGTATAACTTGAAAGTTATAATGGCATTGTCTGAGCATAACAGAATCCACATGCCCAAAAATACAGAATTATTATTCCTCAATGGCTTTTCTAGAAATGAAAAGGATGACAGCTATTAAAAACTGACTCCCAGTTCTTCTCAGAAGACGACTATTCTATGGGCAATAACAGACAATTGAAATTATAAACTAGAAAGCAAACTATGTAAAAGATAAGAGATATGATGAGTGTAAGATCCATGTATAACAGTGTAATTCAAATATGTCCATTTTTTTCTGTCCACTCTATCTATTTATATAATCAATTTGTCATGGTTCCGATTACAGAGACACATCAAAGAGCACTTCATGATTATTTATTTTAAAAAAGTCTATAATGAGCAGAACAGAGCATCGGCACTGATGGATGGATGCCAGAATCTGAATTCTCCTCCCCTTGACACATCATATTCTACAGAATCTCCCTCCCTTAATTACACGTCATGAATCACATTCATCAATTAGCTTAACACACAAAGTTTCACTTCCCTTGAAGTGCGCTATTTCTTATCTTCTTAAAATGTCTGGGTTGAATCCCTCCCAAGCTGTAGTGATTCAAAGCCAAACAGTTAAAGCAAAAGGCTGCCTCTTATATTGTCAGTGCAAAAATATGTCAATGTTTGCAGCATTGACACAATTTCTTGGCAACTTACAGATAAGAAGAATACATGGAAAAGGACACACAATTTATTGGGAGACAAAGACACCAGCAATAAAACTTCCACAACATAGCGGAACTAGACAATCACCCAGTCCCCCAAACATGGAGAGTTTTAATTTAAACTACTAATACTGGGGTGTCAAACTGCCGCCCCACGGGCCAGACATGTCATCTAGAAGCTGTGCCCACCCCATTGCCAGCAATGGCAAAAACGTCTGATACGTTGCACGACGTCGCATGATGTCGCGAGTTTGACATGTCTGCATAGATGAAGTAATATTATCAATCCTTTAGAGCAGGGATGTCAAACTGCTGGGCCATGGGCTGGATGCATCATGTAGAAACCATGCCCACCCCATTGCCTGCAACGGAAAAAAAGTCACGATATGTCGTGACATGTCAGGTGATGTTGCAAGTTTGACACCCCTGCCTTAGAATAGTGTTAAGCAAACTACATTTGCTTAGCTACTGCCCTCACAGCTTCTCCAAAATTTGCTGCTGAACAGTAGTCTTAATGGAAAAGACAGCCCAAAATATTTCAATAAATGAAAAAAAGAAAGAAAAAAGGATAGAATGGGGATGGAGTTTAATTTTAGTTAAAGCTACATCAGATTAAAATTTTGTCCTGGTTCCGCTTCCTCGGTAGATACAGCACATGGTTAACCATTTCTGTACTTAAAAGTTAAGCAGGTCCAGTCATGGTTAGTAGTAGCCTGTTTTGTCAATACTAAGAATGGAAAAGATTGGATGGAAACAAAATGAACTGCAATGGCATCATCGTTCCTTGAACGTAGTTTTTGAAATAATTATGGTTATTTCATATCTCTTTTGGATCCAGGGGCACTGAGAGCACGAGTCATAGAAGTAAAGATGATAGCTACAACATGAGTAAAAGCCTTCCTTTCTGTATGTGAAAGAGCATGCATCCATGCCTGGATCCCTACAGCAATGTCAGAAATTAAGGAATCAATGTAACGCTTGTCAGAAGAATAATGTGGGCTTGTGTAAGAATAAATAAAAATGAAATCCAGATAGCTGAAATATCTATTTTCAAAAGCAAAGACATTTGCCTTGGGGTCAGTTGCAGAGAGAATGGGTACAGTGACACTGTTTTATAGGGGAGCTTGTCGAGATTGTGGAAGTGTGTATGCATTGATTCTAGGGGCACTAAAACTTGAGGGGCATTTGTGTATGTGTGTGTAGGTACGTGTCATCTGTGATGTTTTTTCTTGTCAACATGCAGTTCTATTGGGAGACCATTTTAATTAATTCTACTTGTTTTTACAGGCCTTCTCCTTTGATATGTGGTTTAGGTGTGGGTAACTTATTTGGGGGTTTGAGGAGGTTGAGTTTCCCCCATTTGCTATTTTTACTTGATTAACTTAGTTTCAGTTTGACTGTTAATAGTGGAGATACTGATTCTCAGTCCATTGTGGATTCTGTTAATATCTAAGGGAAGATGGAGACTGATAAGGAATAAAATATTTTTTGATATAAAACTTCCCACATACCTTTCGGTGTGCTTAGATTATAGCTCCTATTATCTTCAACTTGCTATCTAGTGATATCATTGGTTTAAATCATTAGCATTATATTCATGAAATAACAGATCGGGAAGAGCTGAAATAAAGTAATTACATATATTTACTAAACTGGTAATATAAGTGAACATTTCATGTTTTAAGATTTGCCTTGGAAAGGATTGGTTTAAAATTTACAGTTTAAAATATTGTAGCAGTATTTTATTATCTCTCAATCAAATGATTTCTTCTATTATGGAGTTTTTCTCACAGTAATATGCTTAGTCAATAACTAAGGATCCTGCATATATAAAGTTTTGAACTTCAATTTTAAGTATGCAAAAATGTATTTTTGCGCTGTTGGTGTGTCTTCCTCTCATCATTTGTCAATGGAGATGACAATATCAGATGATAATTGCTGAGGTAAATAGTAATAGGAACAATTGTAGCTCAGCGATTCCTGTAAAAAGCACCAGGAATATCTAACAGCAGTACTGAGGAGGATTTAATCTTCTGACTCAGAAAGCTACATTTGAAATGTTATGATGAGTTATTAACCAGTGAATGCTATTTGGATTTAAAAATATTTTTTTCAAAATGTACTTTATTATTTAACCAGAGTTACTTTATTATTTAACCAGAGTTTAGTAACAGATAAACTGTAATTTTTCTGCCTTTTTCAAATATATTTCCTTTGGGAATAGGGCGGTATAGAAATCTAATTTTTTTTAAAATTCCATTTATATCCCACCCTTCTCCGAAGACTCAGGGCGGCTTACAAGCTTAGCAGTAGCCTTCATTCTATGTATATGCCTGCTTATTAGGGCTTTCACACACACCCCAAGCGGCATTATTACAAAGTCAGCTTAATTGCCCCCAACAATCTGGGTCCTCATTTTACCTACCTCGTAAGGATGGAAGGCTGAGTCAACCTTGAGCCTGGTGGGATGCGAACCTGCACTAATTGCAGGCAGCTGGTGTTACGTAAGGAGGCATTAGCCCACTGCTCCACCAAGGCTCTTTCAAATTAAAAAAAAAATTTTATTTAATTTTTTTTTAAAATTAAATAAATAAATAAAATAAATATATAAAGAAAAATAGAAAACAAAAAAACAACCAATGAAATAGCTCCTACATTTTTGACAACAGTTATAATTATAAATCTGCCCTTTATTCTATGATTATAGCTTAACTTTATTCTTCCTGTAATCTATCCTATCTAAACATCTAAACCATAAATCATGTTCATTTTTTATCTTTTTACACAAAATGTCCATAAGGGGTTTCTGGTCAGCAATAAATGTAGATATTGTCTTTTTTTTTATCAAAGAAGTCAATTTAGCCATCGGACATTGGATATCTTTTAATTGTATTAATCATTTTAAAATCCTCATATTTATTTACTTATTTTTCAATGTTTATCTCAACCACGTCTAGGGAATTAAAACGTTATGAGTGTAAAAAGTATAAGAGGAATAACTCACAATAAATACTTTTTATCCAATATGTATGTCAAACCTAAGCTGTGATTGAGACCTGATTGGCTTTAGAATAAGAATTCTAGTATCATTCCACATAGAGGATTGCCTATATATAACTATATATAATGATTTGTGTTATGTACTGGGCTCTTGAGGAATACCACGTGGGTTGCTGGAGCAGCTAACGGCTCTCCAGCAGCCCAGACTACAAGACTCCTGTGCTGCCATTGGCTATCTCCAGGCGGCAATGGTTGATTCAAACCTATTGGCTGCCACCTAGGGGCTAGACTACATATTGCGGCTAGTTGCAGCCTTTTCCCCATTACAGTTTCTGCACGAAATAAACTACTGTATTTTCCGGCATATAAGACTACTTTTTAACCCATGAAAATCTTCTCAAAAGTCAGGGGTCGTCTTATACTCCGAGTGCTGAAAATTTAGGGACAGGGCTGGCTGGAAAACCTGGAGCGGATCTCCCATTTAGTCTGCACAGGGAAAGCGGGACCAATTGGAGAAGAAGCTGCAGTCTGTGATTTTTTACAGGCTGGGGTCTGGGTGTCTTTCCTTCTAAAGTTGAAGAGCAGCTGTAGTCTATCCCAACTTGAAAGGCAGGCGGGGAAGGCAGCAGCCAGAGCAGCGGCTTAGCTCTAAGGACACATTTGCTTAGCAATAGCCTTCATTCTATGTATATGCCTGCTTATTAGGGCTTTCGCCCCCCCCAAGCAGCATTATTACAAAGTCAGCTTATTGCCCCCAACAATCTGGGTCCTCATTTTACCTACCTCGGAAGGATGGAAAGCTGAGTCAAACTTGAGCCTGGTGGGATGCGAACCTGCACTAATTGCAGGCAGCTGGTGTTACTTAAGGCTCTGCGCAGGGAAAGCTTTAGAGTGAATTAGGAAAAGTGAAAAAGTGAATTAGGAAAATAGGGAACGGTTGCTGGAATTGGGTATGTGTAGTTTAATGAAGAGAAGGGTGAGGGGTGACATGATAGCAGTGATCCAATATCTCAGGGGCTGCCACAAAGCAGAGGGAGCCAAGGTGTTCTCCAAAGCACCTGAAAGCAGGACAAGAAGCAATGGATGGAAACTAGTCAAGGAGAGAAGCAACCTAGAACTAAGGAGAAACTTCCTGACAGTTAGAACAATTAACCAGTGGAACAACCTGCCTCCAGAAGTGGTGAATGCTCCAACACTGGAAGTTTTTAAGAAGAGACTAGACAGCCATTTGTCTGAAATGGTATAGGGTTTCCTGCCTTAGCAGGGGGTTGGACTAGATGACCTCCAAGGTCCCCTCCATATTATTATTATTATTATTATTATTATTATTATTATTATTATTATTATTATTATTATTATTATTATTATTATTATTATTATTATTTATTATTATTATTATTATTATTATTATTATTATTATTATTATTGTTTAATCCACTTGCACTGTTTTATGTTTACATGTTTGATGACAAACAGCCTTATGTTTATAAGTGACAGTTTTCCTACTAAGCACCTGCATGTCATAAGCATTTGAATTAAAATTACCATATTAAAATCAAATCTGATGTTTTTTATTTTTATTTGGTGTGCGTTGGAAGAGGGGTAGTCTTATACGGCGAGTATAGCCCAAACCCTATAATTTAACAGGAAATGTAGGGGGTCGTCTTATACGCCCAGTCGTCTTATACGCCGGAAAATACGGTATGAGTTACCCTGTACTCAATTACGCGTCTTCATTCCTGCCCCAAAGAACCTGCTATTTAACAATTTGTCTTAAAAAGATTAAAAGATTATTGCATGGAGAATGAAAACTTATGTTCTAGTTCCAAATCCAGTATTGATCTATCATGCTAATTCTGCCAGAAAAACAATAGTAAAACAGTAATTATTTATTCTATATCTTTATGCAGGGAATGTAGACAAAAAGCTTATTCATAATATTTTGTACAGTTGTCCTGATTTATGGAAAAACCTCCATTTGACAGCATTGTATCTAGTGTGCTCCAATCACGTACAAGGCCGGAAGGTGGGTGGACTATACCCTTCAAATTAAAAAGTGAACTTCAGTTATTAAACCTAACAAGAACGCATATATGAGAAATACTACTGCTTGTTTTCTTACTTTGTTTAGTGTGTTGTATGAAAATTGCCAAAATGTGCTTGGAATGAATCCAGATATAAACAGGTGAATCTGCTGCCCTTATTTATACTATGAACATCCTTTAAAATAAGGTTTTATTATTTTTAGCTTCCCCTACCTAGATATTTCTTTATAAGTTTTACAATAGCATAAAGAAGTAGCTTTTCTTTCAGATACCAACTTACCCTAAAATATGTTCATTTTCATGCATACATTATGTACACAAAAAGTCTTAGTTCTATACACACCACAAGATAATAAACTAATATCAAACATGCAAACTCTTTCTGGGAGCAGATCTTATGTGTTGGAATTGCCATATATAATCAAATACCAGGTGATTCATGTTTCCTTGCTTTAACTTAAGGTAAAAGCATACATTACAATATGTCAATCTGCGCAAGTAAATTTTACATAGATCAAGTTAAATTATGTGGCATAATTTGTTTTATGTAACTGTGGAGGTATTTGAAATCAAGACATCTGTCAAAAAGATATTTTAAGGATATGATGAGTTGGATAAGCCAGAGTACAATTTTACATGATTACACTGTAGTCTCCCTTTTCATTCTGCCTTCTAGGTCACAGGTTCACCAAAAATAAAATGAAATATTTCAATTCAAATAGTGATACTTCTCAATTCTAATCAAGGACTTAATTGTATTAGGGCAGTTTACTAAATTGTGTAACTGGTCCACTGTTCCTTTTTTTTGAGTTCCTAATATTTGCTTCATCCTGAGAGCATAAGAAAGTAAGAAAACCTGCCGGATCAAACCAAAGGATATCTAATCCAGAATTGTGTTATTAACAATGTATAATACATTGTTAATAACACTTGTCGATCAGAAGGTCGGCAGTTTGGCGGGTCGAATCCCGAGTGCCGCATAACAGTGTGAGCGCCTGTTACTCGTCCCAGCTTCTGCCAACCTAGCAGTTCGAAAGCACGTAAAAATGCAAGTAGAAAAATAGGGACCACTACGGTGGGAAGGTAACAGCGTTCCATGCGCCTTTGGCGTCTAGTCATGCCGGCCACATGACCACGGAGACGTCCTCGGACAAGCGCTGGCTCTTCGGCTTTGAAACGGAGATGAGCACTGGCCCCTAGAGACGGAAACGACTAGCACGCATGTGCGGGGGAACCTTTACCTTTACCTTTTATAATACATTTACATATAATACATATACATATACACAGTGCCATAAAACAGATAATACAGTAACCTAACTTACATTAAAGTTATTTATAATATAAAAGATATTTAATTAAGATGAGAAGATTGTCCGTGCACTGTAGATCAAGAGTTCCTTCACTGAAAAGAAATAGCCAAATACAAATGCTATTTTTATTTCACAAAATTTGCTTTTCCCCCTTCCCTCAATAGAGTTTTATAAACAAATAAAAATATAGTGCATTATACTATGTTTAATGATGCAAAGGTAGCTCCAGTTAGAAGGAATCCCACTCTTTTCTGGGATATGCTCAATTAAGTTTAGAGTGCAATGCTTAGAGAGCATGTGAGTGAGGTAGATTGCATTGCTACGTCAACAGAAATAAAGTTTCCAACTGACAGGAACTAATTGTCCCCTTTCTTCTGTGTTCATCAGATCCTACCTTGTATCTACTATTGGGCTGTACAACTTAAAGAAATTCAGAGAAAGAGAATAATAATGACCAGGTTTTTAGAAATGCAGTCTTATGAAGATAGAATGAAGGAACTGCAAATGTTTAGTTTTGGGACCAGAAGATTGAGTGTGGTGGGGGGAATATAATAATATTTTTCAAATAGCTAAAAAAAAAATCCCACACAGAAGCAAGATCTGTTCTCTATCATCACAGAGGGCAGGGCCCTGAACGATGGTTTTATATTACAGGAGTGCAAATTCCAGATGAAGGTTAAGAAAGGTTTTCTAACAATAAGAACAGTTTGATAGTGGAACTAGTTACAATGAGGGGTGATGGGACCCCTTTTCTGAATGTATTCAGAGATTGATCAGCCATCTGTTTTGAATGCTGCAACTGCAATTCTTTGAGGAGCAGGAAGTTAGATTTAATCCAAACAACCCCATCAAAGCCTATAATTCTATCATTCCACTAAAAGACCTTGAAACTGCCCTTTCCAATGAAACTGTCACATGAGCGTCTATGAGAGAAACACTATCTAAAGACATCTAATAATAAAGTGATATGGTACATTTTATCTATGAATAAGCTCCATGAAAGCCTAAACACACTATACACTCAGGAAACTTATTTAGAATTGTCCAGTGAATGTTTAATGCCACAAAAAAGGAAACTTAATATACTGTTTTTTTCTTTATCAGTGTCTATTACATTGATAGTATCTGTAAATAGTAAGATACTATAATTGTCATTTTAGACATAGCTCACAGCAAAATTGACAGAATGGAATATGGAAAAGAGCTGAAAATGTATCTTTAATCACCCTTTATTGTAAGTCCAGATATAAGGTACTAAATATATATATTTTCATAATTCAATTTATTTTGCTTCAGTGACTCTTTACCTGATAGCAAATAGACACATATTTTAAATATGTGGGGGAAACAAGGAAGATCAGGATATTTTATTGGACTTGTCTATGTTGAAGTTTATTATTTCAGACTATGTGAAAGTGAGGTCTGCTCCTCCTAGTGGTGCCGCTTAACACTGCCCATCTGCCAAAGTGGTGCTGAGCTGAACACAGCCCAAACTGATGTCAGGCCCAGGCGATAAGCCGGTTGGTCAATTTTTTGACTGTAAGCTATGCATCTTCAGCCAACTCTGTCAAAATGCAGAAATGATCTGCATGCTGCGTTTGATCATGTAAGATGGTGTTTGTCAACCCAAAAAGTGGATCCTGATCCTGTGAGAAAAATACTACGAAGATGATTATGATGATGATTATTTCAGACCATATATGGAGGTCAATTATTTTTGCATATTAACAATAGTATTGCATATAAAAATTAGTGGATTTAGTCATAATAATTTATCTATTATAGTTATATTTCTCTTTTTCTTTTTTACAGGCACTCAAGACAATGAACACAACCCTTCACTCTTCCTCATTTTATCATCAAAATGACCTCCCCCAGATACTTTAGACTAAGAGAGATAAGTATTGCTGTCATCTAACAAGGTAGGTCCTTCTCCACAATCCTTAATCTTTTTGATAAAATCAATAAATTAACACAATTTCTCAAAGAAAACAGATCCTGCCATTTCTGCTTGTTATTCAATTCTCACTCCTTTAAAAAAAAGTGCTATTTCTCCCAATCCCCTCAAACAACTTGGCATCTTTTAAAAAATAAAAATACACAGGGTTGAACATTGCAAATAATATGTTCAACCTCATTTTACCTTTTCCAAAAATATATTTCACACCTCCCTTCTCCGACTCTTTTCATATGTGTTCAAAACTTTTATTTGCAAAATTGATATTGTAACATTACGGTAGTTCATAGTAAGATTCTTTTCACTAAACTCAGTCCTGATATTTACTTTCTCTTATTCACAGCACACTCTGTTGTCTCAACATTTCATTTAGTGGAATCAAACTTGAAGAACAAAGATATCAGATATGAAGTATAGATAAAAGGCAGTAAGAAAAGAACAGCAAGACTATTGCATCTTTTCAGCTTTGGATTCAGTGATGCTACAAATGACAAGCATTCTGCTCTGAGCATTTATTTCTGTAATTTAAAGCAACAGAATGTAAAAACAAGTGCATCCTATACTGTATATGCTTCTCAAAATGTGTACACTCCATTCAATATAATGTTATTGTTAGTTAATGTTGCTATTTAATGACGACCAATTGAAAATAAAAAATAAAATAAAAATAAAATGAAATACAGTTGTTTTTACAACGCAGTTATCAGGATCTTAATCTTGGCTAGCATGACTTGAAATAGGAGATGAACTGGGAGTTTCTCAACTGAACACAGAATCATCCAGGAACTGTATTGATATAAGTCAAATGAAACAAAAATAACAATATGAGAACTGTAATA
This sequence comes from Vipera berus, assembly GCF_964194415.1. Lineage (NCBI taxonomy): Eukaryota > Metazoa > Chordata > Lepidosauria > Squamata > Viperidae > Vipera > Vipera berus. The sequence continues at coordinate 42,265,366 of NC_138203.1, read as the reverse complement.
AATATATGTCATTTGGTCCTTATATTATGTTTCACTCCATTATACAGAATGCTGTATCTTGAGTAACTTCTTGCCTGATTTGTAGACCAATATAATTCCACAAAAAAGCTGCTGAATATTCCAAATTACTTTTATAGTTGTGATTTCATGTTTGCCTATTAAACAAGTTTTCATCACAAAAGATGAATAAATATACCAAAACAAAACAAAACAAAGGAACAATTCTATTTATGTTTAAGAAAGTTTGCAGTACATTGCAGAAAGTTTTTAATGGCATTGCTTTTATAATATTGCAATAAAAGGAGGAGAAAAACTATAATGCTTCAAAGATTTGCCAAATATATGAAAATTAAAATAATGTAGGCAATTGTATTATACATCAAATGGTTATATGTTTTTCTCCAAAAATTAGTTTTCAAGGCAATTCAGTTGGATATAGGCATGCATTTTATTTATATATGTATATGCATGTATATATGTTTGAACTGCAAATGAAAATTCAAAAGCTATATTTATCAGGATAGTCAACGAAAGCAAATCAGAATGAACAGAAATACTTGTCACATAGTAGAGACCTATTTTTGCATCACGTCTGGTAATCCTATAATACAGAATGTTTAACATGTCTTCTGGATGAGTTATCATTTCTAGAACACCCAACCAACATGGAACGGTGTTGCCAAATTTACATTTTTTCACAGTTTTAATTGGAATTGTTGAGATTTGTTCAAAAGTTTGCAATCCCACCAAAAGGGACTTCTCACTAACACTCATTTTTAATAGTAATAGAATTTATTACTTAATAGATTGTGATTGAATTTTATTTTTATTATTGTTTTAATTTACTTTCTTAACCTTACTGCTTTCTTAGCTAATTTAAGGAAATTTTTTATGGTTGAGAATGTGGATATAAATGATCACACAAAGCAAAAGTAAAAAAAAAAAAAGCCAGGAGATTGTACAAGTTTTTCCTGTCTAGATACGTAAGTCCAACTGTTTTCTCCCAAATGTTATATTAGGGCATCTGTACACATTTTCTATTATTCTTTCGCAGAAAGAATAGAAACTAAGAGAAAGCTTAGTTTCAAGTCTGATGAACTATCTTGAGTTTGAAATGATTTGGATTTGAAAAGGTTTACACACCATTGCCACCTTGTCTTTCTAAGTGTTGGGTAAAAGGGAAAAGAATCTTTGGGTTCTTTGCAGATTTAATTTATTTATTTATTTATTTTTGGGACTTATATGCCGCCCTATCTCCCAAAGGACTCAGGGCGGCTTACAACAATAAAAAACAACAATACAAAAATTAAAAACGAATTAAATAACAGCCAGAAGACAACTGGTAGCCAATGCAGCTCACGCAGGAGGGGTATAATATGGGAGTATTGGGATGCTCCCATCACTACCCGCGCGACTGCATTCTGCACCAGCTGAAGCCTCCGGGTGGTCTTCAAGGGCAGCCCCATGTAGAGAGCATTGCAGTAATCTATCCGAGAGGTAACGAGTGCATGAGTGACCGTACGTAGGGCATCTCGGTCCAGATAGGGGCGCAACTGGCGCACCAGGTGAACCTGGGCAAATGCCCCCCTGGCCACGACCCCAATATGATCTTCAAAACTGAGTCGTGAGTCCAGGAGGACGCCTAAATTGCACACCCTATCAACGGGAGGCAACACCTCTCCTCCCATAACCAAAGATGGAACCTCTTGGACAAGTCGAGATGCCGGTACGTAAAGCCACTCAGTCATGGCCGGGTTGAGCTGGAGCCTGTTCTTCCCCATCCAAATCCGTACCGCTTCCAGGCAACGGGACATCACGTCAAGGGCATCACTGGCTTGGTTCGGGGTGGAGATAAAGAGCTGGGTATCATCGGCATATTGATGTAATTACTTTATAGAATGATTTTCTGCACAATTCTTGCTAAAAACCATGAAAGACTCTGTACACAAGCACACATACTGTGCTCGGTTACAGAATAACTAACAGATGCAAGCTGAAATAAACTGTGGCCAAACATGTACAACTGACTCTGTGTTAACCCACAATCCACCTACACAGCCACAGGATCTCCTGCCAATTATTTGACTCAAGGTTTTAATAATCACTTTTCCCTTGAAATGAGCAGGATTTGCAGATAATTATGCAGTGCATGCATATTATCACATTCACTGTTGTAGTTATATTTTGGGGCTCTCATAACATATGTGTGATATTGCCAGTGTTTGCATATGAATGCTGATGTATTTCAAGTCTGGGATTTGTATTTTAATAAATAGTAACAAGAATCTAAATTTACTCATCATAGAAAGAAGGAAAAAAAATCATTCCTAATTAAAACGTAGTCGTATCTAAGCCAGTTTGTATGTGATAACATGCGTTTCTTTGTAAGCACTGCTTATTATTCATACAATCTTTTTTTTTTGGCCATTTAACTGTTCTGGTAAAATAAGATTGTATGAACATTTATTTGAAGGAAACTGTACTTTTACTTGTTCCAGTATCCTGAGTCATAATTCTAACCTCACCAGTATGTACTTTAGCACTACCACTAAGTACACCAGAAGGATCAAAATTCATTTAAAAAGTAATCTGAGTTATGATAGCAGTTCCATTTTCAAGCTACATATGACTTTTTAACATAGGTATTCATACACTATATGTCCATTTTACAATTTATACAATGATACACATATATTTTCATATCTCTTGTATATTAAATAGGTATGCAAACATTTATTTAGAGCAAGTGGAGCAACTTACCTCCAGAAGTCGTGGGTGCTCCAAACTGGAGATTTTAAAGAAGAGATTGGATAATAATTTCTCTGAAAAATGGTATAGGGTGTCCTACTTGAGCTGAGGGTTGGACTAGAAGACCTCCAAGATCCCTTCCAACTCTGTTATTCTGTTAATTATGATTGTTAAAGGGGAGCATATAACATTTCTAGAATTCATATTAATTTTGTATTTTATCACTCATTTCCTTTATTTTTCTAAGCATAATTGTTATGCTGAAACAGAAAATGTGTTAGAAAAAAATGGAGTCATATGATAGTTTGTGAGAATAGATTTTTATGAATGAGATGTCCCAAAATCTCAAACATTTGTGTAAGGGAATGTAGGATCAGTCTAATCACACACATGTTCCTTTTTGTTCCATATCTTCTTCAACACCTTGCCAGACTAGTGTGGCCTTCAGGGAAAAATACTTCTATTGAAGAACTGACACAGAAACTGAGACAAATCTTTTAATTACTTTTACTTCATGGCAGATATTTAGGTATACATTTAACTTGTTTTCTAAAATAAGTGCATCTTTCTGATGCATATGTTTGGTTTGGTAGAGCTCAGGATCTCAACTTTAAAAAAACCTCTGCTAACAGAGATGTAATCATACCATTTTGGCAAAACCCTTCTTTTACACAGCTGACTTTTGCCACACTGTTTAAGAAGAAGATAATGAAGGTACACTTCATAAATAAGTCATAAAATTATCATTTTGCCCATGCTGTGTCATTCAAATTTATTATGGCACATTAGGTTGAAATCTAGTGGATCATTATTATTTTGTTATAAAATATATGAAAAAACATTTCAATGAAAACATTTTCAGCAGTCTGTATTAAAATTAAATTCAGCTCTGACAGTTAAATCTCAACGTGAACTTTTAATGGCTAGTAAAGTAGTAAAAATAAAGCATTTTTATGGGACTAACATATATATTTTTGAGAACCAATTTGGTGTAAAAATTAAAATACTGGAGTAGAAACCAGGAGTTCATCCCACCTTAGGCATGTGACTTTAGGGGAATCACTCTCAGCCTTAGGAAGGAGGTAATGACAAATCTTACCAAGAAAACTGTGGGGACTCATCCAGGCAGTCCATCAATGACTCGAAGGCACTCTCTCATAATTTCATACTATGAGGTGAAAAATTGCTTGGGAATATTTTAGACATGGTAGTTTTATTGCTTTAGGAGTAAACAAGATATGAATTTTGTCCAATTGTTTAACTCAAACTAAATCTGCCTTGGGCTAGTTTATAGATTAACCTTAAACAAAGTTCTACTACTTCTACAAACACATGTCTCTTTAACTGGTCCTTAAATTAAACCCTTTGCTGCTGAATTCTACATTCATAACCACTGGCAGATTACATATAAAAGAACACAGACACTTTGTTAACTGGGAGAGCAGACAACCAGAAATACCATATTTAAAACAAGCAAATAAAAAGCATGAAATGTTTAATAGTGTGTTTCAGCATGCATGTCTATGTCTATGTATGCACATACACAGAGATATACTTTCACATTTCTCACTTTTTTTGTCGATTCACTCTTATATTTATCCTGTATAAGACTCACAACCATAGCTACTGTATGATTGCTATGAATAAAGGTGAATTTCATAAGATATTTCTATAAAACAAGGATATTTGCAAACCTTGGAAGTTTGGATGCTCTTACCCAAATATTTCCACTTGTATTTCTTACATTAGTACATTTGTGGCATATATCAGATGCATCTGAAACCTCTAGAAAGCAAGAATTGCACATAGTTTTGCAAGCTAAGGAAGTTTGTAACTTTTTGTATGTATGTTAAAAAAACCCTGAACCAAGCAATCTGATTACATTTGATAGGCAGAGAATACAGTATGTCGTTTAAAGATAAATAACTTATCAGGGTTAAGGTTAGGGTTAGATTAGATTTAGGGTTCAAAAAAACCTAATTTTTCACCATAATATTGGTGTAGACAAGTTTGCATGGGACAGAGAATTTAGACACATTCTGAATGACTGAATGTGCTAAATACCACTTTAGATTTTTCTGGGTTCTGCATTAAATTAAGCAACTATAAAGCTATATCTTTATTAAAATGAGGCTTGTGAAGGATGCTAGGAACAACAACAAAAGTTTCTTTTGACATGTCCAGAATAAAAGGAACACATTGGTATACCAGCTGCTCAGTAAAAATGGTGAAACGCTAACAAGTAACAAAGAAAAGACAGCGCTACAGAAATTCTATTTTGGCTCGGTATTCCCCAGCAAGAGGTATGTATCACACAATACATACAATTGTCAAGAGAAGAATGAAGGAGTAAGGTTGAAGCTTGAGACTCATAGTAACATAGCAATTTTGAATGTGTTTAAACGTCCAGAGTTGTATGAATTGTATCCTAGGGTCAGGCTGAATGGTATAACTAAAATATTATGTATTATCTTTGAGAAACCCCGGAGAATGACAAAGTGTGCTTCACACTCAAAGGAGGGCAAATATTGTCCCTATCTTTAAAATGGGGGAAAAGGGAGATCTAAGAGACCACAGACAAGTAATTTACTTGATCATTTACAGATCAAGCAAAAAGAGATTAATCTGTAAGATCCTAGAAAATAATGCAGCTATTAATAGAAATCACCATGAATTTGTCAGAAACAAGTTTTACTAGACTAACTGTTAAGGAATTTGTTGTGCAGAGGTCTCCTTGTGCTACCAAAGAGTTTGCACAGACAAGGAAGGGTACTGAGAGCAGTAAAAGTCACACAAGAATACACTGAGTTATAAAAACAAAAAGTAGTTTACTTTTGAGGTGGTGTAAGAACAAAAATGCACAGTCAAAAATAAACAGTCCAGGTCATAAACAATAGCAACAGTCCAAGGAGTAATCCAAACTACAAAGTCTTCTTACCGGTCCAGAGGTCAATACACAGTTCAGGTTACAACAGTAGTAAACCAACAGCAGAGCAAAAACAGTAGTAGTAGAGAGCAGTGAATTCAGAGAGAGAGAGAGAGAAGCTACGTTCCTAGCTTCCTCTTATGGCCATGAGAACACTTACACACCCATTGGCCACTTAACAACTTAAAGACATAGCATTATGGTTAATATATTTTCAACCCAACATTGTAGGCTAACACCATAAGCCTAACATTCTCCCCTTTGGGTAGAATAATATATAACTCTTACAATCTTATGCACATTCTTTCACAATTAACATTGTGTTTCACAGCACTTTGTACCTTCGTAAAATGGTCTGCAATATTTACATCAGATGAACAATACTCTAGCTGTATTAATTTATCCTTGACACATTGTCTGACATTTAAATAACGAAGATCAGTATGTTTAGATCTTGTTCTTACTGCAGCATTATTAGCCATCTTTATTGCAGCTTGATTGTCCTCATATACAATAAATGGATCATTTACATTTAAACCCATATCTAACAATAGTTGTTTGTACACTAGCAGTTCTGTACATAACACTGATAGACATGAAAATTCAGCCTCCATTGTAGATAAGCTTATGTGTTTTTGTCTAATAGACTTCCATCCAATCAAAGAATCACCCAACATTACAGCCAACCCTGAAGTAGATTTACGAGTGTTTGTATCAGAGGCAAAACTCGCATCTGCATATGCAGTAAGGATTAACTCACGATTTGGCTCTAAATATAACGAGTAGTGAATAGTTTGCTTCAAATACCTTAATACTCGTTTAGCTGATTGCCAGTGTCTAACAGTTGGATTATTGTTGTACCTAGCTAATTGATTTACACAGTAAGAAATATCAGGTCTAGTCCAATTACTCAGATACATAAGACTTCCTATCAAAGATTGGTACATAGTCTTATCAAATACAGGACTCTCAACATTAGTGTCCTTAAAATCCATAGCCATCGGAGTTTTAGCTGGTTTACACATTTCCATATTGTATCTCTTTAATAACTGAGATATCTTACTGGCTTGCGACACCTTAAAACCCCTATTTGTTTTCACAATATCTAACCCCAAATAGTGGCTTATTTTCCCAAGATTTCTAATTGTGAATTCAGTTTGCAATCTTGAAATGATAGTTTGTGCTTCTAACTCAGTTTTTGTTATTATTGCAATATCATCTGTGAATAATAAAAGAAAAGATAATGCTCCGTTGTGTTCCCTTCTAAACAAACAAGGATCAGCATTACTGGCTACAAAACCTAATGCACTTAACTCATTAACTATACATTTATTCCACTCATAGCCTGATTGTTTCAATCCATAGAGGCTTTTCTTTAACTCCCAACAATCATGGTCTCTATCACTGGTCAATCCTGGTGGTATTCTTAAATAAATAGTATGTTGCAATGGAGCATGTAGATATGCAGTTTCAACATCTACATGATTAACCATATATTGGTTTTTAGCCGCCCATACTAAAGCTGCTCTTAAAGTAGTTGCCCTTAGACTGGGTGCAAACACTTCGTCATAATCCTCAGTAGTTTGGGCAAAACCTTGTGCAACCAAACGTGCCTTATGGGTTACAGTCCCGTCTACACCTTTCTTTATCTTATATATCCATTTACAACCTATAGCTTGCTCACCAGGTGGCAGTTTTGCTTTCTCATAAACGTTAAGATCCTGCAAAGACTTCAACTCCCTGTTCATTGCAGCTTTCCATGATGCCTGTTCCTTTTCAGGATACATCCTGATCTCATCATAGTTAGAAGGCTCTACACTAACTTGACATACTATACTAGCTTCATAGCGATCAGGTGGATGTCTGATACGCATTGAACGCCAAGGAATTACAGGGCTTTGAATTTCTGACTCCTTTCCTTCCTCTGATTTCTCTTTTATCTCCCCTATCTCCTCTTCATCTTTTATATTTACAGGAGATGCATTATCATTACTAGTTACGTTATCAGAGGAGTCCTCAAACACTAGAGGATCAGTATTAACAGTTACTTGCTCTAACCTATCCCAACCAACGTGCTCAAGGAATTTTGCACTAGCACTGTTATATACATTAGTTGTGCCTCGTTCCCAGAAACGGTAGGATCTGTGATTAGCTTCATAACCTACGAAGTATAATTGCCTAGCCCTATGTTGGCCTTTACTCCTGAGTTGTGCAGGAATGTGGACCCAAGCTGGGGTGCCAAACGTGTGCAGGTAATCAAGGTTTGGTCTTCTACCATGCCATATAGTATATGGTATTTTACCAGTAGAAGTATTAACAACTATATTCAGAACATGGTTTGCACATTTTGCTGCCTCCCCCCACAGTCTATCTGTTAAGCCAGAATCTTGTAACATGGTTCTCATCATGGCTTGTAACGTTTGCCCACGTCTCTCAACAAAAGCATTATGTTGAGGCCTATAAGGGGCTGAATGTTTATGCTCAATGCCAGCTGATTGTAGCATATCAACAAAATGCTTATTTGTAAATTCAGTGCCATTATCAGTAATTATGCACTGAACCTTTCTCTTTGTTTTTCTCTCCACGAACTTCAGCCAGTTTGCAAATTGTTGGAAAGTATCTGCCTTTGACTTAAGCAGATAACAAAATCCATATCGAGAGTAGTGGTCCAATATACTTAAAATATAACATGACCCTCCTAAACTTGGTTTCATGGGTCCAATTAAATCAGCAAACACAACTTCCAAAGGAACAGTTGTTTTGAAGCCGTTTAACCTGTTTGCAGGAGTTACCTTGCTCTTTTCCTGATTACAGGCATTGCAATTCAAATACTTACTACATGGCTTCAGTGTAATTCCCTCTACTAACTCAACTGTTTTACGTAGTGAGTTAAAGTTCACATGCCCTAACCGCCTATGCAATAAATGTATACATTCATCATGTGGCTTCTTGTTCTCACATATTGAGTTAGCTTTAACTGTACTAACCTGGTTACTTGTGAGAACGAATAAACCATTTTTCAAATTAGCAGTTACACAGGTTCCATTCCTCTCAATAGTGCATTGCTCCCCTCTGAATGTTACCACAAACCCAACTTTAACCAATTCCCTTACAGATAACAAGTTGAATCTTAGTTTAGGTATATATAACATAGGTAACTGTTCATTAATGCATGGACAATAGGAATTACCTTCACCAGAGGCCTTCATCCTCCAACCGTTGGCCAGTGAAACATATTGGTTGCTGTTTTTCATAGTAACAAACCTCTTTTTCTCTTTAGTAATGCATTGTGAAGCCCCACTATCAACAACCCACAATTCATTGTTTCTGGATGTTGGTTCACCAGAAATAGCCAAACCAATGCCCTTCTTAGCCTTCCCACTGCTATTTACATTCTGTTTTCTACCCTTTCTACAGAATTTGGCTATATGCCCTCTAGCCCCACAAGAATAACATTTCTTGACGTTGTAAGCAGTGGTAAATTGCTGCTTCTCTCGTGGCTGTGTCTCTCTCAGCTGGTCTCTGTCACGCCTTCTTCTGGACTCTTCCAGCAGTCTCCCAGTAATGTTAGTCAATGTCAGTTCCTCTCTGGTCAGGACTTCCAAAGAAGAAACATATCCATCATAACTCTCATCCAAAGATGACAGAATAATGTAGACCTGATGCAACTCTGAAAAAATCAGCTCCTTTTCATGAAGCTCTTGAAAAGTTGCCTTCATGTAATTTAAATGGGTCAGCATATCTCCATTCTTCTGCAGACGAGCCCTAAACAGCTTACGTGTAAGGTGTATATGTGCACCCACACTGTCACGAACATAAAGCCTTCGCAAAACATCCCAACACCTAGCAGCAGACTCCTCACCACGAATATGGACAAGCTGCTGGTCATTCAGTGTTAGTCCAATAATGCAAAGAGCTTTCTCATTGCTACGTTTAAAGTTGTCTAACTTCTTTGCATCCTCTTCGTCATCTGGATCCCAAGCAGTAGTATCTGGTGGGTTATTTACAACAGCCCATAGTCCTTCCTTGCGCAAAAGCAAGCAGCATTTCGTGGACCAGGAAACATAGTTTGTCCCATCCAACCGGGTTATCCAGGAGATGCCTGACAACTGTTCTTGTGCCATTTTACACCAAATACAAACTCAGCTAGGAATATTGTGTGTACTTACTCTCAGTACAGGCCTGGGCCCATAACCAGTGTTAAGGAATTTGTTGTGCAGAGGTCTCCTTGTGCTACCAAAGAGTTTGCACAGACAAGGAAGGGTACTGAGAGCAGTAAAAGTCACACAAGAATACACTGAGTTATAAAAACAAAAAGTAGTTTACTTTTGAGGTGGTGTAAGAACAAAAATGCACAGTCAAAAATAAACAGTCCAGGTCATAAACAATAGCAACAGTCCAAGGAGTAATCCAAACTACAAAGTCTTCTTACCGGTCCAGAGGTCAATACACAGTTCAGGTTACAACAGTAGTAAACCAACAGCAGAGCAAAAACAGTAGTAGTAGAGAGCAGTGAATTCAGAGAGAGAGAGAGAAGCTACGTTCCTAGCTTCCTCTTATGGCCATGAGAACACTTACACACCCATTGGCCACTTAACAACTTAAAGACATAGCATTATGGTTAATATATTTTCAACCCAACATTGTAGGCTAACACCATAAGCCTAACACTAACCTTATCTCATTTTTTTATTGGTAAATTTGGAAGAATGTCAAATAATTTGTTGAAATCAAAATATATTATGTATAAAGTACACCCACCAAGTACTCTATGACATTCTGATTAGATAGCTAATTAAGTGTGGACTGAATGACATGACAAGAAACTGGATACACAGTTGGCTTAAAAACCATACTCAAATATTTTTCCATTGGAGTGCACACTTTAACTCTATAATTCTATGATAAGCCCTTTCAGTGTAATATTGAAATGAATTGCCTGTTTTCCTTTTTCTGCATTCCATTTTTACAATCTTAAGAACTTTTAATCTTGCTTGTGAAAACATGTCTAAATTTTATTTAGTTATTATAAAAATACGAACAAACAAAATAATTACCCATCCCTAATCTGTCTCAGATCCCACTGAGGAATAACAGAAAGAACTACACAATTTTTTAAAGCTACTTCCTGCATATCAGCAGGACTAAGCATCTCAAGAGCTTGACAAAACCGCTTCTATCATGCATTATTTTAGAGATTGTAATATTTTAATATATAAGAGGTATGTAAATATAGACAGTCTATTGTTAGATGTTAATATAATATATAGTGATTGGATTTTAACACTTTCTCAATTGTTATATATAGGACAGAAAATTCCATATTGAGTTACACATATATTTTTGACATTATACCACTTTCTTTTCTCTTAAACATTTTTATACATCTATCAAATTTAGAAACCACTCATTTTCCTCAGATTAACTCTGGTGTTATACAAGTAAAATATAAAAACATAAAAGCTATAAATATTATATGAGGAGGCAATTAAAAACAAGAGTAAAATAATAAAAATTCAGAGTTAAGGGAGGGACTCCAAGGCACCAGCCAGCCCCATGCTGTATGTTCCTCTGTGATTCCCCAAACAAATTGACAGAGCCAGGTTTTCAAACATTTCTGAAAGGCCAGGAGAGAGGTGGCCTGCCTCACCTCTGGGAGGAGCATGTTTCAAAGGGCAGGACAATGGCAGAAATGGCTTTGTTCCTGACATTGCCGGTTGAAATTCTTTAACTGCTGGGGTCTGCAACATATTGTCATGCTGCCTGATCAAATTGATGTAATGGGATGAAGATGGTTCTGCCAGTAACCTGGCCCCATGCCATGTAGGGCTTTAAACACTTTGAATTGTACCTGGAAGCAAACTGGTACTCAGTGCAGTTCATGCAGCAGGGGTATTACTGTACATCACCAGTAAACCTTGATTAACAGGGCAAGTCTTCTGCAGTCAGTACCTGCACTTCCCTTCCCACCATACTTTAAATGCTAAAGAATGTTAAAGAATATTGGATCAAACCAATTTAGCCAATCCATAGTTTCCATTATCTTTGGGGGGAACGCTCTAAGAGAAATTAAGTAATATTAATAAATCATAAATTAGAATTCGTACCTGATCGTTAATTAGAAATAGACAACCTGTTACTCAATGGTCATCCTTTCAGCATATTTCCTTAACTAACAGAGAAATAGAATGACCAAGGACAAAATAGCAGTGGGAGTGGAAGCAACTTCTGGCTTCCTGCTAGCTTGATTGCAGTTGACTGCCCTCTGGCAACTAATGGCAGAACCAGCAACTTCAATTTTGCCAAATTTCAATTTTTGGGAGTTATAGGTCCTGAATTTTGGACACATTCTATAAATTAGCCCATTTGTAGTATTTTGGATCAAAAATTGTTGCCCTATGCTGCACTATTTCACTCAGTTAAAGGTTACAGACACACGAGTTTTAGAATTATATAGATCCAAAGCTATTTAACATTTCTAAGGCCACAATTACTTCATCTAAAATTTCAGTGTTTCTAAAATGACTATATAATTGTATTGTTCCATTTAAATATATAATTATGGATATATTTCTATTATAATATTGTATTGTACAAAATATTCATATTTACAGTGTGTATATGTCTAGATATTCATGTATGCATAATTTTATCTTGGAAGAAAATAAATATGGGAGCAATTAAGTCCAGTGACATCCACAAATTGAGTTGACTACAATTACAATGTTTAGTATATATATACAGTATATAAAGTGCTACAATGGGACTTAATGTGTTTTAATATATTTTCAGAAGCTGGTTTAGATATGGTGCTAGTCTCTTGCATGTTAATGTTTTCTTCTGCTAACCTAGAAAGTGATTTATGAACAAATGCAGTTTCAGTTTGTTTCCCTAAAATTAAATGTATTCCAGTGAAAGTTCTCTAGGGGGCTTCTCTGCAACTATCTCCTTCAGTAAGAGTTAAATTTGTCACAGAAGAATGTGGACTTAAATCAACTGAACTTCACGTTTATTAAATAAATTGCTAATTCACCAGACATAGAAAGAATTGTTTTGTCATATAATTAAAAAAACAATTTGTCTAAAGAACATGAAATAATGCAAATCTTTTGGGTCTTTCCAGAAATAATACTTTGGACTAGTATAAACCCCTGCTATTGGAGAATATAAAATGAAGAAAAGAATGACAGATTCAAGATTTTAACTGAAGTTACCCCTGGGAATTCAACAGGCACCATAAAAAGAGAAAAGAAAGAGTGAGAAGGTATTTTTCAGGGGTTCTTTTCCTCAGTGAAAGTTCTCTAGGGGGCTTCTCTGCAACTCGTTGAGTAGCTATGATTTAGTCATCCTAACCTAATGACAGCCATCAATGAAACTTGGTATCATTCAGCTGTCAACGTGAAGAGTCAAATGTAAAGGAAAGATTAAAAAAAATATTTCTAGTTTACGATTATGTGACAATTATTTTGCAGAAATTTAAACTAAAGCCAAAAAGCTGCAGGCCTGGTACACTTATTCTTAAAAACTAATAAGGGGGGCATTTGCACAGGTTTGCCTGGTGCACCAGTTGTGACCCTATCTGGACCAAGATGCTTTACATACGGTCACTCATGCTCTCGTCACCTCCCGGGTAGATTACTGCAATGCTCTCTACATGGAGCTGTCCTTGAAGACCACCCAGAGGCTTCAGCTGGTGCAGAATGTGGCCGCGCGGGTTGTGATGGGAGCATCACGATACTCCCATATTACACCCCTCCTGCGTGAGCTGCAATGGCTACCGGTTGCCCTCCGGGTGAGATTCAAGGTGCTGGTTCTTACCTATAAAGCCCTACATGGATTAGGCCTGGTATATTTGCAGGACCGTCTGCTGCCAGGAACATTTTCCCATTGCCCTGTGCGCTCACACAGAGAGGGCCTCCTCAGGGTGCTGTCGGCCAGACAATGTCGGCTGGCGACCCCCAGGGGGAGGGCCTTCTCTGTTGGGGCACCTGCTTGGTGGAATCAACTCCCCTGGGAGCTCCGGATGGCCCCAGACCTTCGGTCCTTTCGCCGTGACCTTAAGACATATCTTTTCCAACAGGCCGACCTGGACTGATGATAACGGGGTTTTTAATTATGATTTTAAATGTTTTTATTGGTTTTAGTGGGACTTTGACACAATTTAATTCTTTTTTAATATTTGTATTCATTTGTATTTTATTGTTGTTAGCCGCCCTGAGTCCTTCGGGAGATAGGGCGGCATACAAGTTTCATTATAAATAAATAAATATAATGGGGGCAGGATGGCAAGGTAATGAACTCATGTAATGATATAAAAACAGAATAATCCTAGTTTAGATGTCAGTTCCAAAAATAAGGGACAATTTTTAATCACATGGCGAAAAACCTGGCTTCATGGTTTTCCTCCACTGACAATATCTGTAAACTTCAAAACTGTGGCTTTATTTCAGTTCCAGTGCATATACAATGCTCTCTTCTCTTATATATACTTTTTTTTGAAGGTTTTAATTATGGTAATAAATACTAATGTAAAATAAATCCAGAGAAAGAAAGTAAAGTAAAAAGCAAATAAAAAGTCCCTCTATGAGGGATATGGGTAGTAAAGACGTTTGCTATACAAATAAGTACATGAAAATAAAAAATGCAAAGGAGAAAGAAAGAAAAAGGAAATGAGGAAAAGGAAAGAGTGAGACAAAGAAAATAAATATATTAAGAAGTGACTTTCGATTTTCATCAGAGACAAAAAGAGTTGTCAGAACTTTATAAAAACTTATCTTATTCTAACCTCGATAAAATAAACCAACTTTATATCCTTCCCTTTTACTTCTGACATTTGATCTTTAATTCATAGGATTTGGTCTTCCTTCAATTTTTCTTTTTTCACATCCCAAAGTTTTCTTCAAGGTTTTAGCAAACCTCTCTTGTAAATCCAGTAAAAAGTCATTATTCAGATCATTCTCTTTTGGCTTATCATTTTTCCTTTAACTGTTAATATTTCAGCCAACTTCTTTTGTACATCCCGCAAAGAATCCTTATCTGACTCATTTTCTTGGTCTGTGACTTGTATTTTCATTTTAAAAGCTTTCTTGGTCTCAGAATCCATACTTCCCCCTCTCCAGTATGTCTGATTCTACTATTTCTGCATCAAGCAAGATTTGTTTCACATCTGTCATATATTCATTGACATCTTTTGAACATAGTCTACCCATAGAAGCAAACCTCAGTAGTGATATTGTTGATATCGTGGCTACTAATTTTTGACCCTATACTTTAAAGACTTCATTTAATATTTCAAATATAACATTTTGTATATTTTGTAAAATTTGATACTGATCAAAACAAAAAGGTTTACACATTTTTTTCCCTTTTTGCCTGGGATTTTTAGTTCCCCTAGTGTCCAATTTAAATCATAAACTCTGTTATGATTTATAATAGATAACATAATTTGGGTTCTCATCAAAAGCTGTTTATTTTATATAGTTAATCCAAAAATCATACAGCAAAACTTTCAATTTTCCAATCTGTCTGGACCCTTAATTTGTTTATAATTTCCTTAGTTCAAAAATTGCATTATTCCATTTCTTTTATGTTCTTAAACCATAGTTAATTTTTCTTTTCTTCAGGTTTATAGCTTCATCAGGTTGTTTTTCAACTTTGTCATTCCAAAGATCTGCAATAACTTTAAGATGGTTAAATAAACAATTTCTGAAAATGATTAGCATTTTATTAGCATAATTAGTATCATTTAAAATGTTCTGACACAGTTGTGAGCTTGTGTCATGAATCCACCCTTGGATCCCTCTCCAGGTGCAAGTTCAGAGGACGAGGGTGAGTTTGAGTCTGCAGAGGAAAGCGTGAGCTGAGTATTGAGTAGGATCTGGGCTCAGAGAATGCTAGCCTGATGGAGCAGCCTCAGCTGGGTCGGTTGGACAAATGACAGGCTGAAGTGAGGGAGGTGAGCCACAGCTGCAGCAAGCTGGCCAGGAGGCTCCAGGCTTGAACTGGGAGCAGCTGCCACCCATTAGCAATGAGGAGGAGGTGGACTCCACACCTCCTCCTGATTCAAGGACACGTAGAGCAGAGAGGAGACAGGTACAGCGCTGGTCAGCTAGATTACTCATGAGGAGGCAACCTTGACTCTCATAAAGGGTTGCACCAGCATTGCCTACTTAACCCCATGCTGAGGACTTGAGTGTTGCTGAAGCAATGTGCCCAGTTCTGTGCCTTGTATGATTCTGATTCCTGGACTGCTTTTCTGGACTTTGTGTGTGCCAGTTGCACTTGGTTACCCAGTGACTCTTGCTGTACTGAGTTTGGAATCCAGACCTGTGCAATAGGGATGCTTTCCAAGGACCTGTTTAGGGGATTGGAATAAACACCTGTATAACTCTTGCCATACGTGTGTGTGTGTGTGTGTGTGTGTGCACGCATGCGTGTGTGTGGGGGGGGGAGCGGGGCAGCACAGTGTCAATATTCTGACTGATGAACCCAACTGAGCAAGCACCGTTGAGACAATCTGATCTTTTAAAGCAAAACTTTATTGAGTACATTATTTTGGCACAAATGAAGCAAAACCAGCTCTGGTTAATTCCTGTGCAAACTCCTATAACTAAAATATAGAATTCTTCCTCCCCTATTAATGCAGGTTATATGGTCCAATTGACTCCCAAATTATTGTTATGAGAAAATGTCTTTGTGGGTTTGCAAACACCTGCTGAAATGTCCTTGGTCCACATGGGCTGACTTCTTGTTGTCTAGAGCCTGCATTCCATTTCCCCCTCTCCTCTGCCACCAGTGCATTGGCAAGCTGAGAAGCAATAATGGTGGCAACATCACACATGCATTTCAAGCTTGACACACAGCTTGATGACTGATTGCTTCATCTGCTGATGCTCAAATCACGGGAGACCACTATCCTATGATCTCCTCATGAGCAACAACTGCCTAGAGCAGATGTGGGTGATTTCCTGTCATCTCCTTATTCAGAGAGGTTATGAAGAAATAGTCTACTCATTGGTTCTTTGGTATTCTTTTTTTTTCATGTTCTGTCAAAGGACATTTGGGATTAACTAACCATAAACCCTATATAGATTTATTTGAGAATATCTACTTTATTTTTTTATATTATTCTTATCCTTCAATAACTTGTATAGATAATTTTTTTAAAAAAATACATATATTGTGGGAAAGAACCATCAGTGAAATACCTTCAGTAAAACTCTAAGTGACTTATTGAAATCCATCTTTAGGTTTGGCAGGTTTCAAAGTGTAGATTGCCTGCCCAAACATTAAAACTTTTTTTCTTCCCCCCCCCCCCCGCCTCATGCTATTTTATAGTCTAAACAAATAAAGGAAAATATTGGTAGCTCAGGGTTGAAATGAGGGGTCCTTGGTGGTCTGTGAGCTTGGTTGTTTTCTTGCAGATGTTTCCTTATTATCCAAACTGGTAACATCAGAACAGAACTGAATAACAGAGTTGGAAGGGACCTTGGAGGTCTTCTAGTCCAACCACTTACTCAGGCAGGAAACCCTATACCATTTCAGACAAATGGTTGTCCAATGTCTTCTTATAAACTTCCAGTGTTGGAGCCTTCACAACTTCTGGAGGCAAGTTGTTTCACTGATTAATTGTTCTGTCAATTAATCTGTTCTCCCTAGTTCTAGGTTGGTTCTCTCCTTGATTAGTTTCCACCCATTGCTTCTTGTCCTGCCTTCAGGTGCTTTGGAAAATAGCTCGCTTCCCTCTTCTTTGTGCCAACCCCAGAGATATTGGAACACTTCTGTCATGTCACCCCTCACCCTTCTTTTCTTAAAGTAGGCATACCCAATGCCAGCAACTGTTCTTTATATGTTTTAGCTTCCAGTCCCCTAATCATATTTGTTGCTCTTCTCTGCTCTTCTCATATGTGGTAGTAAGGAATGGGGTTTGCTCTCAGTTTATATGCTAGGCTTGCCCTATCAGTGTTGGTGGCATGGTCTTAGAGGTTCTTTGGTTAGGCTGTTTACTGTTGGTTTGGTGGCAATTCCTTGGTTGGAGTATTGTTTACTTGATTGATGTTAATCTTGGAGTTAATCTGTACTCATCTGGGTGCTGATTGCTCATGGGAATGTGTTTTGCTCTTTGTTCCCTTTTTGTTCCATCTTTTGCATAGTATGTATATACAGTATTGTTTATGTCTATATATCTATTGATGGCTAATTTGTCAGAGTGCCAGGCTTCTAGAAATTCCCCTAGCATTTTTGGACTTGGCTTGCTCTAGGATGGTCACAGTTTCCCAGTTGAAATTATAGTTAAGTCTGTCCATATGTTGTGAAATTAAAGAGTTTTCACCATGTCTTTTGACTGCTAGTTGGTGTTCATGGATGCATTTTGCCAGTCTTTTGCCTGTTTGTCCTACGTAGTGGCTGTTGCAATCATTACACTGTATGTTGTAGATGACTCCTGTTTTTTCTTCTTGGGATGCTGGTTCTTTTGGTTTGTTTAGGATGTTTTGAAGGACTTTCGTTGGCTTGTGTGCTATGCTGATTCCATGAGATTGTAGTAGCTATTGGTGGTTTCTGAGATATTCTTTATCTATGACAGACATGTCAAACACAAGGCCCGGGGGCCGGATCCGGCCCGCAAAGTGGTTTCATGTGGCCCGTGAAGCCATCCTGGAAACAGTGAGGGAACGGCCCCCACTGCCTTGGCCCTGGCCCAGAGACCCTCCTTCTGCCAGAGACCCTCAGATCTGTCCCACTCCTACCCAGGCCCCCATAGGCACCCTTGAAGCGAACAATGTAGAGCTGGCCACGCCCACCCAGTAGGCCATATGCACTCTAGCCACGCCCACCCAGTAGGCCACGCCCACCCTGGCCATACCCACCTGGCCCCTTGAGGGCAACTGCAATGCTGATGCGGCCCTCAATGAAATTGAGTTTGACACCCCTGATCTATGACAATGTTTTTCTTTTTAGGGCTTGTGTTGGTTGTGCTGCATTGGGTTGAGTGTTCAGCACTTTTTGAGAAAGTTGAGTGGATATCCATTTTGTTGCAAAATGTTTATAGATGTTCTGTTTACTTTTTCTGCAGTTCAGAGTTGCTACAATAAGATTGTACTTATCTAAACAGAGTTCTTACACAGCTTCTCTTAATAGAGGTTGGGTTGTTGCTTTGGTAGTGGAGTGGGTGGTTTCTAGTTCTGTGTCTCTAGTTGCCATTGTGGTCTCTGCTCATCAGGATGTCCAGGGAGGGTAGTGATTTTTTGTTTTCTTTTTTTCTGGTAAACTGGAGTCCTTTGAATATGTTGTTGATGGTTTTGTTGATGGTTTTGTGTTCTGTAACACTGGTCTACAAATTTTGGGTCATTACCAACCTCCGAGATAAAATGTGTTAATTCTTACAAATTTTGTTTAGATAAATTAGAAAATAGGTGATAAAGATGCTGGTTGGCTAAGGTTTTCAAGATATTTCACACTAAAGATTTATACACAGGCGAGTATATTTGCCTATAAGGGAGAGAGGTGTCTAATGATCATGATGCCTTGTAACTTCTCAACAAAGTATGGTAGAACAATGAAAATGGTACGACATGGAAGTGCATAAAGTTATCTTCACTTTGAGACTAAAGATTATTACCTAACTATAATTTATTGTTCTTGTATTGCAAGGTACATTTGTCTTGGTCAGATCTACACATCATACAGTTATATCTGGTGGCTTGTGAAAGTGTTATTGCCTAACATTTTCAAGGAACAGTTGTGTGATATTTTCCCTCAGAAGCCAAGATGCCACAAAACTGTGTAAATAATGCAGATAACTTCTGCTACATTTGTGGCAAGGTTACATTTGCCTCTCAAAAGTGCAGTATGATGGCAGTGGTAAAAAAGGCATAGCACCTATATTTTGGATGCAAAATAGGGGATCAGGACAAGATTTGGGCCCCTCATTATTGTTGCATTACATGTGCAACTTATCTGCATCATTGTCTAAACAAGAAGAAAAAGTCCATGCCTTTCACAGTTCCAGTGGTGTGGAGGGAACCCACCAATCAAAGTAGCGACTGCTCTTTTTGCATGGTTCCCCTAATTGCAAAAGGGATCTCAAGAAAGTGGATTATGGAATATCTAAATATTCCATTCGCCCTTATGGTGAGGACTTGCCAATTCCAGATCCTATTCTCTAGACTCAGATGATGATAAAGGATGCAGCTGATCCGGGGCCGTTGATGTCAGTGGATCCAAACTTTAGCCCACTGTATGCTCCTCCTGAACCACACCTAATTTCACAGAGTGAACTAAATGACCTAGTCAGGGATTTGGAATTGCCTAAGAGTAAGGAAGAGCTACTGGGCTCCAGATTACAACAGTGGAATCTTGCCATTTAATCTGATGTTAGAGCTTGTCAGTTTTTCATGGAAAAAGCATGAAAATTTTACATGAAAAAAACAATAAATGAATGGAAAGTTATGTTATTGGTATCAATAAAAAGATTAATTTATAATGATTGGTGTGGCACAATTGTCATTGCTATATCACATTTTGCAGAAAAGGTATGGAGTATAATTTCACACCCCACTCATAATTTTGAATTATTTTGATGCAATTTTGACCTGAAGCTGTATCTTGGAAACCGGAGCCAATTAATATTCAGGAGTTAATTTTCTTTTATTAGTGACCCAATTCTGGTAAAATTCAGCTACTTTCATTTCCGAGGCTTTCTCCTTGAAGACCAGTATAATTGGACCTTTTTTGGACCAACAGGCTGAACTCAGGTATACAAATAAACCTAGAACCACTGAAGAAAATCCAGTTCTTGATGCTGATATGCAGAAGTCTTTGGGTTTCTGCAGCTATGCAAAATGTATAGCAGGCATTTAGAATCTGATACTAAAGTAATGGCAGAAACAAATAGAGAAATTGAAACGTCTATGGAATTCAGCTTAGTTTCATGTTCTGAATTCTATCTTTGTCCAGACTGTTTCAATATCTCCCAATATTTTCAAAACTGTAACATTTTTGAATATTGGATAAAAATGATTCACAAGGCAAGCCTCTGTTTCATACATTTTTAAAACAGCTTATAGGAAAAGATAAAATAGTTAATGCATTTTAATATTGATGAATTCTTGCAGGTCTCCAATTAAAATTTATGCTACTCCTATTTCCTTTGTTTATAATTTATTTAATATCATTGCATTTAACAGATGTCACAATTCAGACAATTCCTATAAACAGGAATAATCAACCCATTTAAAATTGGTCTGTATTCTGGACCAGCTGGCTTTATCTACACATGTATTTTTCCTGGAATTACAACACACATTCTGTGGTACATAGAAACAAGTGATTAACTTGAGCTCATGAATCACTCTTTTTGTTTTTCAAATTAAAAGTACCTAGATCTTTATAATAATTGGGCACACTCAAATATAAAGATTACATAAAAACTTTTAAAAATGTGCACTAAAAAGATGAAAAAGTGGATGCCAGGCTAGGCACAAATGAAAAAAATTGCTCTATTGAGAACCTGTCATATGAGGAAATATTTGTATTTTAAATATGTATCATCTATCATCTATTTATCCATCTATCTCTATCCATCTATCCATCCATCTATCATTATCTGTGAGACATTTGGAAAAATATCTGTAGCTTTTCAGTAACAATTGCTCCATGGGATAAAACAAGAATTGTAATAAAAATGTCTAATAATAATATGATAAGCAAACGTATTGGAAATATAATAATTTAAATTAAAAGAAATGTTGAATTGTTAATCAACCCTTTTTTCAAATTATAGATGACTCTATCTATCTATCTATCTATCATCTATCTATCTATCTATCTATCTATCTATCTATCTATCTATCTATCTATCTATCTATCTATCTATCTATCTAATATCTCTATCAGAAAGCACAATATTTATCTATTTTGTGTTTATTATATTATGGATATTTTAAAATAGTTATTATATTTTGAAGTTTTTTTGGTTCCACAGCTAGCTTAAGGATAACACCTTATTTACTTATTTATTTTTCACAAGAAAATGGTGAGAAACTGCACTATTAATATTCAATTATTGATTTAATTTAGAAAAGTACTCCTTTTTTGGTGTTCAAAAATGGAGTTCATGGAACTTGACATATTATGACAGAAGGGATGTAGAATTTGCAGCAGCTAAAGTTTCCAAATCATTCAAAAATATATTTTCAAAAAGTACGTTACAACCATCAATTTGATATTCAAAACATTGCTCAGTATAGGACAATCTCCATCTAGAAATGTAGCCTGTGCAGCATAAGTACTTAACAGAAACATGTTCAAAAGAAAATAGCAAGCTATTTTTCATGACTAAGTGGTAAACTGAAAGACTAACAGCCATTCCATATGGTCGGCATAATTAAACATCCAGAATAGAAGAATAGTTTGTTAGCCTAAATGGGCCTTATTTAGAATACGTGTATTCCTAAGCTTTATCTTATATGTTAGAGCACGGTGTCAAACTTGCTGCATCAAGTGATGTGTTGCGACATATCATGACTTTTTTTGCATTGCCAGAGCTGGAGTGGGTGCGGCCTCCGCATGATGCAACCAGCCTGCGGGCCGGCAGTTTGACACCTATGCGTTAGAAGATGCAATGACAATTTGCTGTCTCACTATAACACTCAAGGAAGAAAAATATGCAATATTAAAACTTTTTACTAATATTTTCCAAACATTCTGGATGGGTATTCTACAATCAATAAAATAAAAACATTGGCTAGCTTCAGATATCATGTTCCTTATATTAGTTTGTCTTAGGATTTTCCATCCAAATATTTGTCAGTGCACTTTGTCATCTATTTGCAGGTGTCCTTTTTGTTTCCCTGTGCCTTCCATTCTTTAGCAATCATTACTATTTAAATATTAGGCCTAGGACAGATCAGAGGTCATTAAGGTCAAACAGAATTGTTGAAAATTTCTGCCCATATTCATAGTAGGCAGCATGAGAGAACTCAGTTCAAACCAAGTCTTTAATTACTATGGCCTATTTGTTGGAAGTGATTAGAAGTCTCTTTCTACTTAGCTATTTGAAAAACTAAATATTTATGCATTTAATATGATTCAGTCTAAAAATCTTAGGAAAATAGTTGAGGGAATTTAGTGAATAATTTCCCCTTCATGGATTACTGCCTTGTCGTGGCGAAGGGGCTTGCGTAATTCAATGAAGCTATGAGCTATGCCGTGCAGGGCCACCCAAGACGGACAGGTCATAGCCGAGAGTTCTGACAAAACGTGATCCACTGGAGAAGGAAATGGCAACCCACTCCAGTATCTTTGCCATGAAAACCCTATGGACAGTACCAAAAGGCAAAACGATATGACGCTGGAAGATGAGCCCCTCAGGTCGGAAGGCGTCCAATATGCTACTGGGGAAGAGCAGAGGGCTAGTACTAGTAGCGCCAGAAAGAATGAAGCGACTGGGCCAAAGCCGAAAGGACGCTCAGCTGTGGATATGTCTGGTGGTGAAAGGAAAGTCCGATGCTGTAAAGATTTTTTCTCCATAGGAACCTGGAATGTAAGATCCATGAATCAAGGAAAGCTGGACGTGGTCAAACAAGAGATGACAAGACTAAACATTGACATCTTAGGTATCAGCGAACTAAAATGGACAGGAATGGGTGAATTTAATTCAGATGACCATCAGGTATACTACTGCGGGCAAGAATCCCTCAGAAGAAATGGAGTAGCCTTCATAGTCAATAAAAAAATAGGAAAAGCAATACTGGGATACAATCCTCAAAATGACAGAATGATCTCAGTTCGAATCCAAGGCAAACCATTCAATATCACAGTAGTCCAAGTCTATGCCCCAACCACCGGTGCTGAAGAGGATGAAATTGACCGGTTCTACGAAGCCCTACAGCACCTTATAGAACTAACACCAAAAAATGATGTCCTTATCATCATGGGGGATTGGAATGCTAAAGTAGGAAGCCAAAAGATAACTGGAATAACAGGCAAGTTTGGCCTTGGAGTACAAAATGAAGCAGGGCACAGGCTGATAGAATTTTGTCAAGAGAATACGATGGTCATAGCAAACACTCTTTTCCAACAACCCAAGAGACGGCTCTACACATGGACATCACCAGACGGTCAACACAGAAATCAGATTGACTATATGCTCTGCAGCCAAAGATGGAGAAGCTCTATACAGTCAGTAAAAACAAGACCAGGAGCTGACTGTGGCTCAGACCATGAGCTTCTTGTTGCAAAGTTTAGGCTTAAATTAAAGAAAGTAGGGAAAAGCGCTAGGCCAGTCAGGTATGAATTAAATCATATCCCTGTTGAATATACAGTAGAGGTGACAAATAGATTTAAGGAATTAGATCTGATAGACAGAGTGCCTGAAGAACTATGGACAGAGGTTCGCAACATTGTACAACAGGTAGCAACCAAAACCATCCCAAAGAAAAAGAAATGCAAGAAAGCAAAATGGCTGTCTGAGGAAGCTTTGCAAATAGCTGAGGAAAGGAGGGAAGCGAAAGGCAAGGGAGAAAAACATAGATATGCCCAATTGAATGCAGAATTCCAGAGAATAGGTAGAAGAGATAAGAATGCCTTCTTAAATGAACAATGCAAAGAAATAGAAGAAAACAATAGAATAGGGAGGACCAGAGATCTTTTCAAGAAAATTGGAGAGATGAAGGGAACGTTTAATGCAAAAATGGGCATGATAAAGGACCAAAATGGCAGGGACCTAACAGAGGCAGAAGAGATTAAGAAGAGGTGGCAAAATTACACAGAAGAACTATACAAGAATGAGCTTAACGTCCCTGATAATCACAATGAGGTGGTCACTGACCTCGAGCCAGACATCCTAGAATGTGAAGTGAAGTGGGCCTTAGAAAAGCTGAGCAACAACAAAGCTAGTGGAGGTGACAGTATTCCAGCTGAGCTATTCAAAATCTTAAAAGACAGTGCAGTAAAAGTGCTACACTCAATTTGCCAGCAAATTTGGAAAACTCAACAGTGGCCACAGGATTGGAAAAGATCAGTTTACATTCCAATTCCAAAGAAAGGCAGTGCCAAAGAATGTTCAAACTATCGCACCATTGCACTCATTTCTCATGCTAGTAAAGTCATGCTTAAAATCCTACAAGCTAGACTTCAGCAGTATGTGGATCGAGAACTACCAGAAGTACAGGCAGGATTTCGAAGAGGCAGAGGAACTAGAGATCAAATTGCCAACATACGCTGGATCATGGAGAAAGCTAGGGAGTTCCAGAAAAACATCTACTTCTGCTTCATTGACTATGCTAAAGCCTTTGATTGTGTGGATCATAACAAACTGTGGCAAGTTCTTAAAGAGATGGGAGTACCAGACCATCTTATTTGTCTCTTGAGAAACCTATATGCGGGTCAAGAAGCAACAGTGAGAACTGGACACGGAACCACTGATTGGTTCAAAATTGGGAAAGGAGTCCAGCAAGGCTGTATACTGTCGCCCTGCCTATTTAACTTATATGCAGAGCACATCATGAGAAAGGCAGGGCTAGATGAATCAAAAGTTGGAATTAAGATTGCCGGAAGAAATATCAACAACCTAAGATACGCAGATGATACCACTCTAATGGCAGAAAGTGAAGAAGAACTAAAGAGCCTCTTGTTGCAGGTGAAGAAGGAGAGTGCAAAACTTGGGTTGAAACTTAACATTAAGAAAACCAAGATCATGGCATCTGGCCCTCTCAATTCCTGGCAAATAGATGGGGAAGAAATGGAAGTAGTGACAGATTTTATTTTCCTGGGCTCCAAGATCACTGCAGATGGGGACTGTAGCCAAGAAATTAAAAGACGCTTGCTCCTGGGGAGGAAAGCCATGGCAAATCTAGACAGCACACTAAAAAGCAGAGACATCACCCTGTCAACAAAAGTGCGTATAGTCAAGGCTATGGTCTTCCCAGTTGCAATGTATGGCAGTGAAAGTTGGACCATAAGAAAGGCTGAGCGCCAAAGAATTGAGGCCTTTGAACTATGGTGCTGGAGAAGACTCCTGCGAGTCCCTTGGACTGCAAGGCGATCAAACCGGTCAGTCCTAGAGGAGATCAATCCTGACTGCTCTTTAGAAGGCCAGATCCTGAAGCTAAAACTCAAATACTTTGGCCACCTAATGAGAAGGAAGGACTCACTGGAGAAGAGCCTAATGCTGGGAAAGATCGAGGGCAATAGAAGAAGGGGACGACAGAGAATGAGGTGGCTGGATGGAGTCACTGAAGCAGTAGGCGTGAGCTTAAATGGACTCCAGAAGATGGTAGAGGACAGGAAGGCCTGGAGGAATGTTGTCCATAGGGTCGCGATGGGTCGGACACGACTTCGCAGCTAACAACAACAACAAAGTGAATAATTTCTGATCAATTTATCCATATTCTATTTGTCTGTTGTAGCTTCTCTCTCTTTTACTTATCCATACAATGTAAGAGTTTTGATATTTATTATTTATTACAGTCATTTATATGATGTCTCCTCCTATGGAATTTAGCCAGATGTCAGTTAAATCATGTGGATACTTTTTAACATTTCTGTACTGCTTATTAGATACACTGTCAAATGAAAATAAGAGTATTTTGGTTGTTTGAAAATGTAACTCATGTCACTGTAATAATGCAATAAACTCAATTTTGGTGGCTTTATTGGCCAAATGTATCCTAAATGTACGATATAGAAATAACATCTTTGAACAATTAGATGTCACAAACTTACAGTTTTTTTGCTAAATTGAGTAGACCTAGCCATTATGTTGAACATGACTTTGAGAATATGGTAGCTGAAATGCATACTCAGGAATGCTTTAATTTGGATTTCTGCACTGAACAGGAGGTTTGAGTCAATGATTCCATATACAGTAGATACAATTTGGAGCAGTAGAATATGTTTTTGAATGTAATGCTTGACACTAAAATATATAGATAAAAATACCATCAGTTAAATAGGCTTTGAATATAAAGAAAGCTTTATTTCTTGCACCATCCTCTTTTTTAAAATTGCTTTTCTAAAAATAATGCTAAATGGATAAAACCTGCTTATACAATTATTGAAACTGTTAGAAAAATCTCATTTAAATTTTAGTAATACTTTACAACAAGGAGTTGGATGAGTCTCCTTTATGAATTAAAATTATGTATAATAGAACTACTTACCTGTGAGCATTGCAGACAACTTATCACAATTGTCCCCATCACATTTCCCTTCCAATTGTTGCAATTGGTATATCCAGAACTCCTAGCACCTGTGATCTTTCATCAGCTTGGCTAGCAATCCTGAGAACTGCAAAGCGAGCCTGAATTGGGAAGCTGGATTTCTCAGGATACCAACCATTGAAACCTGTTCATAGAAAAGACTACCGTAACTGAAATAACATACACAATGCTTTTCTGCAGCTCCTGTGCATTGTAATGTGAGTTGCTCAGGAGAACGTCCCAATGGATTATACCTCATAAATCTATTGTTCCTTTCTACATTGACACAATACATCTCTCTTGCCTTTTTAAAAGGCAATTGTTCAAAGGTAACAAGTGCCCATCTTGTAATTCCCTATGTTGCTATCACAGCTTGTTTAAGACGGTCCTGTAATTATAATCAAAAGGAAGTTGCAGAAAGTCTTTCTCACTGCCCATAAGGAAAATAGTAAAATGCACAGATTTCTCTCTCACCAGCCTCCTTTCTTTCTTTTTTTAAAAATAAAGCTGGAAATATCTATGACATGCAGGTCAGCACTGGTGAAATTCCGAATAGCAAATGAAAGAGCTGCCCGGTTCCACAATTAAAGAATAACTGACCCCTGGTGAGATTTTTTTAAATTGCAGTGTTTATGTCAAAGCTTCAGTAATCTATAAATTACTGCAAGATGCCAGATCACTTGTGATCTTGATACCACTCCATTTAGCCTTTTGAAGTATGGCGGCTTCTCCTGGAGACGGTGGTTGCAATCTCCAAAGCCCAGCTGCTACACAGCTTCTATTCATTCAGGGGGTTGTCATGTAAGCCTCATTGAAGTGCACAAGGATGTTAGGGCTGCAGGGTTTGGTGGTTTGCACCCGATGTGAACAGATCCTTCTCGAGAATAAATGTTTTCTTTTGCTTCTCCTTAGGGTGACCATTATCTACGGTTGGTTCTATAGACAGTAAGTCATTAATTAAAGGCAGTTTCTTTGTACATGGCTTACTTCAAGGCTGGGCTTATTTCTCCTTGTTCTCCTTCACCAAATGATCCCTCCCCCTCCTTCCAGGAATCCAGCATTTTAAGGATTTCTTTTTTAAGCATTTTTCTTCAATCTCCATTCTGCCACAAGTATTCATCTTAAGAGACAGGGAAGTGAAAGGCTAGGTTAAGAAAAACACAGCCACCTCCAAAGTGCTAAAACTGCAATAAACCCATCACCTCGAACAACAGCGAAGCATGAAAAGATAAAAAACAGCCTGCCAAGAATGTACTAACCACCCATTCACTTTTAAATGCTCTCCACACTTCAGTGCACAGACCTAATTACTTTTCTGCATTCCCAAATCCACTTTGCTGCACTGCAATCAGAAACCTGGCATTAAAATATTTTAGACTCTAAGGATCAAGGCTAATTATGGGCCTAAGCAGCACCTTTTGGTTTCCTTTCTCCTTCCACCTCTTATTCTCTTCTTTGGGGCTACTTTAAAGCACGCTCCGTTGGAAGAAAGGCTGCCCAATCCCAGTTGGGGGTGAAGTAAAGAGAGAATAAAACAAAAAGCCACTCAGTTCAATTCAATAAGCTTCAATGAAGCCGGTATATTTAATGTGAGCCCAGGGTTAGCCTACAGAATGCAATATTCTCAACAAAAAAGAGGTGTTTAAGGTTGGGCAAGGCCCCATAAGGCGGTTGTTGGTGTTTAAGCAGTACACCAAGGTATTTAGCTCCAAGGGTTTCTAAACATTCCAGCTGAGAAGAACACCACCTCTTTACAGTAGCTGCTTAAAGATTGGGGAGTGGGTGTTTGGGAACGTCCCTTCTCCCTTGTATTGAAAGATCAACAAACAGTAGGAAAGATCATGACATAACAAAAATGGAGCCTTTTATTAGAGAGTAGCATGATAGCTAATGGCATTATTGAGAGGAACTACAGATATGTAGTAAACTGAGTAGTTCCTTAAATAGTATCACACTCATTAGAACATTCATGGAGAAACATTTCTCATTTTGTCCAGCATCAAAATCTTGGCCAGGAAATCCAAACCACTATATGGTGGATAGAGTAGGCAACCCCCTCTCACTATATTATCTTCACATTGCTTCACAAATGCAGTACATTTATACTACACAGAGTTTATGTTTCTTGGCATTTATCATAACTATTACTATAGGAGTATGTTTCCCCTCTAGAGTGGGTTTCTGAAATTTTTTCCCTACTCATATCCATGAAAACTATGGCCAATATTTTACCTTTAGAAAGTATTTTTTCCATGTATTTAGTAATACAAAATAATAACACAATCTTTTGTTATTATCTTTTCCCAAAGATAATTCATATAACTAAAAATACAGGAAACTGACACAATGGCACCAGCTACTTTATGGACCATGAGGATTAGACTGAATATTGCAAGCTTCCTACAATTAGATCCAATTAACCTAATATGTATATTTAAAACATGTATATTTAAAACATGTGCATGGTGCTTTAATGGGATATGTGGTCATTTTAATACTAATAGTCACTGGTCAGCTTCTAATCAGAATGAAAGTAAAATTATAGCAGTTTTAAAAGTAATAACTTGTAGGATTATGACAGTAACTAGCCACCAGAAAGAAAGAACACGCATATTTAGATAAAGTCCGGGATTCCTTCCTCTTTCTTTCTTTCTTTCTTTCTTTCTTTCTTTCTTTCTTTCTTTCTTTCTTTCTTTCTTTCTTTCTTTCTTTCTTTCTTTCTTTCTTTCTTTCTTTCTTTCTTTTTCTTTCTTTCTTTCTTTCTTTCTTTCTTTCTTTCTTTCTTTCTTTCTTTCTTTCTTTCTTTCTTCCTTTCTTCCTTCCTTCCTTTCTTCCTTCCTTTCTTTCTTTCTTTCTTTCTTTCTTTCTTTCTTTCTTTCTTTCTTTCTTTCTTTCTTTCTTTCTTTCTTTCTTTCTTTCTTTCTTTCTTTCTTTCTTTCTTTCTTCCTTCCTTCCTTTCTTTCTTCTTTCTTCTTTCTTTCTTTCTTTCTTTCTTTCTTTCTTTCTTTCTTTCTTTCTTTCTTTCTTTCTTTCTTTCTTTCTTTCTTTCTTTCTTTCTTTCTTTCTTTCTCATAGATGCTCTATTAATTTATGTACACAAAGAGAAGAAAATATCCCATCAGTTGATTAAAATTAACAGTACTCGGCCTGCAACTTTACCTAAGGATTAAAACCAAAACACACATCTTGATATGGTGGTTTTGAAATAATAAGGGGTTATAGTATGGAACACATACACTGACTGGCCTTGCAACTAACAATTAAAACTCCTTGTTAGGCAGGTAATTTATTCTAGTCATCAGCATCAAATATCAGGCAAAAAGGGGGCAAAAACAGTAATTAACTTCATAGAATTCAAAGACTTGAAAGCTAATAATTCTAAAGAAATAAAAACACTGTGCTTTTAATAGAGTATTCTTCATTTAAAGGTTGCAATAAGAGGCAGCCCCTAACTGTGACCCTTTACACTTCAAGGTGAAAAAGTAGGTTAAAGAAAGCAAAGACACTAACCACAGGACTTTTCTACATAAAACAGTTTGTGAGCTAAGGTCAAAGATCAAACATGCAGGGATACTACCTGTGTCATATAGAGATCTGATGCACAGTAGAAATGCAAGTCTCAATTGACAAGAAAAGATAAGACAGTTTAATAATTATAAAATACTTTGGCAAATATGCACCACAGTATATTTTGATGAAGAAATTTTGGCTAGAATAAAGTTCTCCTTTGGGTCACAAACGCTAAAATTTGGCCATTATTTAAAACACTTTCAACTCATCATCCATCTGCAATATCTTATCTGAAAGGAGATATATAGGATCTTTGGTTTCTTTTTAAACTTTGTCTCATTCTGTTTTTGTAGCTGTAATAATTTTGACCATAATTTCAATAGTGAGACATTTTAGTTTTGGTTATGTACGGTTATGTTTCCAGTTCCAGAGGTGGGAAATCAACCTCAGACATATGAGCATCTATGTGTTTTTATATACATAGGGGAGGCATACTCTGGGTTTTTCAATTAAACAATGAAATTTATCAGGACCTTGTTTTCTGGAGGAAGAGTCTCCCTGAGATCTGAATGGCCCATACTGCTTGTTAGGCATATGGTGTTAGCCTACAATGTTGGGTTGAAAATATATTAACCATAATGCTATGGCTTTAAGAAGTTAATTGGCCAATGGGTGTGTAAGTGTTCTCATGGCCATAAGAGGAAGCTAGGAACGTAGCTTCTCTCTCTCTGAATTCACTGATCTCTACTATTACTGTTTTTGCTCTGCTGTTGGTTTACTACTGTTGTAAACCTGAACTGTGTATTGACCTCTGGACCGGTAAGAAGACTTTGTAGTTTGGATTACTCCTTGGACTGTTGCTATTGTGTATGACTTGGACTGTTTATTTTTGACTGTGCATTTTTGTTTTTACACCACCTCAAAGTAAAATACTTTTTGCTTTTAGAACTCAGTGTATTTCTGTGTGTGATTTTTACTGCTCTCAGTGCCCTTCCTTGTCTGTGCAACTCTTTGGTAGCACAAGGAGACCTCTGCACAATAAATTCCATAACACTGGTTATGGGCCCAGGCCTGTACTGAGAGTTAGTACACACAGTATTCCTAGCTGAGTTTGTATTTGGTGTAAAATGGCACAAGAACAGTTGTCAGGCATCTCCTGGATAACCCGGTTGGATGGGACAAACTATGTTTCCTGGTCCACAAAATGCTGCTTGCTTTTGCGCAAGGAAGGACTATGGGCTGTTGTAAATAACCCACCAGATACTACTGCTTGGGATCCAGATGACGAAGAGGATGTAAAGAAGTTAGATGACTTTAAACGTAGCAATGAGAAAGCTCTTTGCATTATTGGACTAACACTGAATGACCAGCAGCTTGTCCATATTCGTGGTGAGGAGTCTGCTGCTAGGTGTTGGGGCGTTTTGCGAAGGCTTTATGTTCGTGACAGTGTGGGTGCACATATACACCTTACACGTAAGCTGTTTAGGGCTCGTCTGCAGAAGAATGGAGATATGCTGACCCATTTAAATTACATGAAGGCAACTTTTCAAGAGCTTCATGAAAAGGAGCTGATTTTTTCAGAGTTGCATCAGGTCTACATTATTCTGTCATCTTTGGATGAGAGTTATGATGGATATGTTTCTTCTTTGGAAGTCCTGACCAGAGAGGAACTGACATTGACTAACATTACTGGGAGACTGCTGGAAGAGTCCAGAAGGAGGCGTGACAGAGACCAGCTGAGAGAGACACAGCCACGAGAGAAGCAGCAATTCACCACTGCTTACAACGTCAAGAAATGTTATTCTTGTGGGGCTAGAGGGCATATAGCCAAATTCTGTAGAAAGGGTAAAAAACAGAATGTGAATAGCAGTGGGAAGGCTAAGAAGGGCATTGGTTTGGCTATTTCTGGTGAATCAACATCCAGAAATAATGAATTGTGGGTTGTTGATAGTGGGGCTTCACAATGCATTACTAAAGAGAAAAAGAGGTTTATTAATATGAAAAACAGCAACCAATATGTTTCACTGGCCAATGGTTGGAGGATGAAGGCCTCTGGTGAAGGTAATTCCTATTGTCCATGCATTGATGAACAGTTACCTATGTTATATATACCTAAACTAAGATTCAACCTGTTATCTGTAAGGGAATTGGTTAAAGTTGGGTTTGTGGTAACATTCAGAGGGGAGCAATGCACTATTGAGAGGAATGGAACCTGTGTAACTGCTAATTTGAAAAATGGTTTATTCGTTCTCACAAGTAACCAGGTTAGTACAGTTAAAGCTAACTCGATATGTGAGAACAAGAAGCCACATGATGAATGTATACATTTATTGCATAGGCGGTTAGGGCATGTAAACTTTAACTCACTACGTAAAACAGTGGAATTAGTAGAGGGAGTTAAACTGAAGCCATGTAGTAAGTATTTGAATTGCAATGCCTGTAATCAGGAAAAGAGTAAGGCAAGTCCGGCAAACAGGATAAACAGCTTCAAAACAACTGTACCTTTGGAAGTTGTGTTTGCTGAGTTAATTGGACCCATGAAACCAAGTTTAGGAGGGTCATGTTATATTTTAAGTATATTGGACCACTACTCTAGATATGGTTTTTGTTATCTGCTTAAGTCAAAGGCAGACACTTTCCAACAATTTGCAAACTGGCTGAGGTTTGTGGAGAGAAAAACAAAGAGAAAGGTTCAGTGCATAATTACTGATAATGGTACTGAATTTACAAACAAGCGCTTTGTTGATATGCTAGAATCTGCTGGTATTGAGCATAAACGTTCAGCCCCTTATAGGCCTCAACATAATGCTTTTGTTGAGAGACGTGGGCAAACGTTACAAGCCATGATGAGAACTATGTTAAGAGATTCTGGCTTAACAGATAGACTGTGGGGGGAGGCAGCAAAATGTGCAAACCATGTTCTGAATATAGTTGTTAATACTTCTACTGGTAAAATACCATATACTATATGGCATGGTAAAAAACCAAACCTTGATTACCTGCACACATTTGGCACCCCAGCTTGGGTCCACATTCCTGCACAACTCAGGAGTAAAGGCCAACATAGGGCTAGGCAATTATACTTCGTAGGTTACGAAGCTAACCACAGATCCTATCGTTTCTGGGAACGAGGCACAACTAATGTATATAACAGTGCATGTGCAAAATTCCTTGAGCACGTTGGTTGGGATAGGTTAGAGCAAGTAACTGTTAATACTGATCCTCTAGTGTTTGAGGACTCCTCTGATAACGTAACTAGTAATGATAATACATCTCCTGTAAATATAAAAGATGAAGAGGAGATAGGGGAGATAATAGAGGAATCAGAGGAAGGAAAGGAGTCTGAAATTCAAAGCCCTGTAATTCCTTGGCGTTCAATGCGTATCAGACATCCACCTGATCGCTATGAAGCTAGTATAGTATGTCAAGTTAGTGTAGAGCCATCTAACTATGATGAGATCAGGATGTATCCTGAAAAGGAACAGGCATCATGGAAAGCTGCAATGAACAGGGAGTTGAATTCTTTGCAGGATCTTAAGGTTTATCAGAAAGCAAAACTGCCACATGGTGAGCAAGCTATAGGTTGTAAATGGATATATAAGATAAAGAAAGGAGTAGATGGAACTATAACCCATAAGGCACGTTTGGTTGCACAAGGTTTTGCCCAAACTACTGAGGATTATGACGAAGTGTTTGCACCCAGTCTAAGGGCAACTACTTTAAGAGCAGCTTTAGTATGGGCGGCTAAAAACCAATATATGGTTACCCATGTAGATGTTGAAACTGCATATCTACATGCTCCATTGCAACATACTATTTATTTAAGAATACCACCAGGATTGACCAGTGATAGAGACCATGATTGTTGGGAATTAAAGAAAAGCCTCTATGGATTGAAACAATCAGGCTATGAGTGGAACAAATGTTTAGTTAATGAGTTAAGTGCAATAGGTTTTGTAGCCAGTAATGCTGATCCTTGTTTGTTTAGAAGGGAACACAACGGAGCATTATCTTTTATTTTATTATTCACAGATGATATTGCAATAATAACAAAAACTGAGTTAGAAGCACAAACTATCATTTCAAGATTGCAAAATAAATTCACAATTAGAAATCTTGGGAAAATAAGCCACTATTTGGGGTTAGATATTGTGAAAACAAATAGGGGTTTTAAGGTGTCACAAGCCAGTAAAATATCTCAGTTATTAAAGAGATACAACATGGAAATGTGTAAACCAGCAAAAACTCCGATGGCTATGGATTTTAAGGACACTAATGTGGAGAGTCCTGTATTTGATAAGACTATGTACCAATCTTTGATAGGAAGTCTTATGTATCTGAGTAATTGGACTAGACCTGATATTTCTTACTGTGTAAACCAATTAGCTAGGTACAACAATAATCCAACTGTTAGACACTGGCAATCAGCTAAACGAGTATTAAGGTATCTGAAGCAGACTATTCACTACTCGTTATATCTAGAGCCAAATCGTGAGTTAATCCTTACTGCATATGCAGATGCGAGTTTTGCCTCTGATTCAAACAGTCGTAAATCTACCTCAGGGTTGGCTGTAATGTTGGGTGATTCTTTGATTGGATGGAAGTCTATTAGACAAAAACACATAAGCTTATCTACAATGGAGGCTGAATTTTCATGTTTATCAGTGTTATGTACAGAACTGCTAGTGTACAAACAATTATTGTTAGATATGGGTTTAAATGTAAATGATCCATTCATTGTATATGAGGACAATCAAGCTGCAATAAAGATGGCTAATAATGCTGCAGTAAGAACAAGATCTAAACATACTGATCTTCGTTATTTAAATGTCAGACAATGTGTCAAGGATAAATTAATACAGCTAGAGTATTGTCCATCTAATGTAAATATTGCAGATCATTTTACGAAGGTACAAAGTGCTGTGAAACACAATGCTAATTGTGAAAGAATGTGCATAAGATTGTAAGAGTTATATATTATTCTACCCAAAGGGGAGAATGTTAGGCATATGGTGTTAGCCTACAATGTTGGGTTGAAAATATATTAACCATAATGCTATGGCTTTAAGAAGTTAATTGGCCAATGGGTGTGTAAGTGTTCTCATGGCCATAAGAGGAAGCTAGGAACGTAGCTTCTCTCTCTCTGAATTCACTGATCTCTACTATTACTGTTTTTGCTCTGCTGTTGGTTTACTACTGTTGTAAACCTGAACTGTGTATTGACCTCTGGACCGGTAAGAAGACTTTGTAGTTTGGATTACTCCTTGGACTGTTGCTATTGTGTATGACTTGGACTGTTTATTTTTGACTGTGCATTTTTGTTTTTACACCACCTCAAAGTAAAATACTTTTTGCTTTTAGAACTCAGTGTATTTCTGTGTGTGATTTTTACTGCTCTCAGTGCCCTTCCTTGTCTGTGCAACTCTTTGGTAGCACAAGGAGACCTCTGCACAATAAATTCCATAACACTGCTGTTGTTTAGAAGAATTGTGAAGACTTGTCTCTTCTTCCCAGGCTATTGGCTAGAGATAAAACCCTTTACTTTGTTTCCATCTAGTCTGTCCTTCTAATTTTTTCTCCCCTTTTATTGCAGTTTCCTTGATTTGATTCTTTAAGTCATCTCAAATCAAGAGCTATACAAGTTTGACAAATAAATATAGTACCACAAAATATTTTATAATGTTTAAAAAAGAATACAAACACACACACACACACACACACACACACACACACACACACACACATATATATATATATATATATATACATATATACGTATACGTATACGTATACGTATGCGTATGCGTATGCGTATACGTATATATGTAGGTCTAGAGTCTCGGGTTTCTTCCCGCGTTCCTTTCATCTTCAGAAAGTTGTGGCGACGTTTCGACGAAATCCCATCCGTCATCATCAGGCCGGAGTATTCCTCCTGCTGCTTTCAGGAGCAATGCGTGGTCTGTCTGTTCCTTTCCTTCCAACTGCCGGTGGGGCTGTGTTCCGACTGGGTGGAGGCGTGGCTGCTTTCTGATTGGGTGGGGGTGTCATCCGACTGGGTGGAGGCGTGGTTGTCTTCTGATTGAGTGGAGGCGTGGCTGTCTTCTGATTGGGTGGATGTGTGGTTGTCTTCCGATTGGTTGGAGGCGTGGCTGTCTTCTGATTGGGTGGGGTGTGTTCTGAATGGGTGGGGTTTTTTGTTGTGTCGTAATATCCTGAGTGTTGTGATTTGGTGTCTTGAGGAGTGGGCTGTGTAGTGGCCTCCAGAGCTTTGGCTTGGCTCCGAGTTCGAGGACCCGCCATGCATCTCTGGTATGGGTCAGTCAGGTTCGTGTGTGCGTTCTTCTGCTTGGGTGATAGCACTTTTGCTTGACTTGTTCTGTCTTCTGTGTGGGAGAGTTTTTGTTCTGGGTGTGGATGAGTCTTGCTGGGGCTGGTGGCATTTGGGGTTGTTTGTTGGTATTCTTATATATATATGTTTTCTGAGGTTTTCGCGGGTGTTTGTATGTGGATCTTTGGTTATTCGGGTTTTTTCCCCACGTAGAACTAAAGGTGTAGGAGCGACGTTTCGACGGAATCCCATCCGTCATCATCAGGCTGGTGGCTTCTGCTTCCTTCTTCTGGGAGAAGCATGTGGCTGTTTGTTCCTCTTTTTTAAACTGCCAGAGGGGGTGTGTTCTGTGGGTGGAGGTGTGCTCTGATTGGGTGGGGGATTAAGTGTGTTCTGATTGGGTGGGAGTGTGTTTTGAATGGTGGGTGTGTTCTGATTGGGTGGGGGTGTGTTTTGGGTGGATGGGCTGGTCTCAGCTGCCAGCCTTAGACCTGAGCTGGTGAGTTGTGCTGCTTTTGTTCGGCTTCGTGTTTGTGGTGGTGCCATGTTTTTATAGTGGGTGTCACTTTGCTTATTGTGTGGTTTGGAGGGGTTTAAAGTGGCTGATGTTGCAGCTGTAGTTAGGTTTCTGTTTTGTGGTTGTGCCTCGTTATCATTGTGGGTTTGGATTTGCTTTTTGAATGGTTGTGTGGTGGTGATGTCATGTGGTGTTATCATGAGTTTGGGTCTGGTATCATTCTTGGTGGTTGGGACTCGTCTGTCAATCAAGGCGGGTTTCCAAATGGTTGGTAGGCGAGAGGTATCATCTCGTTTGTTCATGCTGTGGGGGCATTTTTCTATCTCAATGGCTTCTCTGATTATTCTGTTGTTAAAATGTTCAATTTTGGCGATAGTTTTGGTTTTTTTAAAATCAATTTCATGTCCCGTGGCTTCAAAGTGTTGGACCAGGGATGAAGTTTGTTCTCCCTTTCTGAGTGAGTTTTTGTGCTCTTCAATGCGTGCACTTATTCTTCTGTTGGTCTGTTCGATGTATGTGGTGGGGCAGGTGGTGCATGGGATTTCGTATACTCCTTGGTTTTCTAAGCTAATTATGTCCTTGGGGTTTCTTAGGATGGTGGATATTTTTCTGTCTGTGTAGAATGCTGTTTTGATGTTGTGTTTTTGGAGGACCTTGCTGATTCTGTCTGTGGTCCCTCCTCCCATACTTAAAAGGGATGGGATTCCGTCGAAACGTCGCTCCTACACCTTTAGTTCTACGCGGGAAAAAACCCGAATAACCAAAGATATATATATATATATATATATTAATTAGCAAGGTGCATTCAAAAAGCCTTGACAAATTCTTAACACACACACACACACACACACACACACACACACACACACACACACACAGACATATATATATATATATATATATATATATATATATATATATATATATATATATATATATATCCCCATATTTTTGTACCCACTGCAAAATTATATTATAAAAGTAAGATGTATTAAATAAAGGTTAAGCGGAAGATATCTTTGTGTCCAACAACAACTTTAAGTGATAGTCAGGTATGAGTCTACCCTCCTCACCACATGCCACTGGGATTACTTAAAGGGGAATTCCTATACAAAGGTAACATGAGTCCACACTGAAATTAGATATTGAATCAGTGAAATATTTTTTCCCCCTATCAAACTTGCTTAAACATAGTACTTTGTGTTGAAATGACAAATAAATAGGGAACTTAAAGAAAAGAAACAAGCCCATCTATGGTAAAAAGTATTACCCTTTCCTTCTGAAAGATAAACCTTCTAAAAAGTGACTGTTTCCTAAAGGCTCGTGAATGAAAACATTATAAATTTCAGTAAAACAACAGTAACTTCAGGAGCATAAATTGTCTGAGAAACTCTAAGGTATTATAGCCCCATATTGTGTAACAAATTAGCTCATGTTATAAAACAGAAATATTAACACATTCTTTTGACCATCGACCATTATTCAGTTAGCTTTGACTGCTA
Organism: Vipera berus; assembly: GCF_964194415.1. Classification (NCBI taxonomy): domain Eukaryota; kingdom Metazoa; phylum Chordata; class Lepidosauria; order Squamata; family Viperidae; genus Vipera; species Vipera berus. The sequence continues at coordinate 42,226,635 of NC_138203.1, read as the reverse complement.
GCTAGCTGCTTTGTATAATTGATATGTTCCTATTCAGTTTGAAAAACAGCAACATAAAATTGAGAAAAAATCTCTATCCTAATTAATGACATAACGCATATATGTTTAATTTGTAGAAATTGACTTATTTAAACAGCTATCATACTTAGGCTACCAATATGGAACTCAGCTAAGGCTGATTAATAATAGAAGCAAGAGACCAAACTAAGAAGATGCTGAAGATCCAACGTAAAGACCTTGAGCTGATTATCCATAGCCAGCAGCAAAAACAAAATCAACAAACAATTGAGCAAACAAGCAAATCAGAATGTGGTAACAAGTAACAGCTCTGATGTTTGCCCAATACAACAATTTTCTACGTAACTAAAAAAAAGCAAAAAACACATGTACTTTCATATAATTAAAATTGATGTTATGTATGATAGGGTTCCACAAATCATTTATCTCATGAAGGCATGCAATCCAAAAGTTTTTTGAGTCTTTAGGGTAGAAATGTCAAAAGTAGGGTCAATTTTTTTTTGGGGGGGGCAGCCTATTCCAATTCATTAACAATTTTTTTTTACACCAAGGAGGGCTTATAATTTAATAATGGCAACCTTTGATATTTTTGATAAATTTGTGGCATTTTCTTCATAATCTAAGTATGTTCTCAACCTTCCTTTGGAAAAGAAATAATCTACTCGCAAATGTAAAAAGGTTTGACATATTTATCATGAAGCAATAGCCTGTTAAGAAACTCCAAGGCTGGCCTTCCGGATGGCAAGGCGACGCCGGAGGCAGCCATTTCTTGGCTGTCAGCCTCGTGGCTCCGTAGAGTCGCTGAAAACAGCGCCGATCAGCTGTTCGGTGGCTTGGAAGCCCCCACCTTGGGAGAAGAGGAGGGGGTGAGCGTCCAGGTAGGGGTAGAGCTTTCCGGGGCCGCCAGAACTTAGAGTTTTGGTGGCGGAAGGATTGAGCCCCCCCGAAGCCTGGGCATGCTCCGGACTGCGAGGCGTCTCTGCTCCGGGTTTTTTGGAGCAGAACAGGGCGTTCGCAACCATCCCTGCTAGCAAGGAAGAGCTTATGAGAACGAGGACGCAGGCAGAGCGATGCAGGAGATTTTGGTGAAGATGATGTTTTGATCTTTAACTCAATGGACTTTGCTGAATCTGCATGTGAAAGTGCGTAGTTAACAATAGAGGGTGATAATGGCGGCTATATTTTCTAAAGTTCCTGCTCTGAGGCAGCAGTCTTCGGTGAAAACTTCATTGTCCTCTGCATCTGAATCTGTATCAGCTTTTACAGTAAAAGATTTGCAGAGTTTGCTCCAAGAAACTATGGAAAAGCAAATGCAACAATTTGTTGAGATAATGGAGAAAAAGTTGGAGGAGAAGTTTACAGAGAAATTAGCAGAAATGAGAGCAGACATCACATCTGCAACGTTAAATATGGCTAAAAGCATTGAGATTTTGGATGAAAAAGTGGAAGATCTTGTTCAAAATGATGCTAGAATGGAAGCCAAAATGACAGAAACTGAAAATATGATAGCGAAAATGGATTATGATTTGATTTCGACACAGTATTCTCAGATGGAGCTTGCTTTGAGAATCAGAGGCCTAAAAGAAAATCCTAAGGAAAATTTGACGAAAATGGTTTCTGAGGTTTTGGAAGGGGTGTTGGAGCGACCAGCAGATGAAATAATGGAAGATATAGATAAAATCTTCCGTGTTAATTCGTGGATTGCAAGACAAAGGAAATTACCCAGAGATGTGGTGGTTTATTTCACAAAGAGAAAGATTAGAAATGAAGTTATCCAGGCCTCCTATAATATTGATTTTGTAATGGATGAGCAAAAAGTTTTGATTTTAAAAGAGATTCCTGCAAGAATTTTAAGAAAAAGGAAGGAATTTGCTTTTTTGACACAAGAATTGAGACGACGTGATATTAAGTTTAGATGGCAAATACCAGAGGGTATGGTGGTGACTTATGAAGGTACGAGGCATTGTCTTACCATGGTGATTCAGGCACGTGACTTTTACAGTAATGTTTTAAAAGCAGTCCCCATATCGTCTTTGGAGTCTACAAAGAAAAAAGGTGACAGAGAGCCTCAACGTTCCAGAGAGAATCCACAAGATGTTGAAGGGTTAACGCAGACAGATGTGAAAGCTACAGGAGTGGGTCAAAATTCATCACCATGGGAGAAGGCCAGAAATTGGAAGAGGTGTGCTGCTTCTGGAAGAATGAAGCAAACCTGAGGATTTAGTTGCATAATTGCAAGAGATAATAATGTAATAAGGATGCTAGAAGGATTAAGTATGTGGGGATTCATTTTTCACCCTTATAAAATAATTATATAATATTTTGTGTTGCTTTAGTTTTAAGATGATTATGAAAATTTAATTGGGAAGATTTGTAGTAGTGTTTATTGATATTCTGTAGGTTATGCTTTGTTATTTGGATGGAAAGTTTTAAGCCTGGAAGGTAGTGTATGGTATTTTAAGTTGTATAATACATTAGGAGAAGGAAAGGTTGTATAAATTTGGTTTTAGTATGTTAAAGCTTAGTTGGATAGAAGAATAGTTTTATAAAACTGATATAAATTGTTTTATGTGTGATTGAAATTAATTTGTAATACTTTTATGGGCAATATTGGAGTAGGTAATAGAATATAAGAATATAAGAATGATGTGATTATATAAAAAATTTTTTAAGTTTGGAAGTAATCTATGGTATTTTAATTTGTATAATATATTAGGATAATATGAACTTAAAGCTTAGTTGGGAAGAAGAACAGCGTTAGACAATTGATATAAATTGTTTTATTTGTGATTGTTTTTATTGGGTAGATTGAAAAGTATTATATTGTTTTTGAATAATTATTGATATGATATATATATATGTTTGGAGTTTATCTATATGAGTTAAAGTTCGATAGTTTATATAGTTCAGGATTGTTTGCGTAAGCTAGATTATGATTGTTTGTATTTTTATACCCTGTATTCTGCTCTGGGAAGTGGGGGGGGGAGGGGAAAGGGAGGGTGGGGTTGGGGAGGGTTGGGGAGGGTAGGAGGGAAGGGGGCTGGGGGGGTTTTCTTTTTCTTTTCTTTTTTTTGTTTTGTTTTTGTTGTTTGTTAAAGATAAAATGTATTCTAAAACCTTTTAATAAAAAAAAAGAAACTCCAAGGCTTTTTTTTTGTATTTTGCATTGTATGTATATAGAAATGTATCCTGCCTCACTAAAGAAAGATTTTGAGAAAAGAAATATGAAACAGGAAACTTTGTTCATATGTTTTTGGGCTGGGCCTTTTAAATTGATTTTTCTCCCCACTTTCATCAACTCAATCTGTCAAGTTTTTGGTCCCCCATCTCTCTGTACTCCGCCTTCTGCCATGTTATCTCTCTCACTCTAGTTTTTATGCAGAGCTAAGAAGAATAAACAAAACTGTTGAGAAAAACCTGTCCATTTGCATTCAGAACCTCTAAGGGCTGGTACAGGTTATAGGCTGCCTGTTCCTTATCTGTAATGGTCAGAATAATGTTTATATGAGAACAAAATTATTATTATCCCTAAATTGCAGATTGTATTACTAATTTCCCTGAGATCTGAACTGAGCTTGCTTAGGCTTTGCACAATCATACTGCAGCTTGATAAACAAATGCTTTGGATATTGCTTTGAATTATTTGGAATGGATTTTCGCTATAATATTCTGCAAAGTTATTTGGAAGAAAGTTTCATTAAAACCAAGGCAGTTTCATTGAAAATTAATTATAGTTCTCATTAAACCATCATCATATCAGATAAATTTGCAACCCAAATATTAACAGCATGGTATTTCCCTAACTAGAAAGCTGTATACAGTTCAGCACTTAAAAAACCCCACACCAATATTATTCCATGCTGTATGTTCATATAACCTTGTACTTCTCAAATATATTGGAACTATAATTCTCATATAAGTCGGTATGTTCTAGATCAGTCAGATGCCCTTCAAACCTTCTGCTTTAGCTAATGTAGTCAAAGACACAGGCCTAGAATCCTAATTACTCTTGCTCCAGGTGTTTTGACTTATTTGAAAAATACTGTTTTCTCAACTAAATGGTCTCAACTAAAAGACCATGCAGGCATGACAGTTTACTAATATGTATTATTTTCTGTTAATTTGAATATTCTATTTTAAATTATACTTACCTTAATTATACACATGGCTCTAGTTGTGTAGCCCATTTTGATATAAAAGCTTCAGAGCTTCTGATAAGGGAGTTAATCCAGCCAATGCAACTACACCTGCTTCACTCTGCTAACAAACTGGCATCTGAAACCTAAAGAGTGTCTGACCTGACTTATTGTGTCTTTCCCATTAGCAAAAGAGTCATATCATCACTGGGCTAAAGGTGAATTGCCTAGAGACACCATTGGAATGATTTTTTTGCAGTCCCATTTTGTCAGATATTCAAACCACTTCATTGGTTTTGAAGAGTGGAGACCTTTAACAATGTCGTGTTTGTATATGCTCAAAATACTGGGGAAGGATACTTGCTGCCGATCTGCTCAGATGAATGCACCAAAATACACATTCCAGAATAAAAGAATTTCTCTGGCATGTATTTTTTTCTCCAATCATACATTTTGCTTGACAAGATTATTATTTCAAGAGAAAGGAAATATGGAAGATGACAATTGTGCTGACACCTTTATCTTTATTCCTGAAGTTGAATATACCCACTAATGCTTTCAAATGCGTAGGGGTATCTATACATTGGAATGTTGATGTTCATATACAAGGATCAGTTAAGCAGAAGGTTTGAAGTAGAAAGTCAAAAACACAGACTGGGTTTCTGCTTCTTGAACCTGCCAAGATGCTTTCTATGGTTGCCAGTTTTCCACTGAAATGTTGCCCTATATTTATAGTTTTCTTAATCCCTACAGCAAAAGAGCCTAATATTCATTTAAAACCCAATAACAATTAAAACCCCCAATAACAATTAAAACCTGCAATGAGCAACTGCTCCAGCTTTGTTTATTGCAGACATAAATAATCATACTCCAATGAACATGTTAGCATCTATGATCTTTTCCCCGAATTAAGGTTGCCTGGAGACCGCTTGCTTTGGCTACTGTAAATATGACATGAATTATTTCCAGGAAATGGTGTTTTACATGCTGGGTTTGAAGTAAATTATTTTCTTCTAATATACCTACACAACTGTCACAAGAAATTACACTGCAGATTTAGTGATGTTAAGTGTCAATTGTAATTTGGTGACAGCCATTTTATTGGCTATGAATATTGCTCTGCCAGGACCTGCTTCTCAGTATGGAGGCCACCGTATCATTAAAAACCAGTGATCCTTCACTGATGACATAATTTGACTGGCAGGGAGAGGAGCAGTGAGGGGCTCACTTCCACCTGCACAGAATCTGCTGCGTGTCAGAGATGAATTTGCCTTCAAATTAAAAACAGCACAGCAGACTAGTGGCGGTGATTTTGCTTGATTTCTTTTAAGGAGTTTCTCTGGAACGGTTACTGAGCAGCTGATAGGAGTCTGCTTTAATATGTCAAACATATATATTGTGCAGCCTGTAAACATTTCAAATTTTTTTAGCCAGATGGCATAAAGTGAGTTATCTGTGAAATAGTTTTCAGCTGAATTGAGTCACATATCTTTTTTTTCCTTCCGTTGCCTGCATACTCATCTACCCGTCCCTTCTTTTGTCTGTAGTACTACCTCTGCAATAGGCTCAGGGTATTAAATTTAATCTGTTAAAATGGGAAAAAACATAAAAACCAGTGTTTTAACAGATAAGATAAATCATGCAAGCAGCGTAAAAATTTACAGTAAGAGCAAACCCATAATCGTACATTCTGAAAATTTTATAAACTGACAATTCAAGTTATGTGTTTTATGCTAATATACAGAACAGCAAGATCTAATAAACTCTGTTATACTCATAAATAGTGGAAAATCTGAATAGTGGAAATCACACCGACACATAGAACATGCACTTTGCCTGTGAAAAAGGAAATAGATTCTAAGACTTAGTAAATTTAAATCAATACAGCAGCATTCCATTTTCAGTATTTAAATTAAATTTTTTGCTGCAAGGCATTGGAAGGAACAAAGCAAAGTACCTTAAAAGAAAGTGTTTCCCTGGTAATTTCACCTAATTTCACACCTATTTGGCAGTTTCTCTTAGCCAATTGGTTTAGTTGAATATGCTGACAACAGTTATCCCCTCAAGAATGATCTTGCTGCATAAGGTGTTTCCTCCTTTGATTTACTCTTTAAATATAAGCACTGAAAATAACTTTTCCTCCAGTTTTACCACCATCTTACCATTTAAATATGCTCTTACATTTTTGCTATTGCCATTCTACTTAAACAAAACAAAACCCCAGATCATTTTTCTGAACAATAAATAGCATAAATTATTCAACCAATTTCAGTCCAGTGACATAAATAATATTCTAGTCAACACACTACTTATGACAAATGCTTTGTCTAAAAGACACATACCATTGAAAGTTTAATCAGAAGCCTAAAACATTTCAGTCTTGATCAGTTTTTTTTTTCTTGGCAAGAAGTTAAGATATCTTTTTTTGGGTTAATATTCTTCCATCTTTCAAGACTTGAAGGAAAAGGGGATATTAAGGCCATCTTTATTCACTTATGGATAAATGTCATTAAAAAAGCTTTTCCTGGCAAAATCTTTTAACTTTCTGAAATATTGGTCCATAATGTTTCAAGACATCCATCTGAAGCAGTAAATTAGACTTCATTATAATCTAAAATATCCAGTTTAAAACAAAAAAATCAGAAAAAATGAGTTGTAACAAATCTTTCTTCCATTCTCTCTTTTGGCAATGTATATCTATTAAAAAGCAGAAAAGTAAATAGGAATCTCAGAATGTTTATGTGAGTCCACATAAGGGGTCCACATAAGGTATAAAAAAACCCAATACAATATTGTATTGCATGTAAAAAAGGGCAGATCGTTGATACTAATATTGACTCTTTATCTCCTCTCTGGGTATGCCTACATGCCCAATTATCTTGTGATCCTCTTATTTTGAGATAATGCCATTGTGATGTGGAATGACATAACTTGCTAAATGTTCTACTTATAGTAAGTGGAAGACAATCAGGGTCAAGCCATTCAACTCTGAATCTTTCTTGATGAATTAAGGCCAGATATTATTTTTCACTCTAATTTACCTTAACAGTTGTAATGAAGGCAAACAATGGGAAAGTCATATGTCTCATTCATTTTGAGCGGCACTGGGTCAAAATAACCAAAATGTTAATAAGTGACTTGGGATTAATATAGGTGTTGGCCTAACATTAGCTCCTATTATAAGTTCATGAATATCCTGAAAGGTTTGATTTTATACACAAAATGGAATTTCTTTCAGGCTGATAATATATAAACTAAACTCCCAATTTGATCATGCTGTAATTTTTTTTAATTACAGTATCCCCAGTATTCCATAGTACAATACTTAAGATCAGGTATGATGTATGAAACCATTCATTAAATCAATATAAATACAACATAAAACACACATACAAGAAATTGACATGTACTGTAATTGCACCCGTAGTAATAAAATGTTCACCCAAGATTGGCAAATCATCAGATTGTCACTTCCCTCAGAGTAGTAAAAAGGGCTTCTCAGGAAAATGCACTGCATCTACAGAAAGGTATTTGTTGTTCAAGAATCCATTGCAAGCAAAGGTTTATGCATCCTTGCTTCATGTTTCAATAGATCCCTAAGTGATCTGCAATTGATACTGTTTTATTATTTACTCTTGGAAAGGAGCTGTATTGAGCAGCTTTGTTGCAGCACCATAAAACAAGAATTCAATACCTAGTTCAAGTGCAAAGAAAGGATACCTACCTCTCAGCTTTTTGAAAAAATTTCTTGCTATCAGAATTTCCTGCTATCAGGTATCCTTATGGCAACTTGTCACTTTTGTCAGAATGATGTCAGTGGCATTACAACACTGTGGTGCAAGCTCTGTCTCTTTTGGATGTGTGTGATGATGGAATGCATACAGGATGGGGCAGAGCATGCATCAGGATTATATGACCCAGCTCATATCTGCCTCCTATTGCCCTCTTTATTGAAACCATTGATATCTGTTTTTTAAAAAAATCATAATATAAATTCATAGTGTGCATATATGCATTGCAACATTTTTTAAAATTGTGAAATGCGTGGAACAAAATATAAGAATGATACATTGAAATTATTTCTGGAAGAACTGAAATAGAAAATAGACTATTTGAAAATTATTCAAAAGCCATTTTTGAAATAAATGAGGCTAATTTAATTTGAATCTCAAGATTGTAAATAATTTCCTCTCAGTTAACACATTTTGCCTTTAAATGTATGTTATATAAACACATCTAATGTATAGAACACAACAGTAGTACTTATTTATTTAATTAATTTATTAATATTTTAAAACAGCCAAATAAAAGAACTCTCTGGGAGGTTTGCAATAAACACAGTAATTAATACACTCTGAATTTTAAAAAAAACATATGTGATAATATCAAACCAAACACAAAACAAAATACTATATATACTAGGCAGCAACAAGTTAGTTGTTCAAAAACTAAGAATTAAAATACAGTTAAATACATTTAAAAAGTTGCCACAGTTCTTTTCCTCATAGAAGTTCATGTCATTTCACTTGTATCTGAATGAACCTTTATTATCAAAGTACAACATGTGTACAATGAGATTAGGTGAGGTGACCTAATGTGGGAGGGTGGCACATTGGATGACCTTAAAGTTCTGGCAGTTGTATACATACAGGAAAAGGCATTCCCTCAGGTAACCTAGTCCCAGGCTGTTGAGGGTTTTAAAGCTAAAAACCCAGCACTTTGAATTTGTTTGGAAATAGACTGGCAGCCAGTGCAGATGTATATTCACATTGGCCTGTTGCAAGGTAATATTGCAGGTGGTAAATCAGCCAAACCTGATAAAAGGCACTCTATGTCACTGAGGCCATTTGGTCTCTGGTTACATCTCTAGTGATGTATCTAGAAGCATCTCCAAACTGTGAACCTACTTCTTTAAGGAGAATGCAGACCATTTCTGCCCATGCACTGCACCACTCAGCTAGATAGATGCATCATTACCACAAAAAGTAGTTTGGTTTTGTCTGAACTGATTATATACTATTAAGTTGTCATTGACTCTTAGCAACAACATGGATAAATTTTCTTGATGATGATTTATTCCCGACCTGGTTCTTCAGATCTTCAAGCAGCACACTCATTACCTGTAATGATATGTGAGAATAACTTTGAGGGTGAGGGGATGAGATGCTGCCTTAGGAATCATCAGATAAAAGGGAAAAGAGCCCACAACTGCTCAATGGGCAATGAAAGAAACTGAAAAAGGATCTATCCTTATGTACCAGATAGTCAAAAGTGATATCAGGATATTTGTATTTTTAGACTTGCAAGATTCTGTAAGTTTAGCATTACAACAATGTACAACTACTATTTTGGTTGTGTCTCCTGTTTAGTTTACCTGGGAGGGCTAACATCAATCATGAAGAACAGCTATATGGTGTGCCACAGAAGGTCTTCTCCTGTACGGCACCTAAACTCCAGAATGATTTTTTTCAGTATTTAGGAAAAGAGAAAAAACTGCATCTCTTTTGCCAAGCTGTTAATGGTTAATTGATTTTAACGATTCTGATTTTATAGAATCAGTACAATTAAAATCAATTAACTGTTAAAAGCTTGGCACAAGCTTTTATATTTGTATTTTTTATTGCTGTAAGCCAATTTGAGTGCTTATAGACAACAAAACAATTATAATAACAATTTTTTGGCAGTAGTTCACCTCAGAATCAATGCAACCTACTTTTGAGTAAGCTGTTGTGGGATGACCTTAAGACATCAAACTGAAGGAGTCAAAATTAAATTTATGAAAGAAGGGAAAAATACTGAAATAAAATCAGACCAATGCATTCCTTCATTCATTTTCTGTTATTGAGGCAAAAGGTCATACTATGTAAATTATTTTACTAGATTATTGAGGAGACCTAGTTGAATTTCCAACTCTGTCTCTAACAAAGTCAATTGCTATTTTTTCCATCATAATGTCTCTCTTAGATTGTGAGAAAAAAATAAAGAGTTTGGAGTAATATAGTTAACTCATCTTATGTATTATGGTTCCTTATACATTACATCACTACATTTTCTCTCGATATAATATTAACTACAATTTTTCCATAACCTTTAGTATAAACAACCATTCAGCTGCCATATATAAATTGTATAGTGGGTTAGGATGCTGAGCTTGTCAATCAGAAGGTCGGCAGTTTGGCGGGTCGAATTCCGAGTGCCGCGTAACAGAGTGAGCGCCTGTTACTCGTCCCAGCTTCTGCCAACCTAGCAGTTCAAAAGCACATAAAAATGCAAGTAGAAAAATAGGGACCACTCCGGTGGGAAGGGAACAGCGTTCCGTGCACCTTTGGTGTCTAGTCATGCCGGCCACATGACCACGGAGACGTCCTCTGACAAGTGCTGGCTCTTTGGCTTTGAAACAGAGATGAGCACCGGCCCCTAGAGTCGGAAACGACTAGCACACATGTGCAGGGGAATCTTTACCTTTACCTATATTAATATTTGTATCCCAAATTCTTAAATGTTTACCTTAAATTTTACAATTTTACTTATTATATGTCTTTATAGATTGTTTTATTCTTAAAAGTTGTGACTCTTTTGTGTTTTGTTTTGCTAGTCAATGATTGAAATAAAATGACTGACTATGGTTAAGTTCACATTTTTAACCATGCTAGATGATAGCACTTAGTGGATCTCAAGAAGCTAAGAAAAATGGATCTGGGCAGTCTTGAATGGATCTGGGCAGTCTTGGATTAGAGACACGAACAGATCATCAACAATAAGCTAGACTAGAAAGTAAAAAAACAAAACAAAACATTCCCCACCACCACCCAATGTTGTCCCCAAAGAGTCCTACCTGAACATACTCATAGAAACATCAGGTATCAAGTGAACTCAAAGCAGATTCATCTTTTACCATTTGTGATGGGGGAGAAAACTGAACAATTAAAGATACAATGGCTTGCTTAAGGATATAAAATAAAAAATAAATATAATATAAATATAAAATAACTTTGTGTGGTAGTGAGGTTTCTAGTTCCCTATGTATTTCACTGTACTTGTATTAGTATGTGTACTGATTCTTCATTCTGGGCTATATTGCTAATTTTTGCAGATCAGGAAAGGTATCTTTTATAGATCAGTAGTTGCTTTTACATAAATGCTATTTAAGCAGTAATTTTTTCCCTTTTGTAAGAATAGGAGAAGAGAGACTAGAAAAAAAAAGATGCTAGAGAGTAAAGGGGTGTTTTCAGTGACTGCCCCCACCACTGCTTGCTTCAGCCCACACAGGATGCAGTCTCCAGCAGATTAGCTCTCAGAGCACAGAGTTCTCAATCCAAGAAAGTTTGTTCATTTTTGTCTTAATGGCTGTCTGCCATTGCATTTTGGCAGAAAATGCTGTTGCTGAATTAAATATGAAATATATTTTTATAAGGTTGGGGAGTGGCATATGTAGTCTATAGCCATTGGTTGCTTCTTGTATTATTTTGCAGTTCATGTAACCTTGGGGTTATATAAAGAACCACAGATAATTTTCTAACTAGATCAAAAAGCTGTTTAGGAGTGGGACAATAAGTTTTATTTAGCCTCCCACTCCTCTGACTTTCAAACAGTTGATGATCATGAACTTTATGGTGCATTATGAACTCATAGCTGTAGCCTTTAATTGCAACAAGATCTCAGTATGTAAAGACATGTCCTAATAAGATGGAATTTGCAAACCTGTGTCTGCTTCAACTGAAAATGGTTTGGCATCATCCCCATACTTTAATAGTCATTCACTTTAAATACACTGTGCTCTTTTCTGATAAAACTTGGAAGTTTTTCCCTTGAAAAATGATGTGTCTTATAGATTGTATAGACTAAGCAATTTTAGCTAAGGCAGGGCAATAAAAAACATTCTTGCCATGGATTCATTCAAGGTGCAAGGACAGGTATTAACCTTGGTCTATTATACCATTTATTTTTTAAGCCAAGATGAAAAAGGAAAAAGAATGAAAGGGAGAGAGAAGAAACAGAGTAAAAGCATCAGTATTTAAATACCCCACTTTCATCTGTGAAAAAACATATACAAAATCTTGAAATGGATAAAGACTAATAATGCAATATATTTGTGGTATCAATTATAAATTACTGCTTTAAACTATTAGCATTATATAAAGAACTATATAGTACCTCAGACATGGGCTTCTGGAGGTGGAGAGTTAAATTGTAAAATTATGCAAATTATTGGATGCCTGTGAATTCAGAGACAGAATGCCCACCCTAAGACAAATCACAACCACATGATGCACCAAGGTTCTGGGCCAGTGGCTCCACCCACCCGCCCCTCCCCTAAGGAACTGATAAGAAAGTCCTCTCATCCCTCTGTCATGCCCAACATAATCAGATTTTTAATTTCCTTAGCTTGTGTCCATAGGCACAAGTATAGATAATTTTATTTAGCCATCACTTAATACTTGGCTTCTCTACCATGGCTGTATTAAGTGGACCAACATTATTTTTTTTGAGCTTTTTAAAAATGTGTTAAATCTCAAAACCTGGATTACCATTTTTGACATGCTTCTATTTTGAACAATTTCATTCCATTTAGATCTTGTCTCAAGATAACCTAAGATTTCATGTGTGCCAAGTTATATGTACAATTATGCATATTAAGAGCATTATTAATAACAGCAAAACCATTTTTGTGGCTTAAAATTGCAAAACTATTGAAGAAATCGTATAATATATGAAAATGTATGACATTAAACAATGGTTGGATTAGATTTATCTGTTTTGACAGATACATTGAACGGGACAGAGAGAAGGAAAGAAAGATTTGTTTATGTATCTTCTTATCTAATTGGGCATACATGTGAAAAGACTTGTTTCTGCACATCCATAGATAAAGGTCTAACTCTCATTCATCTTTTATATTTTGCTGCCTGCTCCACTTTAACAATATTTAGAAAATGAACATAATGCAGTGGTCTTGCTAGGCCATGTCCAGGTTTATAGAAACATACTACTTCCAGCAGTGATCTGCAGAAGACAATGGTGATAAAAATTTAGAAATCATTCAAGCTTTGCCTCCATATTGAATATTGAATTTAAATGCACATTATCACACACACAAAACTATGTATGTGCACTAATATCCGCTCACAAGAATGAAAGTGGTTGGCAATTGCTTTTTTTAGAACAAAGTGATCAATATGGCAGTAGGGCATTATCCAATGGCACATCGTGGTAGCCTTCAGTCTGGACATTATCAGTTGTCATCAGAGGGTTTCACTCTGTATATGTTTTTGTTACATTAACTTATACCTGAGCTACCTTTAATACAGGACAGGAACAAAAATGGAGTTTTAATGTTTTCTTGTTTACAGTTGGTTCAAAAAGTAAAATGTGGAGAAAGCGTGTTACAGGTTGAATGTATTAATTTATAATGCACCCTATCTGTCATGGTCTTGCATCTTTCAAGCCAATGGCAATGTTCACTGTATTGGGCTAGTCACTCTGTCTCTTCCCCACTCACCTGAGGGGAAACTAGGGAAAGGAAGGAGCAAGGTATGTTTGCTGCCTTGAATTATAATACAATGTGATGGGATATAAATACATAAATTAAAATGTTCTGTATGAAAAGATGATTGCTAACATTGGAAGAAAGGTTTCTGAAATATGATTGGCTCATGCCATGAAGGATTTGAAAGGAAAATTAATGACATGAAGAACTTAGTTGGAACATAATAAGACAGTGCATTATGTTTAGCATATGCTAAACTGAATAGTATATAGATTCTATTTTCAGTGAATGCTATAACATAGCTAGACAACCTTGTAAGTTATACCCTGAATCTTTCCTATACCATCCTTCAGCCTTGTGGACTCTTCATAGTTTATTAACAAAGTTGATTGTTTAGCTTTTTGATAAAATTTGCTGATAAATTGCTTTTTAAGACTTAACAGTTTTTTTTAAAAGTAATGCTTTTTCTATTCCATTTTTAAAGATTTAAAAAGTATATTTTTTAAAAAAAAGAAAACATCTGCCGTCAAGAAGCACAATTCTATCGCAAAAGGTAGGATTAGGCTCACTGATTTTAATCTTTTACTGGCAATTGCTTGCAACAACTACATTTTCTCTCTCTGACAGTGTCACCACTATCATGATCCTAAGACATTTATATGGCTGTCTTGTAATGGATTTCTATAGAACTTCCTTCCAAATACAACTGATTAGGACTGCATTCTAAAACCGAATACTTTTCTTTCACACAAATCTCTTATGATCTGACTAAATTAATGAAACATGTTTTCTGGGAGGAGATAATGTAATTTATATTCCCTCATGCTGCCACTTTTTTTTTTTTTTAAAAAACCACACTGAACATTTGTTCGTGCAAATGAGCAGGAACATTCACAAAAGAGATGTAATGGGCCAGTTTACTGCTATACCTAAGGATATCTCAGGCTGCATTGAATTATAGGTTCATGAGGGAGATAATATTATCAGGTCACAGTAATGCTAAGCGGTATTACACTTTAGCAGATAATTTCTGGGGAAAGGCTTACATTTGAAATGAAACGTAAAAGAGCAAAATATGTCTAGCTACAATGCTGTCTGAAAAAATATTTATATTTATATTCAACCCCCTCAGCTAGATTTTCAGACACATCTCTGCTTAAAAAGCAGTCACCTGACAAAAACAGTTCTAATTATTACCCCCCTGGGCTAACATTTTTCAGAGTGACTGGCTAAAATGCACTCCAGCTCATAATTTCTATCTCTGACAGTGGAAGACATAACCTAGTTTCCTTTAATGCAAAAGTCTCTAATCAAGAGGGCAGGACCTTGTTCAGTATAACACTGAAGGGGGAAAATACAATTTGAGCACAAGGAAATTGCAGACATAGGTTGATGCCCTACCATTCATTCTCACATATTTTTGTCCAGGTTTAAATATCTAGTTTTATTTTATACTAAATAATAATTGGGATAAATCCTGGATTTTTTTTCCTCCAGAGATTTTATATTATAATTATAAAAGTAGCCGTGCTGTAATATTAATTAGGAAAGCGTGTATTTGCACATAGCCATTAATAAACCTGATCTGTTAATTTGTAGTGATATTGATCAGGAAAATAAAATTGAATGATGTCTATTCTGAGAGTGAGTATGAAAATTCTTTGATTAATTTAAAATAATTCTGACAAATTGTAATTTTAACAGTATGCTCCTAGCTCTCTGCAACTGGCAAACACTGGGAAAAATAGGGCTCAGAAGATAAAATAATAATTTTATGTTGGTTGGACAGGCTTGGGTAATGTTAAGAATTTCATCACGAGCAGGATCTCATTTATTTATTTGATTTTATACATTCCTGCAAAAGAAAACAAAACATAACAAAACAAAACAAAAAACTAATGGAATCTCTTCCCTGTAGCTGGGCTCATATACTACACTAAATCAGAATGAGATTAGTCACTTTTGGCTTAGTGAAATGTACAGTCTTGCCATAGTGCCTTGTAAACACTGTGAATGGCTTATTATTTATTTATTTATTTATTTATTTATTTATTTATTTATTTATTTATTTATTTATTTATTTTTATATACCGCCCTATTCCCGAAGGACTCAGGGCGGTTTACAGGGCAAAGTTAAAAGACAAAATAAGAGTTAAAAAAGAATTAAAATAAGATTAAACAACAATTAGTAGCCCAAAGTTTAAAAATTTAAAAGTTTAAAAATTAAAACCCCTCAGTCCAGGCCAGATAAATAAAATAACCAAGTTTTTAGGTCCCGGCGAAACGAAAGAAGGTCGGGGGCAGTCCGGAGTTCCACAGGCAGATCGTTCCACAGGGCAGGCACTCCCACAGAGAACGCCCTTCCCCTGGGGATCACCCGCCGGCACTCACTGACCAGCGGTACCCTAAGGAGGCCCTCCCTGTGAGAGCGCACAGGACGATGGGAAATTGATGCTGGCAGCAGGTGCTCCCTAAAATAATCCGGACCCATGCCATTTAGGGCTTTATAGGTCATCACCAGCACCTTGAATCTCACCCGGAGGGCAACCGGAAGCCAATGCAGCTTGCGGAGGAGAGGTGTTACATGGGAGTATTGGGAGACTCCCATCACAACTCGTGCGGCTGCATTCTGCACCAGCTGAAGCCTCCGAGTGGTTCTCAAGGGCATCCCCAAGTAGAGAGCATTGCAGTAGTCTAACCAGGAGGTCACAAGCACATGAGTGACTGTGCGTAGGGCATCTTGGTCCAGATAGGGCCGCAAGATAGGCGGACCTGGGCAAAAGCCCCCCTGGTCACGGCTCCTATATGATCTTCCAAAGTGAGCCGTGAGTCCAGGAGGATGCCCAAGTTGCAAGCCCTATCAACGGGGGTTAACACCTTACCCCCCAAAGTTAAAGATGGACAAAACTGGTTCATCCGAGATGCCGGTATGCACAGCCACTCAGTCTTGGCGGGATTGAGTCGAAGCCTGTTTCTCCCCATCCAGACCTGTACCACCTCTAGGCAACGGGACATCACGTCCAGGGCATCACTGGGTTGGTTCGGGGTGGAAAGAAAAATCTGGGTATCATCAGCATACTGATGATACCTCACCCTGAAACCACGAATGAGCTCACCCAGCGGCTTCATGTAGATGTTGAACAAGAGGGGAGAGAGAACCGACCCCTGAGGAACTCCACAAACGAGAGACCTCGGGGCAGACCTCTGCCCTCCCATCAACACCGACTGAGAGCGGCCCAGGAGGTAGGAGGAGAACCACTGTAAAACAGTGCCCCCCACTCCCAACCGCCTGAGACGCCGCAGTAGGATACCATGGTCGATGGTATCAAAAGCCACTGAGAGATCTAACAGGACTAGGACAGAGGAGCATCCCCTGTCCTGAGCCCACAAGAGATCATTCACCAGCACGACCAATGCCGTCTCCGTGCTGTACCCGGGCCTAAAGCCCGATTGGTACGGGTCTAGATAATCAGTTTCCACCAGGAACAAAGGAAGCTGATACGCCACCACGCTCTCAACAACCTTCGCTAGAAAGCGAAGGTTGGAGACCGGACGATAGTTGTTTAAAATAGCTGGGTCCAGGGCAGGCTTCTTGAGGAGGGGCCTCACCACTGCCTCCTTCAAGGTGGCGGAGAAGATACCCTCCCTCAAAGAAGCAGTTATTATTGCCTGGAACCAGCTTCGTGTCTCCTCCTGAGCTGCATACACCAGCCAGGAGGGACACGGGTCCAATAAACACGTGGTGGAACTCAGTCTCCTCATGATCCTGTCCACATCATCCGGGGTCACAGGATCGAATTCATTCCAAATTACATTCTCAAGACCGCTCAATTCCTCCCCGTCAGTCTCTGCCCAGTCAGAATCCAAACCGGCCTGAATCTGAGCGATCTTGTCCACAAGATAATGACTAAACTCCTCGGCCCGCCCCTGCAAGGGCTCCTCCCTCACCTCCTGATTAAGGAGGGAGTGGGTCACCCTAAACAGGGCGGCCGGGCGATTATCTGCGGACGTGATGAGGGCAGCGAAGTAATTAGACTTCGCTGTCCTCATCGCCACGAGGTAAAGCCTCGTAGCGGTTCTCAACCGCAATCAGTCAGATTCAGACCAGCTGGATCTCCAACTGCTCTCCAGACCCCGTCTCTGACACTTCATTTCCTGGAGCTCCACAGAAAACCATGGGGCCCATCGGGATCTGCGCCGGATCAGGGGTTGCAAGGGTACAACACAGTCGAGCGCCTCGGTGGCGGCCCTTTCACAGGCATCCACCAAGGCGTCGGCCGAGCTTAATATTACGAATCCAGCCAATTTTGGTTTATAGCGATGTCTATACAAATCATCACTTAACATAGCATGTAAACATAATCTCTAAGTGGGACAAATAGCAATGCATCTGTTCCTTTCAATTTACAGGATTATAAGGTTAGACTACTATGTATCTTGTTTGTAACACTTGTGTAATTATCTTCTTAAAGAATGAAAAAATAATTAAACTGGACAAACTAAAAGCACAGGCTGTTATCTTGGGAAACAAAAATCAAATACACAGGTACAGGATGGGGTTAACATGGCTTATTAAAAGTACTTATGAAATTGATTTTGGAATAAAAGTTAATTATGAACTGAATATGAATTAGCAAAATAATGTGGTTGCAGAAAAGGCAAATTAAATTTTAGTCTGCATCAATGGAAGTTTAATTCCTAAATCATTGGAAGTAACAGTTCCACTTTACCTTGCATTAATACATTTAATCTAATATTTAAACAGAATTTTATTGATATCAAATTTAATTTTTCCTAGTCCCACTAATGATTTTGATATTGTTGGTCCATATTTGTTAGGTGAAATAAAATTATTTTAGGAGTTTTTAACCTTATTCTGATTTTAGTTCCAGGATCACTTGCCATTTAAGTAATATTTGATTAGTGTAAAACATTAGAAAAAAAAGTAGTTCTTCCTTAAGCCTTGTTGTTTTACAAAAGTCTAAATGTATAACAGTTTTTTAAAGCCTCAAAATAGCTAGCTTCTAAGCCAGGAGTTTAGTTACTTGTTTTTTTTTAACCTAGCATGTTGCATGAACCAGCCATTTATGATTTGTAAACAGTGGTTTAGGTTTACTGTGTTCTCTGAACTTAACTACTTGTCTTTATTCAGTACACTATGGCCATGCAAACCATGTTTTAGCTTGCTGTGTCATAGACAAAGGCTAGCAACTGATTTTGTACAACTGAGCTAAATGGAGGAACCACATCAGTTACTCAAATATGGAACAGTCCAGTTGAAACTACTTTAGTTAATTACTTGCTTCATTTAAGCTAGAATTTTTTTAAAAAAACATAAGTAATTACATTTTTATTACTATTATTATTTCTTGTTACTTCAGAACAATGTTATTTTTCTTTAATGCTGAATATAAGTGTAAAAAAGCATTTGTCTTCACAAACATGCCTCCTTAAGTAACACCAGCTGCCTGCAATTAGTGTAGGTTCGAGTCCCACCAGGCTCAAGGTTGACTCAGCCTTCCATCCTTCCGAGGTAGGTAAAATGAGGACCCAGATTGTTGGGGGCAATTAAGCTGACTTTGTAATAATGCCACTTGGGGTGTGTGTGAAAGCCCTAATAAGCAGGCATATACATAGAATGAAGGCTACTGCTAAGCTTGTAAGCCGCCCTGAGTGTTCAGAGAAGGGCGGGATATAAATGGAATTAAAAAAACAAAACATAGACACTTTGGGCATTG
Organism: Vipera berus; assembly: GCF_964194415.1. Lineage (NCBI taxonomy): Eukaryota > Metazoa > Chordata > Lepidosauria > Squamata > Viperidae > Vipera > Vipera berus. The sequence goes on along the minus strand of NC_138203.1, from coordinate 42,207,256 downwards.
AAATGAAAGGAGAGGCAACATTGTATTCCATTCATTTACCCCACTTGGGTTTAAAAGTACACATTAGTAAATGTAGGGACCAAATGGTTCAGGAAAAAGATTAACTTGGGAGTGGAGAAACTGTGTTACTATGGGAAGCAAATACTCCTAAAATGAAGGAGAGTTTCATTTTGCTTCATGTGTAGAGTGCCTTTGAACCACTGAGGTGCCAGTGAGATGCCACGACACAACGAATGGGGATGACATAGAAGAACCATGCAATGAATAGCTGGAGAGAAGACAACAAAAGAGCTGAGCTTTTGTAAGTGCAAGCATATTAGAGTTATCCGTATGTCTGGCTTGCTTTGTGGAAACTTTCAGTGAAAAGAAACAGATGACAATTGCCTATTTTAATGTAATATTTCCCTGGTTATAAACTGGATAGATTGTGAATGGCAATTTTGTCATTAAGTGCTGAAAAATCTTGAGAACTGTATATTTTGCATTCATATATAGCCTTTTTTTGAACTATGTCAAATTATTAGTTTTTAAACTATAAGACATCTCAAAAGTTTCATTACAAACCAAGCACAACGGAGAAAAAAACAACAACATTCTGAAACAAAGAGATAAGATCTTTTCACTATCTTACAAGAAGGTTTTATAGAATATCTTCATGACTGTATTTGTCAGGTGGGCTCCGCTGGAAGATGTCTCTTAATATTTCCAGCTGCCTTTGCTAATAATGCCACACTATGTATAATACATTTATTTACATCAGCAAGCAGATAAATGCGAAGTCTGCCATTCCTGGTAAACTATTATGAAAGCCTGAAGGGAAATAGTCTTGGGGAGTACTAGCGGTATAAAACATTGAGGGCAATATTCAGTTATATTCTGGCTGTATATTCAAAACCGCAGATTTGCTGACATTCCAATATAACCACCAAGGGCATTTTTCCTGAAAGGTGCATATATGAGCTCTTGAAAGCACATTTGCGTGAGAATCATCCACTTTGACAAAATGGTGCTTCTATAAGCAATGAGCACTTGACTGTTTTCACCATTTTGAAAAACCACAAAGGAGTGACACACATTGTTTTTCCAAGCTAAATTAAAGTACTCTATAGAGAATTGAGCTCTTGATACTTTTGCAGCTTGAGTTTGTCTGAAATCACCATTCATTGTATCTGGCCTTTATTAAAAATACTCCATCCTCTTGATTCATCCGAGCAGTAGGGATGCCTTGAGGTAGACAAAAAAGAGGTCTTCAAATCTGAGATTGGGTTATTTTTAAGGTATTTATATTATCCAGCACACAATTCTTCCCCAAATGAACCAAATAATAAAAATTAAAAATATATGAAGATATCAGGTGAACTTCTGTGACTTATGTAAAAAATACTACAGGGTGATTTAATGCTGCTATATTTTGCTTGCTGAGATATGAATCCAGAATTATAAATTAGATGAAAATTCTTTATTATTTTTTCCCCATTATGGCTTGCTATCAGATAAGGGCATCTTGTGAATGGATTCTAATATATGCTGTTCTTTTAACACTGAATCATAAAACATGCATTCTGGTTAACTATGATCACATGAATCTTGTTTAAGATGGGAACTGACCACTCAGAGCCTGTGTGTCTTTTTTTTGCATCTTGGAGTCAACCAAAGTTGTAAAAGTTGGTAATAAAACTGACTTAAAATTAGGAAGTTAGCTATTTTTGAAATGTGTGGGTATAATTTAACTTGATCTCAGGAATGATTTGGCAGACTATCCCATACCATTCTTATATGTAAGAATAGTCTAGATGGCATGGATATTATGTTAATGCCTAAATGTTTTGAAATCATGCACAAAAATGCTAATCAATAGTTCATTAAATTGGAGGGACACAGTGAATGGAGAATTTCAGGTATCAGGTCTGTTCTGTTCTCTTCCATATTTTTATTAATGATTTGAACTATGAAGTAGTTTGACCTAGACATTTTTTAAAAGCAAAATTGGCAGATTAAACATATGAGAAGCTTAAGATGCTTATTTCACTCCCCCCTTTTTTTAAAGGCACAAAATGTAAGCATTGTAAGTTGATGATGTATCATCCAAATTCTATTGGGGTGATTTTGTGGGTTTGGGAAAGTGTAAACAAAGGGCCATTGGGCCACGGTTTATCCTTCTCTGCCAATAGTTTATGTTTTATAAATCACAAGAGCTATGTTTCCCTATCACACTAAGCCAAAACTTAACAAACCACCGAAAAATAGGCAAGTATTAAAATGTGTAGAACAAAAGTATTTTTTTGCACCTAAACTTTTTTACCCCCTTTTTACCATTGCATTTAAACCACAATGTTTAAATTATTATTTTCTGCTGGCAGAGCCTTAGCAGAAGCAAAGAATTATGACATGACCCAAAATAATAACTAAAGGTAAAGGTAAAGGTTCCTCCGCACATGCGTGCTTGTCATTTCCAACTCTAGGGGCCGGTGCTCATCTCCATTTCAAAGGCAAAGAGCCAGCGCTTGTCCGAGGATGTCTCCGTGGTCATGTGGCTGGCATGACTAGACGCCAAAGGCGCACGGAACGCTGTTACCTTCCCACTGTAGTGGTCCCTATTTTTCTACTTGCATTTTTACGTGTTTTCGAACTGCTAGGTTGGCAGAAGCTGGGACGAGTAACAGGCACTCACTCTGTTACGCGGCACTCGGGATTCGACCCACCAAACTGCCGACCTTCTGATCAACAAGCTCAGCGTCCTAACCCACTGAGCCAACTAGACTCTTGCAAATCTATAGAAGTTATTAAACTAAAAGGGAATGTGGTGCTAAACTTGGTAGTTTTTTTTTTAAATCAGCCATCTAATTTCTAAACTATAACCCCATTTGGTAATTTCCAAGTTGCCATTTTATGAAATTCACAGTTATGAGTTTTGTATTCAGCTGAGCTGTTTAGGATAGTGGCAATAGTAACTATATGGACACAATATTGTAAAATTATCATATTTTTGCAATGAACTCTCTGACTTGACTATCTTCTTTTCAACTACAGCTTATCTATTTGAAACTAATAGCAACCCTAAGCCAAGACACCTTTGTATATAAATTATTTTTAGATTACTTATCATAAAATCAGTTAAAAGGAACAATAAAAATGTGTCTGCTGATGGAAAAAATCCTGCTTCAGGTAAGATTCTCTCACTAGGTTAATAGAAAACATTAGAAGGTATTGCTTCAGCTCACGAGTTAGCCTTCTTTACTTTTTTTTGCATTTCCCATAACTTTTTGATGACTTTCCACCACAGTCTGTATTCCATAAATGGGCCAAAACATCCCATTACAAACCAAATTGAAAGAAATCCAGAAAGTACAGAATTCCAACATGTTCCCCAAAGAACAGAGTCCTGCTGTACATTCTTGCTCAATTTAAATAAACTAAACTCCACTTAGTATCCCCTCCTAATGGGCACCCCCACTGGGGACTTTGTGAGATTACCACTATGGAGAAGGCCTTACTGCAGCTGGATATGTAAACAAATCCATAATCCATTTGAAAGAACTCTCACAATTTGGCAGAGTTTGTAATGTTGTTAACACAGTGTGCCAAAAGAATAACAAAGCCATCATTTTAAGTTTATTCATGGAGTTATATTAATCAAGAAATTTTCCAGAAATCACTTGTAAATGAGGGACCTTCCAGAAATTTAGCATTTGGACAAGAATGTTTCCAGATGACTGCTTGCTTATCTGCAACATGTTCCTCAAAATAAATCACAGCTTTATCCAAGTTGAATGGAGACAGAAAACACATTGCTGCTGTAGAGCAGAAAGTAAGTTCTCCTTTGATCTCTATCCACTATTTGGACTCTCACTTGCTACTTCCACTCACAGTCAGAATTTAGGTCAGAGTTCTCATTTCACAGGAGGTGGCCAGAGATATTTCTGGCAGTAAATTTAAAGAAAACCAAGTGATGGATTCAAACTGTAATCATATGTACAATAGATTTTATCTCCCTGTAGGCACTAGTCAAAGAGGTTTTGTCTTTATGTATCAGTTTTTAATCTTAACCTCATTATAATGGATTCATGTGGAATTCTGTTTTCCATGGTGTGTCTGGCAATAGAGAGAGGAATAATTCTTTTAACGCTTACAGGTGGGATTTGGGAAAGTTGTTTTTATACATCCCAGCTCTCATGTGATAAATACCTATTATTGGATAACTAAGTGACTGTATGAATTGGCCTTTGCCTTTGGACTTCCCCGTGGATTAAAGGCTCCATTTGTAGGCTGCTGAAATATGCTTTCACTAATGGACAGCTGCAACTTTTGAAAATCTTTGATGGCATTCACTAGTCCCTAAACACAATGCATTTTTATACTATTAGCAGTTGCCATCACGTTCCCCCAAACAGCATGAGGCTTGTACATATTACAGTCATCTAATTATGACTTAGTCCATTTGAGAGTGTAGCATGGGAACATATAGCTATGTTCCATTTTTAATGGACTTTTGGTTTTTTGCTCCAATCTGTCCATTTTAATCAATATCTAATACCTTCTTTATCACAGCTCTTGTCATTGCTAGATGACTTTGCAGCAGACACTACTACTCTATGTGAAATAAACAGCTACCTTAAGCTCCCAGAATTCAGTAACACATACAATATGCAATATACAATACCTACAATATATAATAACATATACACACATAAACAGCCAATGTTAATCTAACATTGAATAGTTCTTAGATATCATGAAATTTAAGCTGCCATAAAATAAAAGACTATGTAGCAAAATTCTAAAATATTTCATTATATAGCCAAAAGCAAACAAGGTTTTTTTAATGTTCTAATGGCCCCAAAACAAAGCAAATTTAATTACATTAACTAAGATGGCGGCGCCTGGAATGGCTGCGGCTGCATTGGCTCTTGAGGGCAAATAGTTTTGGGAGGGATAGTGGGGGCTATAGGCCACATGATCAGGAAGATTTTGATGTGTTTGAGCAACATGGTGGAACTAAGGTAACATTCGACATACGACCGACAATCTTTGCTGGCCTGGCAAGTTTCTAATGGTTTTGGAACTGTTGGTGAGACCGTTAAAAGTCGTTGGCGCTGTTTGAATTTGTTCTACCAGCAGCAAGATCTGACTGCTGGCCCAGTGATGGATTGTATTGCAAATCAGGGCTGTTTCCAGAGGAGGCAGAGGAGGAGAGGACCTGGAGCTTATGGAGTGAAGGAACTGGATGAGGCTGTCGGCAGGCCCAGAGGAAGGGAGTGGGGCTTTTGGAGGAGTTGGTGGCAGCAGCAGCATGCTCCAGGGGCGAAAAGAAGCAAGGCCTCTTTAAGGAAAAGGTGGAAGAGTCAGGATCAGAAAAAGGAAAGAAGGCGAGGTTGTCAGAATACAAGTGAATTTGAGGGCTAATCAACATGGAGCCCCATTTCCATCTGTCCTGTGTGCCATTGTTCACTCCCTAGAGACTAAAATGGGCAATGTGAAATTTGAGCGGGCCACGAACAGGAAGTATATATCGGAGGTGGTGACCCTTTGAGAGCTGTATGCAACGAAATTTCATTTTGATGTATGCCGATTGGTGTACATTCAAAGTGACAATAAAGTTATCATCATTATGTCCTTTTTTTGTTAATAGAATGCTTCTCTAATAAACTGTATTTAATAAACTGTGTTTGTGGTAGGCTGGAAAATATAAACTTTTCTTTGATAGCAGTTCTATGTTGATTTTTTTTTACTTTTCACACATGCACACTCCCCACCATAAACAAAAGCCAGAGCAAGGAAATCAACAAAATTCTTAATCTATGAGTTCATACGTTTCATCTTTTAGATGTCTGTTAGATCAGAGTTTTCCTATATTACAAAGACATTCAAGCAATAACAAACATTAGCATTGAGGAAAAAAATATATTCAGCTGCATCTTGTGAAAAGTAATTGAAATAAATTAAGCACTTCATTTCCATTTGGATTTTAGTGTGTTTTTGTCCCCACTCTCCAAATCTTCTATATTTGATATGTTTCACCAAACTAGGAAGTTGCTAAAAGTTTCAAAATACAAACTTTTAAAAATCCTAGAAGCTTTCTTTTTAACATCCAAATGAATCCACTGGGATTTGAAATAGGAAATGCTTCAATTTAAAAGTAATCTTCTATGGAAATCAACAGCTTACTTATAAGTAAATGGGTTGAGGATTACAAAAGATGACAAGCATTTAAGTCCCCCCCCAAAAAAGTTCTTTGTCATTCAATTGTGGAATATAGGGAAAAATGTGAAAAATTTGGCTGTTTCATAAAAAAAGAAATTAAATTGTTTTGATTTTTTTCTTAGATAATAGGCAAACCAAACAGCTCTTGTGCAAGTAGTATTTGGAACATAAAATGATTTATCAAGCTAATTTTAAAAAAAATTCTTGCTCTATAAATTTTGGCAAAGGAATTTGTGCATTCATGGTACACTATAAGCCAGGGGTGTCAAACTCAATTTCATTGAGGGCCGCATCAGCATTGCGGTTGCCCTCAAGGAGCCGGGTGGGTATGGCCAGGGTGGGCGTGGCCTACTGGGTGGGCATGGCTAGAGTGCATATGGCCTACTGGGTGGGCATGGCCAGCTCTACAATGTTCGCATCAAGGGTGCCTATGGGGGCCTGGGCAGGAGTGGGACAGATCTGAGGGTCTCTGGCAGAAGGAGGGTCTCTGGGCCAGGGCCACGGCAGTGGGGGCCGTTCCCTCACTGTTTCCAGGATGGCTTCGCGGGCCACATGAAACCACTTTACGAGCCGGATCCGGCCCCCGGGCCTTGTGTTTGACATGTCTGCTATAAGCAATAACTGTTACTGTTTTAGGAATGGAGTTAGAAACTCCAAACAACACACATGAAAATGTTTATAACAGAGTTCAGAAGAGGGCAACCCCTCTGACCAAGAATATAGCTTTCTACTTCTAAGGAAGGACATGGCTGAAAGCCAAGGGACTGATTCAGAAAGTGATTTAAATCAGACGAAAGAAAGCATTTTCAAATGGTGCATAATTCATCTGTATGAAAGCCCTTGGATACCATACCATCCTATCTTATATCAATCTGTATTATGGTCATAGACCAACACATCTAGAATCATAGATCTATCTCTGCTCATCCTCTGAGGAGGTAGGATCCTGATCATTCCAAGGTTAATAATCACATTTAATGTGTTTTATCTATTTTGTGTAGTGTGCAATATATGAAGGCAGATCTTTGGGTTGGTGGTAGAGCCTGTCGTGCTTTGCTGTTTCACTTTCCATTTTCCATGGTGGAACCTGGTTTAGGTAATTCCAACTAATGTGGTCCTATGATTTTTCTCACTAGGGGTTTGATGGAAAATATTTCTTTTTAATATCTTGTTGACTGGTGATGTTTAGCTATGGATTATTTCTCAAACATTCCATCCCTAATGTGACTAATAGAAATTTTCACTATGTCTTAGCACATCCATAACTAATATTCAATATGTGAAATTGGCAACAATTTCAAAACATCATCTAAACATGAATGATGGAAATGAAAATAATTTGGGACATATGAAAAGGATCTAGGTCTTATTATTATCTATAGACAGAGATACAAATAGCAAAGATATATCTGAAATATTGTGTGGTATTACAAATCAGGTAACAACCCAGGTATTATGCAATTATGGAATTTATATCCATGGCAAATAACCTATTTAAGACCACCATGGTGTAATCAACAAGTTTAGACCGTGGTGATGATAGTGAAAGAGTTGAATAGAGTACAGTAATATATTATAAACTTGTCATTTCTCTTAGTCAGTGACCAGCAAGATGGTGAATTGTCATAGAAAATTCAGAAATGTAGATCATAACACTAAGAAGAAGAATCATATTCATTGCAACAAATGCTGAGCATCTGATTTACAAGAAAGCAGGATCCTGAAAAAAGAGAAAGCATCTATTTTATAGAAGTTGAAGCATACAATTCAGGAAATCCTAGGGATCTTCTTTACTGGACAGTTCTGAGGAAGCTAGGCAGGTCCTTATCCAGGACTCTGGGGTATTTTTATTGTTAAGCAAAATGGCCCTTTAAGGAGGGCTTCACAGCTAAAGAGATTCATTATTAAAGGAAATGGAATGGTGAGGTCCTCAAGCAGGTTGAAAGTGAGACTTTGGGGTTTCTTGCCTTGTTACTATGTTGCAATTCCCTTATTAGGGTTGTTTTTGGCTTATATTGTAAGTTCAGGTGTGAAGCTTCTATTCTTTGGTTTTTGATGGGATTGTAGGGGGCTTGTTCTGGGGGTAGGAAAGAGTCAGCTTGGGTCTGATAATATTAGACAGCGAAGCTGGGTTTGAGCGTGTTCATGTTCAAAAGACAGGGAAGGAAAAGAGTGCAGCTTTCACTTTATTTGCCATATTTATTTTCCCACCACAAAAATAAATGAATTGGAGAAGTACACAAAATCCAAATGCAATCCCTTTCCTTGGCAGTACGTAGCTATGTGTGGCAACAGCAGAATATAGTACAAGCTCTGGTACAATGGCCTTTGCAATAATCTCCTAGAATATTATTTTCAGATGAAGTTATTGTTATAACTCTAGGGGATAATATTCTGCAGCTAAAAAAATGATATCAAATCTCCTGATGTTCTTTTGCTCCTTTTCTATAAACTGGAAAAAAGGAAAAACAAAAAGATGAGTTGAATTGTTAAACCAAGTTTACAAAGAAGAATTACACTGAAACTGGCCCAGTTGATTTTCTTCATGTTTGTAGGTAAGGTTATAGCTGTGGTGCTGTTAGGCTAGCTAGATGGAATTTACCAAAGCTTGGTACAGTAGTGTGCCATAGCTGAGTCAGGGTCAACCTAAGTATAAAAGTGTACATAGGTATACTTTCTGATAAGTAGCATTTCTACACTGAGCTACAAAATTAATTGTATTATGTTTAAAGTTAAAATTGTGGCCCTTTTTTCACCCAAGGGGATTTTTGTTCTTTTAATCAAGGATGTGGTTGCAAACAAAGGAAACAAATCCTACAGCTTACTTATTGACATAAGACCTTAATTTATTCTATTATTAATAGTCTGATTTGGAAGATTATAATGATCTTAATGTATATGAATAATCTGATATTAGCATATGATGCTTTGGAATGAATGGAGCTTCCTTGGAGATAAGAATACGTAAGATGCATTATGCTGAAAATGATTACTGTGCCTCTAAACAAAGAATAAAGACCAAAAGTAATTTAATTTCATTGAATCTCCATTCCTAACTCATGTTAGTTCTAACCCATACAAATAATTGTGTGAATTAGCTTTCTTTCAGTGGTATATTTTGGCATGTCTTAATGATATTTGGTGTGTTTTCTGTTCAAAAGATTATTCACCCATCATTCTTCCAATTAGAGAGAAAAATGCAAGCCTCCCTCACCCCCTTTGCCATGAACTGGCAGGGTGAAGACTATATTGTGTCAAATGTCTGCAGTTATATTTATGTGAATGATAAATAAATTTAGCATTTTGGGTTTTTTTTTATTATACAGACATCTCAGAGATATTCACATGGGAAAGTATTAAGAATTTATAAGCATGAAGACAGCAAGTTGTTGTAATACATGCTATAGAGAGGTGCAAAGAAAGAGATTAACATAAGCTGCATACTGGTCTAGTAAATTAGCCCTGCACAGTGTATGAATCTGACAAGAGCTTTGAACATTTGCAATGGGATCACAACTGCTAGTACTCTCTATGCAATCCCTATTGAAATGAAAGGGAATTACACAAAAGCACTGATGTGTTCTGCAACTTCCATCCATTTCAAAGGGCTCAGATTGAAGATGCTGGTGGATTGTGCCCATTATTTTTAATGTGATAAGCTAGTGTCATTAAAGATAATTCATCCTCTTTGCACAAAAGCAGTAATAACAAATATAAACAATTTCCCATAACATTTTAGCTAGCCTGAAGATCTTTCTATTTCTGAACTAATTTATAATCTCACAAATTTTGTCAATAAATCACAGATATAGCCCTTAATGAATTTTTTTAAAATCGTTCCTTGTTCCATATTACTGTACATTCAATAAATAGCTCTTAAATAAAATCTTTTTTTCTTTGTACAGAAGACAGCTTTAGATCACACATATTATATGTTTTTTCTGAATGCGGCTTGTACAGCTGTTTTGCTTTAAGATTTGTTTGAAATAATTGCTTATATGGGGTCTTTGTCTGTTCCAATTTGGGCAGGCATGTTCCTAATTTGGATAAATGTATCTTGATCAAAGGGAAGAAAGAGTAGAAAACGCTCTCTGCTTGGTAAACTGATACTGATTCTTAAGGGATGGAAAGATCCAAGGGCAAAAATACCAGAACAGATAAGGAGAAAATACATTTTGGGAAAAAAGCATTAAATCTTGCATGAAGCATATAAATATGTTAATTAGAAAGTATCTCTTTTATTGAAAAAGAATGATGAGGTGAGGAAAACATTCTGCTAATGTGTAGACAATCTTTTACCTCTCCTCCATGTAAAGATTATTGAAAGTACTCCTTGACATATAAATAAGTAAATACAGCAACCTTCCATCTCTCTGGCCTCCTGCGGTATTATAGTAGAACTCCATCAACAACTATAAAGGGCCACAGAAGCAATTTCAATAAATATTTCATTATAGGAGAACACAACCATAAGTATTTCAAATAAATACATGTAGTTATTTGGTGACACTTGCTGTGAAATGTCTATAGTCTTCATTTATAGACCAACACTTTTCTTTTAACATCTAAAGAACTATTTTCCCCCTGATTATTTGTAAAAGTGAAATACTTTCATCTTTTCTACTTTTAAACAGAATATCAATTCATTGAAGTTACAGCACATCATAGTGTGTGCATGGACAGAACTTAAAGAGGTGAGACAACATTTTAGGATTAAATAAGAACTAATTCTTGAATGCTTACTAAAAGATGATAAATGTGAATTGGTTAATATTTAAATATTGAGTCAAGTGGAAATATCTGTGATAGTATGCAGTCAGTTTGTCTCCATCATTCCATTTCCGTATCTGGACAACTCATTGAGTCCCAGAAACTCAAGAATAGCTGATGCTGCTGTTTTTTGATCTTTGCTATCCACACATAAAATATTGGTCAAATGCTCTTCCCAAACCAAAAGATTTCTGATCTCTGATTAGTGAGAGGCAGTACCTGATACTATTTAGAGGCCTTGGGATATCTACCATCGTTTCTTTTGTAAACATACCATCCTTTAATTCACACTGATCTAATGATGTATTAAAATAATTTGCACATTGATTTAAAGGCAGTAAAAAGGGCTATCCTGATACTGTAAACAATGGGTCTTCAAACGTGGCCCTTTTATGACTTGTGGACTTCAACTCCCAGAATTCCTCAGTCAGGTACGCTGGCTGAGGAATTCTGGGAGTTGAAGTCCACAAGTCATAAAAGGGCCAAGTTTGAAGACCCCTGCTATAAACAATCTGATATCCCTTTTCCTATAGAACAGACATGTCGAACTCGCGATGTCACATAACATTGTGCGATGTATCGGAACTTTTCCCCCATTGCCGGCAATGGGGTAGGCGTGCTTTCCTCTTGATGCATTTGGCCCATGGGCCAGCAGTTTGACACCCCTGCTATAGAAGGTTCAAACTGAGAAAAAAGCCCACCACATGGCAAAACCTGAGGGGCCATAAATAAATGCCAACTATGTAAAGAGTTGGATCTAACAATCTAGTTAGTATCCTTGTGCTCTATTTCCTGACCTAAATGTGAAAGCTATTTTGCCAAATTATTTTTTGCACATTTTTTACTTCATGTTTCACATCTAAAATACGCACATACCAGACCGTCATCCATCTACCCATGATTTGAGGAAGGAGGGAATGGAAACAAAGTTAATTACAATTTAGGCAGCTGAGTATTATGGTATCAGTCTGAAAATAAATGGAAAATACCATGCACAGAAATGAAATATATAAACATGCTTTTTTGTTCTCACAAAAATATTGCTACTTTTATTCTGTGCATAAGAAACAGCACTTGGGAGAGCTGTTGACCTGAAATTGCACGTTAAAAGCATCATGATTTGCTTCTCATTAGATCATTTAATGAAAATTCAAAATTTCGTTATGCATTTTATTAATAATAGAGTGATTAAAAACTCAAATCAAATAGGGGCAGCTCCTTTCATATAGAAAATTACCTAAGGAATTATATTTTCTCATTCATAATCAAGACATAAAAATGCAGTTTAAGTTTCAATTTTACAATATTCAAGTGCCAAGATACTGTTTCTCTATGATACATGCAATTCTTTGCTGTTAGGGAAAGACTATAAATATTATAATCAAATAGATGAGGCCATCCAACCTGATCAGCATCAATCTTTAGTGAGGAGCAGATTAGTTGTAAGAGACCAAGTGATTGTCTCCTGGGTTGGGTATGAACTGCAAGCAAATACCTTTTCAATGGCTTATTGGGTGAATAGCGATATTAGAAAAAATATTTGCTGATTTTTTTTCCAGGAGGAGGCAAAATCTTACCCACATTATTAAAGATGGAAGTTCATCTTTGCAGTGGCAGTAGCACGGCTTCTATCATAGTTATTTTGAAAGTGGTAACAATTGTGGATGTTTTCTACTGCAATACCTTGAGCCTAGAATAGCTATGGGAAAAATAGGTGATTAACACAAAATTATGAAGGAGATTCTTGGTACATTCTAGCTCGCCTCTAGTCAAGATAATAATCTACATTTCCAAGTGGAATTATCAAGCACATTTAAACCTTTAACCCAAACCATGCTTCCTGATTAGAAGGGAAGTATAGAAATATTTAACTTTATTCATGCAGCTGGAATTTTGCTTTATTCAAAATGTTATGAACTTACTCTTACATTGACCTCCTTATCTTTTTGGCAAGCTAACCAATTTGGTAGAAGTTCCTTGTACTTTTTTGGGATTACTGCCAAAAGAACATTTGGAGGATTGGGTTGTAAATCAACTTACAAGGCTGGAAAATGTTGGCATTGGACCAAGGTGTAATTTTCCCGAACAAGAAAAACACAAACCAATTTCTGTCTTCTGTAAAGAGCAACAAAACAATATTTTCTCTTCCTTTTTAGCACTCAAGAATAATAATTCTGATCAGCTGTTGCTTTTACCAGGACTTTAAATGGCATTCAGTGGAAGCACCAGCTCAGCATAATGGCTTGCTAGAAAGGACATTCAGGCAAATCATTGGGATTAGAGCTAAATAAGCCTTTTGCTGTTTGCTTCAAGAAGTTTTAATTATTATTTTTACAAAATGCTATTCAAAATAGGACAAAATATCTACAGGAAATTTGATACCCAGCAAGGTATGCAAAAAGTAATCTGGGTGATTTTGATTGTCAGCATTATTGAGGTCTATGTTAAGATGGCAGATGTAACTAATATATCAAAAGAATGCTAACACGTGAAAACTTTCTCTCATGGCAACAGCAATTTCAACATGTGCCTTGCTGGATGAACACATGCCTATAAATTCAACCCAATAAATTATGGCTACTGTATGACTGATGAGGTCAGTGGAATAACAATGACTAAAGAAATAGACTGGGAATCAAACTATGTTCAGAAATGCCTCAAGACTGTAGATCAACCTTTCTCAGCTGGGTTTCTATAGAACACTAGGATTCCATGAGAGATTGCTACAGGTTCGGTGAGAAATTGTGATTGAAAAAAAGTGTTTTGAACTTTGTATACTATACAGTAATAGCTTATGTTCTATGACTCAGATGCTGGCTTGCCACTCTACTTTTATAAATGATGTATTATTGGATAATTACAGTGCATCTACAATTTGCTGCTTGTGCTGAAGTGCCATCAGATGTAGTTATAATATAATTTTTATTCAGGGGTTCCCTGAGACCTGTCACAGGCTCCTCCAGGGTGAAAAGATTGAGAAATGCTGCTCCAGGTAGTAGTTTTTGCAAAACAGAATATTAATCCAGGTGTTTTCAACTTCTAAATGTTTATTTTTAAATAAATGTTATGGGGGGGAGGAATGGAAGTCATAAAAGTTATTCAGTTTTCTTCTTACTATAAATTGAAATGATAGGAGAGCTTGTGCAAGAAAAAAATTAGAAACTGTTTGAATGCAGTATATTTCTTGCACCTTCATCTTGAACTGCCATACATTATTATCTGAAACTGTTATATATATATAGATACAGGTGTTTTTTTTAATCTTCACCTCTAAAATCTTATTAATGTGCTGTGGTCATATAGACATGTCATTCCATAGGACTGATTTTGTGATACCCAAATCCATTTCCCTGAGCCCATTCAAAACCTCTTTTCAAAATGAATCACATTTCTATAATACCCCCCCTCCCCAATTCTGGTTTATTTTCTTCTTTATTGCTATGTCTCTTGATGTCACTTAAATTCCAGGAGGCAAAGTTTTCCCCAACTATTTCTCTGAAGAATAGCTTGCCTAATCTTCTGTCTAAAAATAGCTCTCTTGTTGAATATAATGGCATGTGTTCTAGTTGGCATGAGATGCTGATTCTTTGGTGGCAACAGTTTTTTTCAATTCACTGATATATGTGAGAATCGGGCAGGACACTTTCTTAAAAAAGAATCACATGATAGCTTCATAATCTAGTTTTTCCTTTGCCAAATAATTATTTTTATAAATCAATGTATATTTTTAGGGATGGGCAATTCTCTATAATTATTTCAGTCTATCATATTACTCTTTTGGAAGAAAAAAACTAATCAATCAGCTTATTTTATCTGTCTGTCTGTCTACTTTCCTACTTACTAAATTTATATATTTTTTGCTATCTCTAAAAATGAGTCTGGGCAGTGTACAATAAAATGAGTGGTGGTAGTGCAGTGGTTAGAATGCAGTATTGTAGGCTAACTCTGCCCACAGCCAGGAGTTTGATCTTGACCAGCTCAAGGTCAACCTTCCATCCTTCTGGTTAAATGAGGACATTTGTAAATTTCTGACGTTTGTAAATTTCTCAGAGAGTTCTGTAAAGCAGGGGTCTCCAACCTTGGGAACTTTAAGACTTGTGGACTTCAACTCCCAGAATTCCTCAGCCAGCCAACTCCCAATTCTGGGAGTTGAAGTACACAAATCTTAAAGTTCCCAAGGTTGGAGACCCCTGCTGTAAAGCAATGAGGAGTGGCATATAAGTCTATGTACTGTTGCTATTGCTATAAAACCAACAATTAAAAACATTCTATAAACATAATTTAAAACAATTACATGTAAATAAAAGCAAGTTTACAAGAGGAAGTACTTCAGAATATAGCTAGTGCATGAGCTCCTTATTGTCAAGGGATCCTCTGTTAAAAAAACCCAACACATGCAGTTTCTAGAAGGTCACAAGGGTTGGGTTATTCTCACCTGGGGGAGGGAAGTGGCAGAAAAGGTTCAGCTCCTTGATCTGGTCAGATGAACTCCTTAGGAAAACTACCCACAACAAGCCTGTCCTGCGAGATAGAAGGATGGGATGAGTAAATGTAATCAGGGAGATATAGTCCCTCAGAAAACCTGGCCCAATGCCATATATGGGATATATGTGGATACTTTACTCCATGGCACAGATGATCTCCCCCAGTGGTTTCATGATGTGATGGAGTCTGAAGGTGAAGTTGGAGGGGGTAGGATTTAAGAGGCTGGTTAGCCTGGAATCCCTAAATGGGTGGAAGTGACAGAGAACTAATTCTCCCTAAACCCTGCAGTATTTATCTGGTTGTTCTGTAGAGAGTGCAGTTAGTCTGGCAAGTTTCCTGTAAATAGACAAGCAGCAATAAATCTACTGATCTGATCAACTGTCTGTGTTGTTCTGGTTTCTTGCCCTAAAGCCCCCCCCACCAATAGATGGGGCCAAGATAAACATTTTCTAATTAAATATTTGATGATTCAAATCAAAGTATTGACTCTTACTATAGTATTGAACTCAATTTCTGTAGCATATTTATGGAATGTGTTTTCCAAAATCTCTTGTTCCAGAGCTAGTGCCATCCCGATCAACACTAATAGGTATTAGGCCCCATGGGAATGAAGAAAACCAGCCCAATAAAGTGCCATCTGCTACCAATTCCTGAAGTTGATCCAGGAGAATGCCATGGTTAATGGTATTGAAAGCTGCTGAGAAGTGAAGTAGAGCCAGGAGGGATGCATTTCTTCATTCTGCTGATTCCTGTTGGGAAGTGCCCAGCCAGGCAGGGAGGAGGAATCAAGCAAGGACTTAAATCATTGTGCAGTTCCAAGAGATCAAGGTCAACCTCCCACAGACAAGGTTCTATCTGTTTCCAAGGGATGGCAAGCAGTTTGGGGAAATTTTTATATTATAGGTAGAATTGCAATAAAGTAGTCAACTTGAACTCTTCAGTTATTGATCTATTAAAGGTAAAGGTAAAGGTTCCCCCGCACATGTGTGCTAGTCGTTTCCGACTCTAGGGGCCGGTGCTCATCTCCATTTCAAAGCCGAAGAGTCAGCACTTGTCCGAGGACATCTCCGTGGTCATGTGGCCGGCATGACTAGACGCCAAAGGCGCTTGGAACGCTAACACCGGATAGCTAACACAAACTCAGCTATGATACTGTGTGTACTAACTCTCAGTACATATCTGGGCCCATAACCAATGTTAGCTAAATGAAAATTGTTGTGCAAACTGCTTCTTGAGTTATCAAGAACCTGCACAGGCAAAAGCGTACTGAGAATAGTAAGAGTCACACAGTAACCACACAGATACACTGAGTTGTGATAAACAGAAAAATGCTTTACTATTAGGTGTGAAAACAAAAACACAATCTGAATAAACCGTCCAGGTCATACACGAATATCAACAGATAAGCAACAGCAACAGTCCAGGGAGTATCCAAAATACAATGTCTTCTTACTGGTCTGAAGGTCAAGTACACAGTTCCTAAGGTTTAACACAGTAGTAAGCCAAAAAGCAAAAACAATGAGAGCAAAGAGAGAGAGAGAAGCCACGTTCCTAGCTCCATCTTATGGCCATTTGAAAAACTTACACACCCATTGGCCAATTAGCACCTTAAGGTTATAACATCATGGTTTATATATTTCCAACCCAACCAGGTAGTCTATAACCATATGCCTAACAGTTACCTTCCCACCGTAGTGGTCCCTATTTTTCTACTTGCATTTTTATGTGCTTTTGAACTGCTAGGTTGGCAGAAGCTGGGATGAGTAACAAGCGTTCACTCTGTTATGTGGCACTTGGGATTCGACCTGCCAAACTGCTGACCTTTTGATCGACAAGCTCAGCGTACTAACCCACTGAGCCACCGCGTCCCTGATTGATCTATTACTTGTGTCTAAAACTATTAGAGATCATTCAAAATTGCATCAATATCATTTTTGTCCCATGTTCAGGCCTGAATCCTATTGAAAGCAATTCAGATAATCTGTTTCATCTAGACTCTGATGAAGATGCTGCACAACCAACATTTTGACAAACTATTCTTTCTAAATAACCTGATATTGACAACTCAGTTTTAGATATTTGGATCGTTTTCTACATGTGCGTTATTGACCACAATATTTTTTTTAAAAAAATCTCTCATTCTTGTTGTTGCCAAAGCCAGTTATTCCAGTATATTTTCTTCTTTGTTAGCCTAGAAGTGAGAAATGCTTTATGTGATATGCAGAGCCTAATGCACCTTAGTTATCTACTATCTTCAAGAATCACTATAGCCAAATGAAGTGAAATGTGGCTTAATTCTTTGGATTTACTTTACATAACCCTTTGTAAAGATTTCCATCATTATTCAAATAATATTTGTTATCATGATTTTTTATAATAGCTTACAATAATATTGGTTAGTAAACACAAACAAAAAAAATACTAATATCTGATTGAAAATTGATTTAGGGAATCTCAGAAGTGAAATACAAATCAAAATCTTGGTAGAATTAAAAAATAATGACACTAGCTCTGGTACAAGAGATCTTGGGAAACAAATTCCATAAATATGCTACAGAAACGGAGTTGAATACTATAGTAAGGTAATCAATACTTTGATTTGGATCCAAATATTTAATTAGAAAACTTTTATCTTTTGTACCTTCTTAGACAGTGAATTTAACTGGTATACATATCTGTAAAAAGCTGAAAAGGATAATATAGATACTACAATATAGTATCTTTTCAGATTTTTTTTTAATAAAGTAATACCTAGTGATAGGTTCCTATTTTTCTTCTAGCTTTCTATGTTTCTAATAAATGTTTTTCATTAATAGAAAAATAATTATAACTTTAAAATATATTACAGCTATTGAGGCTCCTTATAATACAACACTGGGCAAGGTTAGTATTTGTCTATCGGGGATGTGTGGTTTTTTCAGTGCCACATTATATTTTGGAAAAGTTATTTTCATGGAAAATTAGCTCTCTCATAGTTTAGGAAAATGATCACAGAAGAGATAAAATTAATGGAGATGATATAATCCTATGAGATAATAAACAGGACAAAAACAAAAGAAAAATGAAGAGTCTGTTTTTCATTTTTTAAGAAATATGGCATATATCACTAGTGTATAAAGTGTGGAATTCAAAATGCTTTATTATAACCATAGAAGAATGTGCCAACTTACTGAGAATCCTATTATTCATTTAATAGCGCTTTTCCAGTTCTTATTCTGGGAGAGATATTCAGTATAATTTTCAGTAGCAATATTGAGATATATCTATGGCAAACAACAATATTTTATAATAGGATTGCCCTATTATAAAAAAGCAATTTTTTTAATTTTATTACATTATTCAACAGGAGGAAAACATGTACATAATACATGATGGAGCAATGTCTTTAGGATTGAAGTAACAAATAAACTATTGCAATAAATACTTGTCAGAATTACTACCATACCCCAATGGCGCTGAATCTGATATACTTAGGTTATAAGGTAATGAGGCA
The DNA here is from genome assembly GCF_964194415.1 of Vipera berus. Classification (NCBI taxonomy): domain Eukaryota; kingdom Metazoa; phylum Chordata; class Lepidosauria; order Squamata; family Viperidae; genus Vipera; species Vipera berus. Next base: position 42,188,307 of record NC_138203.1, on the reverse strand, counting down.
ATACACATGACCTCCGTTCATTCTGCCGGGACCTGAAGACCTGGCTCTTCGAGCTCTCTGGCCCAGGCTGAGAATTTTTTTAATTTTTAATTTTAACTGGGTTTTTATTTTTTCTCAGGGTTTCATTTAATCTTTTTTAATTTGTTTTAATGTTTGTATTGATTTTCTTTTAAATTCCCTGTAAACCGCCCTGAGTCCTTCAGGAAAGGGCGGTATATAAATCTAAACAAATAAATAAATAAATATACCAATGAATAAGAGAAGGCATAAAAATATATACTTTATCTCTGAAAATGTACCATGTTGTAGAATTGGTCTGCCTCTCTGCTACAATTCCATTAATACTTTCAGAAAAAGTATATTGAGGGCCCTACCTCATTTGGGTTCAGGCTGAGTAATAGTACTGAGGCAGCACTGACCAGAGTTGTGAATGATTTCTGGAGGGCTTGAAATGGAGATGATACAACCCTGGCAGCTTTTATTATTCCATTCATCATGTTATCCTTCTGGACCAGCTCTGCGGACTGGGAATGATAAGTATTATTTTATAGTGGTTTTCTTCCTTGCTTTGTGGCAGGTTCTAGGGGAGGGGGGGAGAAGAGAGGTTTAGCCATAAGTCCTTGTGGTATTGGTACCTCAGGGCTTGGTCTCTCATCATTCTTCTTTAAGATGTAAATGAAACTACTGGTTGAGATAATTTGATAGCGTGGGTTGTGATCAGTGGTGGGATTCAAATATGTGAACACTTGGTTCTCTGTGTGGATGTCACTTCTGGAAGTCCATTCTGGGCCTGGGCAACAAAAAATTAGCTACTGGTTCTGATGAACTGGTGCGAACTGGCTGAATCTCACCACTGGTTGTGATATCCCCAGCATGTTGATGATACCCATTTACATATCAACTTGCCAGATAGGTGATGTTGTTGTCATGCTGCTCCAGAGCCTGAAGGCTGTGAAGGTCTATATGATGATGAACCAGCTCCAAATCAACCCTAGCACGTTAGAGTTTATAACCCCTTGGGGTCTGGCAAATTGTTGTCTCTTATTCTTGATAAAGTAGCAGTTCCCTGGAACCAGCTTGTATACAGTGTGGAAGTCTTTCTGCACTTGCAGCTCATCCTTGTGAAGAAGGTGGCAACTATAACTGGGGATGGGGGCACTTTGCACAGTGTTTCATGGCAGAAAGTTAGGTTATTTGTGGGACTGCCTCTCCTTGAAGGTATTTGTATTCTACTACACTAAAAGTTCCCCACTTTGGGCCATATGTGTGATATCATGACACACAAAGAAAGGGGATAGGCTTGTATCACAATACCACAATACTACTTTCATCAGTCTGACATTCTTTTCTTTTCTGTGGTTGCTGACATTGAACTTATGTCATTGTACGTGCACTTAAGACTGTATCTTAACTAGCATAAATATGCTTATACTCTGATCACAGTCACTGGTATTATGATAGAAGAAAGAAAAGACTAATAGCTGCAGAAATACAATGCAATCAAATTTACTAGTTCTGTGTATGAGTAATGTGTTATATATAACATATACAGTTGAACTATCAGCAAGATAAATTGTTCAGTGGATCATAAGCTTTAGGCAAGGCTTATGATGAAAATATACAGTGCTGTATTTAAATTCAATGAATCAAGTTTAGTGTGTCAAATAATAAAGCATTGAATTGCTCATTTTTTCTGGAATTGTCTCATAATAAGTCATGGCATTTGATTGAAAAATATATAGGCAAGTCTCAAACAAAAATTATTTTCAGCATGTAAACATTGGCTTTAAACCTTTCAAACTAGTTCATGTCCACTTCTTTGTATTGTTTCTATTTCAAAGCAGTTATAATTTCTGGAATATATTTCTTGGAGATAATTCAGATATATAGCTATAACATTTTTTAAAGATGTCTGTGATTGTTTTAGGAAACTGACTGAAAAATCTCAGAAAGTCCTGCAAATGTTAAATATCATAGGAAATCATGCACATCTCCCATAATAAGCAATTGCATGATTTGCTCTAATTTATGTAGATGAAATACTCCTGAGCAAATACATTTGAAATGAATGAAAGCTGGGTATTTGTTCACAACACTGCTTGTGTTCTTCATCAATAATCTGAACCAATTGAAGGAGACTTTGTTTCTACCTTTTGTATTAAATACCAGTTTCTGAAAGAGCTCATCTGATTTATGTTTATTTTTGTGGCACTGAAGGTGGACCAGCAGGATGCTTAATCTCTTTGAAATGTCTGTATAAATCAGCTGTACGAAATCTAGCAAATGCCAAATCAATCACCTTTAAAATTATTTTTAGAAATCCTAGCTATTTGATCCTTATAGGATCCTGGTGTCTTGTTTGATAGAAATCTTAGGACTATGACAGTCGGTTATTAGACATACATTTAAAGAGCTAATATGAGAACAAGGCCTTTGTCTTTACTTTTCCTGGGCTTCTAACCTTTAAAGGTGAGTTAGACAGCTGCAGAAAACTGATCTCATTTCCTGCCCATGGCAAGATTTTTCAAGTTCATCTTCTTTTTCCATTCTCGCAAAATCTGATGAAAAAATGAAATGTCATGAAAACAAGCTCTCAGGCTAAAAAAAACAGTGTCTGTCTCTGTGACAGATGTCAATTTGAAAGGCTTCAGGTCACCTGTCAGAAGTATGTCAGTGTGATCTGTATAAACTTTAATTCAACCTCTAATACCAACATTTAACTCCTGCCTTTTAGAATATACCTTGTAAAGGACTCAAATAAAATGAAGTCACCTACTCCTCTTTCACTTTTAACTCTGATTAATGAACCAAACTCTTAGGCACCAAAGCAACAACAACAAAATCAAACAACAACACCAACTCCCAACTTAAAAGGACAGTTTGAACTTTATGTGCCCCTGGTAATAAACCAATCAGCGTTCTTGTAATCCAAACACAGATGCTGGGAGATAAACAAATGCTGTAGTTGTGAACAAGAATTTTGTTTGCTGTCAAAATACAATGATAAGCAGTGCTGGACAATTTTTAAAATAAAATATTCTGAATTACAGTAAATTAGGATGATCTTGATTAATAAGTGTAGCAATCTAACCCTACATATAAGAATAATTATATCCAGATATTTACATGTATCTTCTGACCTCTATTTTAAGAAAATGGATTGTGTGTGAAAATCTTTCTCTCTCATCACACACACACATGCAAACACATGCACACATAGTTGTACACAAACACCCCAAATGCACGCATTCATGCACATACTTGATAAAATATCCTGATTACCAGAGATAGATATCATACAGTTCTCTCCATCTCCATTTTCATCTCCTTTAGGGGTATCTTCTTAAACATTAATGGTGCTCTCTTATCTTGCCTGACCAAAGTCTTCTTCTCTTTCTGTTATCCTATTGTTAGAACAGTTAAAATATATAACAAATCATTCATTGTAACTTTGCTGCTTCTAGTCAGTCTTGATTTGCACATTGTTGACAACTTAGCAACAGCTTTGGGGATCTAATCCATTAATTGCATCCTTAAATAAATGTCTTTCACTAATTTCCTTTATTTTCTATTGCCATTTTTATTTGGTCAGTAAGTCAGCTCTGGAAATACATTATTAAAGGTTATGAGAAACAACATTGAATGATTATTGGTGTCATTTTGAACCACTACTGTAATATTGCCACATACTAAATTTCCTTTGTAAGAATAATGCTTTTTATGGTCTGATTCCTATCAAGAATGTTGAAATCTTAAAAGGGGTTAAAGAATAATAGCAGAAAATATGAATTTGCCAGCTGAAATTAATATTTCTGAGCAGCAAGAAAATTAATTGTTCTGTAACTGTACACAGGCAAAGCATTTATATTATATGACAGAATGTTTGCAAATTTTCCTGACTACTCTATTAGAGATCACACCAAGTAGAGGCATCAACTAAGCATGCATTATTTAAGTGGCTGGTATGTAGTGACAATCTGGAAACTACATTGTCGTGGCTGCCTTTAGGAAAGTTCGCACTTTCTGAAGGAAATTCTTTCACCTTTGTGTGCCTGTAGCATAGAGCTCTCTTAGCAGCAGCTGTAGGATGCACAGGAACTCTGTGACCTGGAAAATGTGGGACAACTGACACAAGGTGACCTTTGAATGCTGGGGTAGGCCCAATTAATTTAAAATTTTGCTTGGCCTTGTCTCTTCCAATTTTCTAAATCTTCCAGAAAAATGATTAATGCAGCCACTGCCAATGCGAAAATATTTTTGACCCTATTAAAGTCGACCAAGGGTAAACCAAGTGTAGGCTGGCATTGTATCAAACTAGCTTTATTAAATTTGATTGGAGGATTGTATGAGGAAGGAACAGACAAGGACATGATTTTATACTGCAAGTCCTTTTGAAATGAAAATATTGGGAAGAATACAAAATGCCAGTGTTGTCTGGTGAAGAGTTGTAGGATTTTAGGAGTAACTGATTTTTATTTTCTTCTCTCCCCACCCTTATTTTTGTTAAATGTCTTGGATTTTAAACCTGTTATGTCACTGTGACTGATTTACTTCATAATGGCAGGGCTTCTTTTGTTTTTCCTTAATTTTTATTGTTTTGTCTCTTTAAAAAGACTTTCCAGCTGCCAAATTCCACATTCTGTGTTTCAACTATCCCCAAAAAGATACTGCCACACATCCAATGGTATCATTCCATTGAATGACTCTAACTTGTTTCAAGGTATTTAGAGAATTGCTGCTTGGAGACATGGAAGGACGAATCAGTGGGGATTTTCAGTCATCCAAGTCATGGTTAGTTCAAAGGTACTTTTCCAAAAGGCAACTGGACTGCAAGGAATATAAATCCTTTCATTCTCCACCATTCAGTCAGAACTGAAGAAGATTCTTGGATGAGAAGTGAAACTTCTTCAAGGAAAAACAGTGGTGCCTTTTGAAAAGCACCACTGGTACATTGAAGGACTAGATAATTTCTTGTTGCAAGAATGAATGCTTGTTTATGTAAAGTAAGATTTGGCCCATAAGCAGTGATATGACTTTTCTCTTAGGACAAAAATCCTCCTTATTTAAGAACTACCTGTGTGTTTTAGCATGCAAAAGGTATATCCAGACATTGACTGTGAGCTATAACATGTTTTCTGAAGTAAACCTTCAAAAATTGATTCATTGATGCACTGATGGTGATATTTTTATATCCCAAGAATGTAGAGTTATACACATGGCTCTTCTACTTTAGCTTTACAACAATCTTATCAAATTCTTTGAGAGTTATTCAACTTCTGAATAATAGGGCCAACTAAGGATTCAAAATAAGATCTTTTGCTTCTAGTGAACACATTGGATTCTGTGCTGCACAAATTTAATGACCATGCTTAAGTTACAGTGTCTTTGAATTATGTGCAATGGACCGTATCCCAAAAAGGGTGAGGGCAAAGTAATAGGTAAGTTTAAGAAAAACTTATCTATTAAAAGGAAGTGAAAAGAAGGACTAGGGTGACATGATAGCAGTGTTTCAATATTTGAGGTGCTGCTAAAAAGAAGAGGGGATAATCAAAGAGAGAAGCAACCTAGAACTAAGGAGACTTTTCCTAACAGTGAGAACAATTAACCTGTGGAATGGCTTGCTTTCAGAGGTTGTGGGCGCTCCATCACTGGAGGCTTATAGGAAGAGACTGGATAGCTACCGTATTTTCCGGCATATAAGATGACTTTTGAACCCCTGAAAATCTTCTCAAAAGTTGGGGGGTCGTCTTATACGCCCAGTCATCTTATACGCCGGAAAAAATCAGCTATCGGGCGGGAGCCGGCAGGACTCCTTAGCAGCCGGGGAGTGCGCGCGTGTGCAGGACTGTCCTGCCGGCTCCCGCTCGATGCTCTTCCCTCTTCAGGCAGCATCCCCGAGGACTCCTTAGGAGCCGGGGAGCGAGCGAGCGGGAGAGCCAGCCAGCGAGCGAGCGCGCAGGCAGGCGGGCGAGCAGTACCTGCTTTCGCGCCGTGCCGGAATTTCCCCCGCGCCGGCCTCCCAGATGCCCCTCGCGCAAGCTCCGGATGCTGCCGCGCGCCGCAAGGGAAATAGCGCAGCTTCGTCTCTTTCGCGCTGTCTTGCGAACGGGAGAGCCAGCCAGCGAGCTAGCGCGCAGGCAGGTGGGCGAGCAGCACCTGCTTTCGCGCCGCACCGGAATTTCTCCTGCGCTCGCGCGCCGGCCTCCCAGATGCCCCTCGCGCAAGCTCCGGATGCTGCCGTGTGCCGCCCGCCGAAAGGGAAATAGCGCAAAATAGCGCGGCTTCGTCTCTTTCGTGTTGTCTTGCGGCCGCCACCGCTGCCGCCCCTCAACGTGCGTCCCCCCCCTCCGCAAGAGGGTGTCATTTGTCGTGAAAAAAAAAATTGGAAGGGGAGAAAGCGCCCGACGTACGTGTGGGCTATAGGTAACCCAACCCTAGACCGTGGCAGCAGACGGCGTTGGGATAGGGGAGGCGAGGCCTCTTCTTCCTTCCCTCTGAAGAGGCAGCCCCGGCAGTTCTTCCACTGGGCTTACTCCGTTTGCTGAATCTTTGTAGTTACTTAAGTAAGTGCTAGGCATTTTTAATAGGTCACATCCTTTCTTTTCTCCACGTATTGGCACCTCGCCTTTCTACGCTCTTACCTCTCTGGCGCTGTGTTTGAATACACCTACATGCTGCACGCACCAGTAACTTTAACAAGCCAAGATGACGTCAAAATGATTGTACCACTGATACGACAAAATCATTGTACCATTGATATGAGGGTTTGGTCATTAGCATTCCTCCACATGCCTCCCTTTCCCCGACCCGTGAATCCTTTGCAAACACACATGATAACCATCAAAATCCCTTTTCAGGGCAAATCATATTATGAATTCTCTTTCTCCCCCCCCCAGCATTTTCTTACATGAGAGATTATAAATTAGTCCTAAGGAGTGCTCGTTAACAGCTGGGGAGCGCGCACCTGCGCAGGACTGCCCTGCTGGCTCCCGCCAGATGCTCTTCCCTTGAGGCAGCATCGCTCCCTGGCTCCTAAGGAGTCCTCGGGGATGCTGCCTCAAGAGGGAAGAGCGTCGGGCGGGAGCCGGCAGGACAGTCCTGCACACGCGCGCACTCCCCAGCTGCTAAGGAGTGCTCCTTAACAGCTGGGGAGCGCGCTCATGCGCAGGACTGCCCTGCCGGCTCCCGCCAGACGCCAGCCTGCCCTGCTTCCTCCACAGTGAGAGGGGAGGGCGTGCCTTCCCGGGCTCGCTGGTTTTCCGGCGTATAAGACGAAAAATCTTGAAAATCATCTCAAAAGTTGGGGGGGTCGTCTTATACGCCCAGTCGTCTTATACGCCGGAAAATACGGTACTTGTCTGGAATGGTATAGGGTTTCCTGCTTGGACTAGAAGACCTCCAAGGTTTCTTCCAACTCTGTTATTCTATTATTCAGTTAAATGGTACTGAGCTGAATATATCTTTAATTAAGTGAGATTAAATTAGTGGGGTGCCCCAGGGCTCTGTTCTGGGCCCAGTGCTCTTCAATATCTTCATTAATGATTTGGATGAGGGGATAGATGGGGAACTCATCAAATTTGCAGACGACACCAAGCTGGCAGGAATAGCCAATACTCCAGAAGATAGGCTTAAGATACTGAAGGCTGCATTAACAGAGGGATAGAATCAAGATCCCCTTCATGGATTACTGCCTTGTCGTGGCGAAGGGGCTTGCGTAATTCAATGAAGCTATGAGCTATGCCGTGCAGGGCCACCCAAGACGGACAGGTCATAGCAGAGAGTTCTGACAAAACGTGATCCACTGGAGAAGGAAATGGCAACCCACTCCAGTATCTTTGCCATGAAAACCCTATGGACAGTACCAAAAGGCAAAACGATATGACGCTGGAAGATGAGCCCCTCAGGTCGGAAGGCGTCCAATATGCTACTGGGGAAGAGCAGAGGGCTAGTACTAGTAGCGCCAGAAAGAATGAAGCGACTGGGCCAAAGCCGAAAGGACGCTCAGCTGTGGATGTGTCTGGTGGTGAAAGGAAAGTCCAATGCTGTAAAGATTTTTTCTCCATAGGAACCTGGAATGTAAGATCCATGAATCAAGGAAAGCTGGACGTGGTCAAACAAGAGATGACAAGACTGAACATTGACATCTTAGGTATCAGCGAACTAAAATGGACAGGAATGGGTGAATTTAATTCAGATGACCATCAGGTATACTACTGTGGGCAAGAATCCTTCAGAAGAAATGGAGTAGCCTTCATAGTCAATAAAAGAGTAGGAAAAGCAATACTGGGATACAATCCTCAAAATGACAGAATGATCTCAGTTCGAATCCAAGGCAAACCATTCAATATCACAGTAGTCCAAGTCTATGCCCCAACCACCAGTGCTGAAGAGGATGAAATTGACCAGTTCTATGAAGCACTACAGCACCTTATAGAACTAACACCAAAAAATGATGTTCTTATCATCATGGGGGATTGGAATGCTAAAGTAGGAAGCCAAAAGATAACTGGAATAACAGGCAAGTTTGGCCTTGGAGTGCAAAATGAAGCAGGGCACAGGCTGATAGAATTTTGTCAAGAGAATGCGATGGTCATAGCAAACACTCTTTTCCAACAACCCAAGAGACGGCTCTACACATGGACATCACCAGATGGTCAACACAGAAATCAGATTGACTATATGCTCTGCAGCCAAAGATGGAGAAGCTCTATACAGTCAGTAAAAACAAGACCAGGAGCTGACTGTGGCTCAGACCATGAGCTTCTCCTTGCAAAGTTTAGGCTTAAACTGAAGAAAGTAGGGAAAAGCACTAGGCCACTTAGGTATGAATTAAATCATATCCCTGTTGAATATACAGTAGAGGTGACAAATAGATTTAAGGAATTAGATCTGATAGACAGAGTGCCTGAAGAACTATGGACAGAGGTTCGCGACATTGTACAAGAGGTAGCAACCAAAACCATCCCAAAGAAAAAGAAATGCAAGAAAGCAAAATGGCTGTCTGAGGAAGCTTTGCAAATAGCTGAGGAAAGGAGGGAAGCGAAAGGCAAGGGAGAAAAAGAAAGATACGCCCAATTGAATGCAGAATTCCAGAGAATAGCTAGAAGAGATAAGAATGCCTTCTTAAATGAACAGTGCAAAGAAATAGAAGAAAACAATAGAATAGGGAGGACCAGAGATCTTTTCAAGAAAATTGGAGAAATGAAGGGAACGTTTAATGCAAAAATGGGCATGATAAAGGACCAAAATGGCAGGGACCTAACAGAGGCAGAAGAGATTAAGAAGAGGTGGCAAAATTACACAGAAGAACTATACAAGAATGAGCTTAACGTCCCTGATAATCACAATGAGGTGGTCACTGACCTCGAGCCAGACATCCTAGAATGTGAAGTGAAGTGGGCCTTAGAAAAACTGAGCAACAACAAAGCTAGTGGAAGTGACAGTATTCCAGCTGAGCTATTCAAAATCTTAAAAGACAATGCAGTAAAAGTGCTACACTCAATTTGCCAGCAAATTTGGAAAACTCAACAGTGGCCACAGGATTGGAAAAGATCAGTTTACATTCCAATTCCAAAGAAAGGCAGTGCCAAAGAATGTTCAAACTATCGCACCATTGCACTCATTTCTCATGCTAGTAAAGTCATGCTTAAAATCCTACAAGCTAGACTTCAGCAGTATGTGGATCGAGAACTACCAGAAGTACAGGCAGGATTTCGAAGAGGCAGAGGAACTAGAGATCAAATTGCCAACATACGCTGGATCATGGAGAAAGCTAGGGAGTTCCAGAAAAACATCTACTTCTGCTTCATTGACTATGCTAAAGCCTTTGATTGTGTGGATCACAACAAACTGTGGCAAGTTCTTAAAGAGATGTTAGGCATATGGTGTTAGCCTACAATGTTGGGTTGAAAATATATTATATATATATTAACCATAATGCTATGGCTTTAAGTTGTTAATTGGCCAATGGGTGTGTAAGTGTTCTCATGGCCATAAGAGGAAGCTAGGAACGTAGCTTCTCTCTCTCTCTCTGAATTCACTGCTTTCTACTGTTACTGTTTTTGCTCTGCTGTTGGTTTACTACTGTTGTAAACCTGAACTGTGTATTGACCTCTGGACCGGTAAGAAGACTTTGTAGCTTGGACTGTTGCTATTGTTTATGACCTGGACTGTTTATTTTTTGACTGTGCATTTTTGTTTTTACACCACCTCAAAGTAAAATACTTTTTGCTTTTAGAACTCAGTGTATTTCTGTGTGTGACTTTTACTGCTCTCAGTGCCCTTCCTTGTCTGTGCAACTCTTTGGTAGCACAAGGAGACCTCTGCACAACAAATTCCTTAACACTGGTTATGGGCCCAGGCCTGTACTGAGAGTTAGTACACACAGTATTCCTAGCTGAGTTTGTATTTGGTGTAAAATGGCACAGGAACTGTTGTCAGGCATCTCCTGGATAACCCGGTTGGATGGGGCAAACTATGTTTCCTGGTCCACAAAATGCTGCTTGCTTTTGCGCAAGGAAGGACTATGGGCTGTTGTAAATAACCCACCAGATACTACTGCTTGGGATCCAGATGACGAAGAGGATGCAAAGAAGTTAGACGACTTTAAACGTAGCAACGAGAAAGCTCTTTGCATTATTGGACTAACACTGAATGACCAGCAGCTTGTCCATATTCGTGGTGAGGAGTCTGCTGCTAGGTGTTGGGGCGTTTTGCGAAGGCTTTATGTTCGTGACAGTGTGGGTGCACATATACACCTTACGCGTAAGCTGTTTAGGGCTCGTTTGCAGAAGAATGGAGATATGCTGACCCATTTAAATTACATGAAAGCAATTTTTCAAGAGCTTCATGAAAAGGAGCTGATTTTTTCAGAGTTGCATCAGGTCTACATTATTCTGTCATCTTTGGATGAGAGTTATGATGGGTATGTTTCTTCTTTGGAAGTCCTGACCAGAGAGGAACTGACATTGACTAACATTACTGGGAGATTGCTGGAAGAGTCCAGAAGGAGGCGTGACAGAGACCAGCTGAGAGAGACACAGCCACGAGAGGAGCAGCAATTTACCACTGCTTACAACGTCAAGAAATGTTATTCTTGTGGGGCTACAGGGCATATAGCCAAATTCTGTAGAAAGGGTAAAAAACAGAATGTGAATAGCAGTGGGAAGGCTAAGAAGGGCATTGGTTTGGCTATTTCTGGTGAATCAACATCCAGAAATAATGAATTGTGGGTTGTTGATAGTGGGGCTTCACAATGCATTACTAAAGAGAAAAAGAGGTTTGTTACTATGAAAAACAGCAACCAATATGTTTCACTGGCCAATGGTTGGAGGATGAAGGCCTCTGGTGAAGGTAATTCCTATTGTCCATGCATTGATGAACAGTTACCTATGTTATATATACCTAAACTAAGATTCAACCTGTTATCTGTAAGGGAATTGGTTAAGGTTGGGTTTGTGGTAACATTCAGAGGGGAGCAATGCACTATTGAGAGGAATGGAACCTGTGTAACTGCTAATTTGAAAAATGGTTTATTCGTTCTCACAAGTAACCAGGTTAGTACAGTTAAAGCTAACTCAATATGTGAGAACAAGAAGCCACATGATGAATGTATACATTTATTGCATAGGCGGTTAGGGCATGTAAACTTTAACTCACTACGTAAAACAGTGGAATTAGTAGAGGGAGTTAAACTGAAGCCATGTAGTAAGTATTTGAATTGCAATGCCTGTAAGCAGGAAAAGAGTAAGGCAACTCCTGCAAACAGGATAAACAGCTTCAAAACAACTGTACCTTTGGAAGTTGTGTTTGCTGATTTAATTGGACCCATGAAACCAAGTTTAGGAGGGTCATGCTATATGTTAAGTATATTGGACCACTACTCTAGATATGGTTTTTGTTATCTGCTTAAGTCAAAGGCAGACACTTTCCAACAATTTGCAAACTGGCTGAAGTTCGTGGAGAGAAAAACAAAGAGAAAGGTTCAGTGCATAATTACTGATAATGGCACTGAATTTACAAATAAGCATTTTGTTGATATGCTACAATCAGCTGGCATTGAGCATAAACGTTCAGCCCCTTATAGGCCACAACATAATGCATTTGTTGAGAGACGTGGGCAAACGTTACAAGCCATGATTAGAACCATGTTAAGAGATTCTGGCTTAACAGATAGACTGTGGGGGGAGGCAGCAAAATGTGCAAACCATGTTCTGAATATAGTTGTTAATACTTCTACTGGTAAAATACCATATACTATATGGCATGGTAGAAGACCAAACCTTGATTACCTGCACACATTTGGCACCCCAGCTTGGGTCCACATTCCTGCACAACTCAGGAGTAAAGGCCAACATAGGGCTAGGCAATTATACTTCGTAGGTTACGAAGCTAACCATAGATCCTATCGTTTCTGGGAACGAGGCACAACTAATGTATATAACAGTGCTAGTGCAAAATTCCTTGAGCACGTTGGTTGGGATAGGTTAGAGCAAGAAGCTGTTAATACTGATCCTCTAGTGTTTGAGGACTCCTCTGATAACGTAACTAGTAATGATAATACATCTCCTGTAAATATAAAGGATGAAGAGGAGATAGGGGAGATAATAGAGGAATCAGAGGAAGGAAAGGAGACAGAAATTCAAAGCCCTGTAATTCCTTGGCGTTCAATGCGTATCAGACATCCACCTGATCGCTATGAAGCTAGTATAGTATGTCAAGTTAGTGTAGAGCCATCTAACTATGATGAGATCAGGATGTATCCTGAAAAGGAACAAGCATCATGGAAAGCTGCAATGAACAGGGAGTTGAATTCTTTGCAGGATCTTAAGGTTTATGTGAAAGCAAAACTGCCACCTGGTGAGCAAGCTATAGGTTGTAAATGGATATATAAAATAATGAAGGGTGTAGATGGAACTATAACCCATAAGGCACGTTTGGTTGCACAAGGTTTTGCCCAAACTACTGAGGATTATGACGAAGTGTTTGCACCCAGTCTAAGGGCAACTACTTTAAGAGCAGCTTTAGTATGGGCGGCTAAAAACCAATATATGGTTAATCATGTAGATGTTGAAACTGCATATTTACATGCTCCATTGCAACATACTATTTATTTAAGAATACCACCAGGATTGACCAGTGATAGAGACCATGATTGTTGGGAATTAAAGAAAAGCCTCTATGGATTGAAACAATCAGGCTATGAGTGGAACAAATGTATAGTAAATGAGTTAAGTGCAATAGGTTTTGTAGCCAGTAATGCTGATCCTTGTTTGTTTAGAAGGGAACACAACGGAGCATTATCTTTTCTCTTATTATTCACAGATGATATTGCAATAATAACAAAAACTGAGTTAGAAGCACAAACTATCATTTCAAGATTGCAAAATAAATTCACAATTAGAAATCTTGGGAAAATAAGCCACTATTTGGGGTTAGATATTGTGAAAACAAATAGGGGTTTTAAGGTGTCGCAAGCCAGTAAGATATCTCAGTTATTAAAGAGATACAACATGGAAATGTGTAAACCAGCAAAAACTCCGATGGCTATGGATTTTAAGGACACTAATGTTGAGAGTCCTGTATTTGATAAGACTATGTACCAATCTTTGATAGGAAGTCTTATGTATCTGAGTAATTGGACTAGACCTGATATTTCTTACTGTGTAAATCAATTAGCTAGGTACAACAATAATCCAACTGTTAGACACTGGCAATCAGCTAAACGAGTATTAAGGTATTTGAAGCAAACTATTCACTACTCGTTATATCTAGAGCCAAATCGTGAGTTAATCCTTACTGCATATGCAGATGCGAGTTTTGCCTCTGATTCAAACAGTCGTAAATCTACCTCAGGGTTGGCTGTAATGTTGGGTGATTCTTTGATTGGATGGAAGTCTATTAGACAAAAACACATAAGCTTATCTACAATGGAGGCTGAATTTTCATGTCTATCAGTGTTATGTACAGAACTGCTAGTGTACAAACAATTATTGTTAGATATGAGTTTAAATGTAAATGATCCATTCATTGTGTATGAGGACAATCAAGCTGCAATAAAGATGGCTAATAATGCTGCAGTAAGAACAAGATCTAAACATACTGATCTTCGTTATTTAAATGTCAGACAATGTGTCAAAGATAAATTAATACAGTTAGAGTATTGTCCATCTGATGTAAATATTGCAGACCATTTTACGAAGGTACAAAGTGCTGTGAAACACAATGCTAATTGTGAAAGAATGTGCATAAGATTGTAAGAGTTATATATTATTCTACCCAAAGGGGAGAATGTTAGGCATATGGTGTTAGCCTACAATGTTGGGTTGAAAATATATTAACCATAATGCTATGGCTTTAAGTTGTTAATTGGCCAATGGGTGTGTAAGTGTTCTCATGGCCATAAGAGGAAGCTAGGAACGTAGCTTCTCTCTCTCTCTCTGAATTCACTGCTTTCTACTGTTACTGTTTTTGCTCTGCTGTTGGTTTACTACTGTTGTAAACCTGAACTGTGTATTGACCTCTGGACCGGTAAGAAGACTTTGTAGCTTGGACTGTTGCTATTGTTTATGACCTGGACTGTTTATTTTTTGACTGTGCATTTTTGTTTTTACACCACCTCAAAGTAAAATACTTTTTGCTTTTAGAACTCAGTGTATTTCTGTGTGTGACTTTTACTGCTCTCAGTGCCCTTCCTTGTCTGTGCAACTCTTTGGTAGCACAAGGAGACCTCTGCACAACAAATTCCTTAACAGGAGTACCAGACCATCTTATTTGTCTCTTGAGAAACCTATATGCGGGTCAAGAAGCAACAGTGAGAACTGGACACGGAACCACTGATTGGTTCAAAATTGGGAAAGGAGTCCGGCAAGGCTGTATACTGTCGCCCTGCCTATTTAACTTATATGCAGAGCACATCATGAGAAAGGCAGGGCTAGATGAATCAAAAGTTGGAATTAAGATTGCCGGAAGAAATATCAACAACCTAAGATACGCAGATGATACCACTCTAATGGCAGAAAGTGAAGAAGAACTAAAGAGCCTCTTGTTGCAGGTGAAGAAGGAGAGTGCAAAACTTGGGTTGAAACTTAACATTAAGAAAACCAAGATCATGGCATCTGGCCCTCTCAATTCCTGGCAAATAGATGGGGAAGAAATGGAGGTAGTGACAGATTTTATTTTCCTGGGCTCCAAGATCACTGCAGACGGGGACTGTAGCCAAGAAATTAAAAGACGCTTGCTCCTGGGGAGGAAAGCCATGGCAAATCTAGACAGCACACTAAAAAGCAGAGACATCACCCTGTCAACAAAAGTGCGTATAGTCAAGGCTATGGTCTTCCCAGTTGCAATGTATGGCAGTGAAAGTTGGACCATAAGAAAGGCTGAGCGCCAAAGAATTGAGGCCTTTGAACTGTGGTGCTGGAGAAGACTCCTGCGAGTCCCTTGGACTGCAAGGCGATCAAACCGGTCAGTCCTAGAGGAGATCAATCCTGACTGCTCTTTAGAAGGCCAGATTCTGAAGCTAAAACTCAAGTACTTTGGCCACCTAATGAGAAGGAAGGACTCACTGGAGAAGAGCCTAATGCTGGGAAAGATCGAGGGCAATAGAAGAAGGGGACGACAGAGAATGAGGTGGCTGGATGGAGTCACTGAAGCAGTAGGCGCGAGCTTAAATGGACTCCAGAAGATGGTAGAGGACAGGAAGGCCTGGAGGAATGTTGTCCATAGGGTCGCGATGGGTCGGACACGACTTCGCAGCTAACAACAACAACAGAATCAAGATCAAGTGAAGTACTAATACCACTTTACAATGCTTTGGTAAGGCCATACCTGGAATACTGCATCCAGTTTTGGTCACCACGATGTAAAAAAAGATGTCGAAACTCTAGAAAGGGTACAGAGAAGAGCAACCAAGATGATTAGGGGCCTGGAGGCTAAAACATATAGGGAACGGTTGCTGGAATTGGGTATGTGTAGTTTAATGAAGAGAAGGGTGAAGGGTGACATGATAGCAGTGTTCCAATATCTCAGGGGCTGCCACAAAGAAGAGGGAGTCAAGCTATTCTCCAAAGCATCTGAAAGCAGGACAAGAAGCAATGGATGGAAACTAGTCAAGGAGAGAAGCAACCTAGAACTAAGGAGAAACT
Source organism: Vipera berus (assembly GCF_964194415.1). Lineage (NCBI taxonomy): Eukaryota > Metazoa > Chordata > Lepidosauria > Squamata > Viperidae > Vipera > Vipera berus. The sequence continues at coordinate 42,172,162 of NC_138203.1, read as the reverse complement.
TCCTGACAGTTAGAACAATTAACCAGTGGAACAACCTGCCTCCAGAGGTGGTGAATGCTCCAACACTGGAGATTTTTAAGAAGAGACTGGACAGCCATTTGCCTCAGGAATCAGGAATCTAGCCACTGCAATTAGTACCAACTATTGATAATCTTTAAAGGGCTATACAGAGAGTGCATTGCAATAGTTTCATACCTGGTGCAAGTCATGAACTAATCCCTTAAGGAGAAGCATGACTTCTCTGAGTTGACTAATTGCCAGAACAGATGTTACAAGATTCTCCCAATATCAATAGAGAACAAGCAACTCTTGTTCTGCTAGGATTTAATTTGACCTTCTTTTGTTCCATCCAGATCTTCAAAGCTTCCAGACTATTCAAGGATTCAGGAAATTTTCAGCTTGGTTCAAGCTGCTACATTTGGGTGTCACCAGCATATTATTAACAATTCACTCAAAACTAGCTAATGTCCTCCCAGCAATATAATAATTTTTTTAATTTATTTTATTTATTTTAATTCCATTTATATCCCGCCCTTCTCCAAAGACTCAGGGCGGCTTACAAGCTTAGCAGTAGCCTTCATTCTATGTATATGCCTGCTTATTAGGGCTTTCATACACCCCCCAAGTGGCATTATTACAAAGTCAGCTTAATTGCCCCCAACAATCTGGGTCCTCATTTTACCTACCTCGGAAGGATGGAAGGCTGAGTCAACCTTGAGCCTGGTGGGATGCGAACCTGCACTAATTGCAGGCAGCTGGTGTTACTTAAGGAGGCATTAGCCCACTGCTCCACCAAGGCTCCTTTGAACTAACCATGACTTGGATAATGATGTTAAACAATACAGGGAAAGCAGTAAAATCTAAGGAACCTCACATTGGTGTTCCCAAGAGCTCAAATTCTGTCTCCAGACGACACTGATTTGAATACACACTGAAGCAGGACCAAAACAACCATAAGATTGTGTCCACAACCTATGAAATCTTTCCAGAAAGATACTGTGGTCAATGGTATTGAATTCAATAACCCTAATCTTAGCCCTATTGGAACCAAAAAAGACACATTTCCCTGACTGACATCCCAGTTTTAGTCAGTGATCAGAGCAATCTGTGCCATTTCTGAATTTCAGTTGAAAAATATCCAGATAACGTTTGATCTAGAATCTTCTGTAATCGTTCTTTTCTATTTCTCCTTGAAATGCATCAGATACAAAATCTGGTAACAATTTTTGGAGAGTCTCCAAGGAGCGCATTCTGTTTTTTAAAAGTCTTTAACTGAATATTTTTAAATTTATCCCCCACTTAGAAAAGGAAAAATTCACAATATACTTATGAACTCATATATCAGTATTCAGTTAAGAACATATGGCTAGGAAAGCAGGCTGCTGAGTGTGTATTTTAGGAAATAAGGAATTGTGTGTCCTCCCCCCCTCACAATCTAACCAGGATAGGTTAATCCTGTTTGGTAACAGAAATCTGCTCATGTGGCATTGGAGTTAGTTGGCCTCTTAGAAAACTAGATGCTGAACTGATATTTATTCTGGAAAGAATAGAGGCTAGATTCAATAGCCATACCCAGTTGTCTGGGTATGAATCTCGTCTTTATCTTACAAAAAGCTGTTCATCACAAAAAGGTTTATTAGTATTTGTTTTTGCTATGATTCACTCATATACTGGTAGTTATTTGGGATTACCCTATATAATAAGGACCATTGGAAAAATATCTAAAAAGGAAAAAAAATGAGTATTTCAATCTCAGTGACAACTTTAACATATTCAGATTTATATTGTTATATTTTAAAAATAAGTAAGAAATGAAAAAGTACAAAATTAAGATGTTTTACTTATGTGAAGCCTATTTCATGAAGTACAACTGTAAGCACCAGACCTATGAGTTGATTTAAATGTAGAATGGTAAAAATCTGTTTTTTTTATAGTGTGATTTCAGCTTGCACCCAAAGGTGTGTTATTGCTGCTTGGTACAACAGAGACATGCTTGTTTATGTGCATATTAACTGTGTGCATGTGTGACGTGAACTCAGTACTGACTTCTGGCATCGGCCTGAATTAATCCTTGTAGTTTTCTTGGCAAAAGTAGGTTGCCATTGCCTTCTTCTATGGCCCAGCTCACTCAGCTAGCTTTGTGCCTAAGGCAGGACCAGAATTTGTGGTCTCCTGATTTCTAGTTTGATGTCTTAATCAATATTCTGGATTTGCTTTCTATTTAGTATTAAAGAAATCTAATTTAAAAAATTGAACTGAAAGAATTTCACAGTCCTTTTATGCATTAATCTACTTCAAGAATGCCTCATCTTTCTTAATTCAACATTATAATATAAAGGTAAAGGTTCCCCAGCACATGCATGCTAGTCATTTCTGACTCTAGGGGCCAGTGCTCATCTCCATTTCAAAGACTAAGAGCCAGTGTTTGTCCGAGGACGTCTCCATGGTCATGTGGCCGGCATGACTAGACACCAAAGGCATCCGGAACGCTTTTCCCTTCCCACCGTAGTGGTCCCTATTTTTCTACTTGCATTTTTACATGCTTTCGAACTGCTAGGTTGGCAGAAGCTGGGAAGAGTAACAGGCGCTCACTCTGTTACGCGGCACTCGGGATTCGACCCGCCAAACTGCCAACCTTCTGATCGACAAGCTCAGCATCCTAACCCACTGAGCCCTTTTTATTATAATATAGGGATGAATAATTATGTAGTTGATATGAACAAAATTGTGGAAATTGTAAATCCTTGCCAATTGATTGAAAAATTGATGCAAAACTAGAGATCTATTATAGCCACCTTTGTTTTATGTTGTCTATGTCATATATTTATATAAATTCTCCCTCCCTGTTAATCTAAACAATTACAACAATCTCTCCTTGGTCTAATTTAAGTTTCTAAAAAAACAAAGTTTTCTCAGAAAATAAAGATTAATTTGAAGACCAATTCAATGTTACTAGGCAGCAGCATTATCTTTGAATTTGTTTTTAACTAGTTCAGTATTCAGCAAACTCTGATATTCCAAATCTATTTGTGAAAAGAAATTCAGATGAAAATGATCAGTTATTTCAGTGGAAGCAAATTTGGTTCACACCTAAACTATAAATGACACATACCTCTTCATAAAAAAAGTGTATTTACTGTCACCATATTCAATTTATGTCAGAGATGCCATACAAAATGTACCTTAATGTAAATCTGATTAACTATCATGAAAGCCATGCAGGAAAGAGGCCATACTAGTATTTATTTTTATTTATTTAAATTATTTCTACGATCCATCCCACAGCACGTAAAAAAGGGGCAAAAATTTTCTTAGCAGAGTAAAACTTCAAAGATCTTTCAAAGTTCATACATAAACATTTTTTTTGTTTTATTTGCTGCAAGTGTTGTGTTTGTTCATTGAATTTTTTATGTTTGTATTTTGTTATATCATAACTGAAGTGTTAGGCTATTTCCATTTTGGGACTGAAAAGGATATTCAGGTTTTTTTTCTAAAAAAAATTACTATTTCTCTGTATTTTTAATACCCTAATTTTTCTGTAGACCTCTCCAAGATTTTTATTACTTCATTAGCAAAAGTTAAATTTAAAAATTAAGCCTTTTATCACCTCATAACAGTTTTGCTCAAGCTTATTCTATAAAAATTTCTTAGTCATTATTGATCTTACATTTAATATATGCACACATAAAATATCTTGGTTGATTTATTACTTATGTATTTTTGTACACATAAAAATCCACCAATGATTTTGAACAAATCCAGGCAATCCAAAAGATCCATTTGCCATTAGTTATTTACCCATATGATAATTTTGTTTGTTCAGCCTGGTCACGTGGAGTTAACTTAAAATATCAGAACACTGTGATTTGCTAAAACTTCTCTAATGTCACATTTTGTTATATAGAGTTACAATGAGAAGAAATTTAACAGGATGTGACATGGTGTAAGTGATGCACTGACATGTATAATTTAAAAACTACACTCTTGTTGGAAGCAGACACCTGCAATTAATTTTGATATTGGGAATTCAAAATGAAACCAATGATTAAAGCCAGAAGGGACTTGGAAAACACATTAAGCTCATGAACTGGGGCAGCCCCTCTGTTTAGTAAACAGTATATTTGTTTACTCAAAAGATATTACTTGTGAAGTCAAGATGTAACCTTATGATTTACTGATATGCTCACACTACATTTTATAAAAATCAATTATATTTTATAATAACATATAGCCCAAAGAATGCTTTTTGTTTCTTTTTTTTGGTTCGCTTTCTGATTTTTAATTAAAATTATATTCTCTTTCAGGAAAATTAAATTATGTCAACCAGGAAAGTATTCAGTTTTTACAGAATTATGCAAACCTTTTATAAGCCTGAAGATATTTGTATCATTCTCTTTCCTGCTCAATTTCTCCAGATGAAGAATATATATACATTTTAACAGAATTAGTGCTGTCTTATTTACCCTTTGCCATGAAATTTTGTATTTGTAAGGCAATCCACACTGGTCATTTTTCTTGTTGTAGAAAACAAGTATACCAGTAAAATAAAGAAATATATAAGCTGAAGACCTAAATAGAGCTCAAAATGAAATAGGACAAGGGATGAAGGGAAATTACATCACATCACATCCTCAAACAGATTAGAAATTTATATAGCAGGACAGCCAAAAGGATAATCCTAAATAGTTTATATGAGAACCAGTTTGGTAGTGTGGCTAGAAACCAGGAGGCTGTGAGTTCTAGTTCTACCATAAACACAGTTGGGTGACCTTGTACCAGTCATTCTCTCTCAGGCCTTGGAAGAAAGCAATAGCAGACAACACTGATTCAAAGATGTAGAATAAAATAATAAAATAAAAGTTTATACTTACTTAAGTGGTTTTTTTTACAGTTTTATAAACTGTGGCAAGTTCTTAAAGAGATGGGCATACCAGACCATCTTATTTGTCTCTTGAGAAACCTATATGTGGGCCAAGAAGCAACAGTGAGAACTAGAAACGGAACCACTGATTGGTTCAAAATTGGGAAAGGAGTCTGGCAAGGCTGTATACTGTCGCCCTGCCTATTTAACTTATATGCAGAGCACATCATGAGAAAGGCAGGGCTTGATGAATCAAAAGTTGGAATTAAGATTGCTGGAAGAAATATCAACAACCTAAGATATGCAGATGATACTACTCTAATGGCAGAAAGTGAAGAAGAACTAAAGAGCCTCTTGTTGTGGGTGAAGAAGGAGAGTGCAAAAGTTGGGTTAACATTAAAAAAACCCAAGCTTAAGAAAACCAAGATCATGGCATCCGGCCCTCTCAATTCCTGGCAAATAGATGGGGAAGAAATGGAGGTAGTGACAGATTTTATTTTCCTGGGCTCCAAGATCACTGCAGATGGAGACTGTAGCCAAGAAATTAAAAGACACTTGCTCCTGGGGAGGAAAGTTATGACAAATCTAGACAGCACACTAAAAAGCAGAGACATCACCCTGCCAACAAAAGTGTGTATAGTCAAGGCTATGGTCTTCCCAGTTGCAATGTATGGCAGTGAAAGTTGGACCATAAGAAAGGCTGAGCGCCAAAGAATTGAGGCCTTTGAACTATGGTGCTGGAGAAGACTCCTGCGAGTCCCTTGGACTGCAAGGTGATCAAACTGGTCAGTCCTAGAGGAGATCAACCCTGACTGCTGTTTAGAAGGCCAGATCCTGAAGTTGAAACTCAGATACTTTGGCCACCTAATGAGAAGGAAGGACTCACTGGAGAAGAGCCTAATGCTGGGAAAGGTTGAGGGCAAGAGAAGAAGGGGACGACAGAGAATGAGGTGGCTGGATGGAGTCACTGAAGCAGTTGGTGTAAGCTTAAATGGACTCCAGAAGATGGTAGAGGACAGGAAGGCCTGGAGGAACATTGTCCATAGGGTTGCAATGGGTCGGACACGACTTCACAGCTAACAACAACAACAAGTGTGGGGGGAATAGAAACAAAGTAAAGAAAAAGATGCATCTTTCATTCTGCACTGGATGTGGTTGTATTTAGGGTAAAACATCATCTCAGAAGGGCCTTAGTTCTTTTGGATCTGAGGCTTGGAATCATGTGGCCCTTTATGGACTGCCCGAACTACAGCATGGTATATCCTGTTTCCCTGTCTGAGGCTGAAGGGTTTTGTCCTAAAGATCTGCATCTGAGCAAAAGCCCCCTTCTGGGACTATGTCAGTTCTTTCTGACAACAGAAAGGAATCCAAATATTTATGTAGAGGAATGGTCATGGATGCCCTGCCCCCCACTCCTTATGCTACCAACTGGAATGGAATTTATGCCAATCCTGGAATTGCTAATGATAATGATTTACAACTGGTTTTATTTTTTAAAAGTAGAATATATTCAGAGGATTGGAATTGTTGGAGAGTCTAATCCTGAAATTTATGTTTATCATATACATGGAACTACAGTATATTAAATGAACCTGACACTGAATTACTGTTGTTTTCTTTTCAATAAGACAAATATTTCTTGAATTTGCAAACAGCATTTGTAAATGATTGCATTTTTTATATATTTATACGTACCACATAATATTGCCAGGAATTTGATACTATATCATATAAAATCTAGCATCATGAGATGTTTCTGATATACTAATGGGGAATAGGATTTTAATGTGTGTCATCATTTATACTTTTACTGTTTTATAAAAGCCTAAAGTTTGAAGATTTTGATATTGAAAGTCATGTAATTGTGAGAAAATAAAAATTGCAGCATTGAAAATGACTTCTTCAGCTATTAAATTCTGTCTCTGTTAAGATACAATCAAATAATGGAGGCATAGAATCATGAAATCTTATAACTAGAATACTGAGCCTATTCCAACAGATATGTTCTAAATTTCTACTTCAAATGATTTGCACCCCGCACATAAATTGGGACCTTCTTATTCATATAGGAATACAGGAGTTATCTAAATGCTCTTCATTCAGAAATTCTGAGGGGGGAAATAAAAACCTTTCTGGCAAAGTTCCTAAAATAATTTTATTTCATGTCTCCTACCTTGCTAATTAGCTGCTTTTCACACCCTGCAAATTCGGGAGATTATTGTAGAACATAACTTTTTTTTATTTAAGTTTTCAGCATAGATCACATTTCAGAAGCTACTAAAGTTTGGAATAATATACTCAAAGCTTATTTTTTTCTCTTCCGTTTTGAAGGCTGTACAGAAAAGGAACAAATCAAAATGTCATCAGGAAGCATGCTGTCCTATTAACTATAAAAAAGTAGAAGTAACTCCTGTGGACTTTTATCTATTAAAGCACTTAATACTATATCACTCAATTACATGATAGATATCTTTTGCCCATGTATTTCTGCAGCAGGTCTCTTCATCTTTAATAGGAGCCTTATAATGGGACCATATGGCTTTATAGCAATGTAAGAATGTTAATCTATCGTCTAGAGCTGCCCGAAGCATTACATGAGCCCTAATATGTATTCAAGATTGAGAGCATCCTATTTTAAACACAGGCAAAAGAAGAGACGCCTGATCAGGTGCAAAATGATTACTGTACAATGAGCTGCTGGAAAACCAGTAAAGCATCAGGCGTCCTCTCAGATGTAATTGGTCTCTAGGGAAAATGTAGTCCACTCTTTTTAAAGCCCTTTACACTTTCGCAGCCAGAGGACGACTGCAAGGAGAATCAGAAAACAAAACAAAACTCCAAAATAAAACTTGGGACAGCAATATCATATATTAGGAAGTAAATATTTTGCACCTAGGAAAAATAACATACCCATCACAGAGAAAGAAAGGTGACACTTCCTTCAAAATGTGTTGTCCAAGAATAGTATGAAGATGAAACAAAAAGACTTGTGAGTTGTAAACATGAAATTTTAATATTTAGAGAAGATTCTTCTATGATCAAATCTTCGATTTTGCTGCCATGAAGATAATCTCTGAAGTACATTAACTCTGTAATTTCCATTTTCTGTAGTAAGGTTGATCTAACTATGGCAAGAAAGCAACAGACATAGTGTACCTATTCTGCACTGACCTAGATCACAGGACTTATTCTCATTGTATGCCAAGACTTCTTCCTAGCAGTCAGATAAATGTGTTATCCTTGAAGTGAGAGGAACATGTAAAAACATGAATTGTGCTGCTCCACAATCTCCCTTTTTGGTGCTTTGACAGTGAAGTTGGGCCATTGTCCTTTCACAATTTAATGTGAGGTAGTTTGAGGGTATTGCATAGTGGATTCCAGGCTATCCTTTCCCTTCCTTTATCAGGGTGAAAGTCAAACACAATCATGGCCCTGAATGCACAGTGGGATGAGACTAAGGGTTCCCACCATAAGTTTATTTTTTCTATTTATTTAGACTGCATTTATTTATTTTATATATTTATTGACCAAATTTATACTCTATTGCAATTCAGAAACTTTCAGGGGTACATACAAAATATTGTTATTATTTACTGTGTGGTAGGACTAAATCAAGGGACGCGGTGGCTCAGTGGGTTAGGACGCTGAGCTTGTCGATCAGAAGGTCGGCAGTTTGGCGGGTCGAATCCCGAGTGCCGCGTAACAGAGTGAGCGCCTGTTACTCGTCCCAGCTTCTGCCCACCTAGCAGTTCGAAAGCACGTAAAAATGCAAGTAGAAAAATAGGGACCACTCCGGTGGGAAGGTAACAGCGTTCCGTGCGCCTTTGGCGTCTAGTCATGCCGGCCACATGACCACGGAGACGTCCTCGGACAAACGCTGGCTCTTCGGCTATGAAACGGAGATGAGCACCGGCCCCTAGAGTCGGAAACGACTAGCACGCATGTGCGGGGGAACCTTTACCTTTACCTTTAGGACTAAATCAAAAATATATTCTAACCTTTACTATTCCAGTTGACTTCTAGATGGCATCAACTATGAAATTGTTTTGCAGGTGTTTGTCATCTGGGAAAACAATACAGGTAGTCTTTGACTTGCAAACATTCATTTAGCAACCATTCCAAGTTTGTGAATGGTTCATAATTTATACTGAAAAAATTCCTTGTACTTATGACCACTGCAGCATCCCCATGGTCATATGATTGTGATTCAGGTTGTTGGTAACCAGCATGTATTTATGATGGTTATACATTGTTCTGGAGTCACATGATCACCATTTACAATTTTCCCAGCTGGCTTCTGACAAACAAAGTCAGTGCGGGGAAGCTGGATTCACTTCAGGACCATGGTGGAAAAGGTTGTAAAATCACATGCAACTTACTTAATGACCACCTCATTTAGCAACAAATCTTCCATTCTCAAGTGTGATCATAAGCTGAGGGTTACCTGTAGTTCTGTCAGAGAACTAGAATTTTTTTAATGTCAAACACCTCACTCTCCTCCAAGATACAGTGATATTGCCTCTTTGCCTTCCTTTTTTCCCCCTCTTGAAACCAGTTTCCACCATCAACTTTTTTTGAGCAGACAAAAAACATTTCTTCTTATAGACAACTTTCCACATCTCCCTCAGAGCAAAAATGGCCATAGAAAAGCAGTGCCTAGCAACCAGATAGAGAGGGAGAATTTTCACAGGAGATTTGTTAGGCCAGTTGATCAAGTAGATCACCTTGGTGACTTTTAATTCTGTGGACTTCAACTCCCAGAATTATTCAGACAGTTTAGATTGTCTGCATGAGCTGTTTGGGTTAGGACAGACATGTCAAACTCGCAATGTCATGTGATGTTGCGCGATGTATTAGAACTTTTTTCCCATTGCCGGCAATGGGGTGGGCGCATTTTCCTTGTGAAGCGTCCGGCCCATGGGCCAGCAGTTTGACATCCCTGGGTTAGGAGAAGGAAACCATCACTTTCAGTTTGAATAAAAATAAAAAAAATATCTCTAGAAACAGGTTACTCAGCAACCGGTTCAGGATATTTGAAGGTCATGTCACTGAAATATGGGGAGAAAAATATCTTTGGGGCGCAGCAAGCAGGTGTGAGAAATAAAGATATTATAGGGCAAACCTGCCAGGTTCCTAATGCAATCAAATCATCCAGACGCCCAATTAAAAAAATCTAGGCAGAAATTCTAGATAACGTATTCTAAGATGGCGGCACCTGGAATGGCTGCGGCTGCATTGGCTCTTGAAGGCGAATAGTTTTGGGAGGGATAGTAAGGGCTATAGGCCACATGATCAGGAAGATTTTAATGTGTTTGAGCAACATGGTGGAACTAAGGTAACATACGACATATGACCGACAATCTTTGCTGGCCTGGCGAGTTTCTAGTTGTTTTGGAACTGTTGGTGAGACCGTTAAAAGTTGTTGGCGCTGTTTGAATTTGTTCTACCAGCAGCAAGATCTGACTGCTGGCCTAGTGATGGATTGTATTGCAAATCAGGGCTGTTTCCAGAGGAGGCAGAGGAGGAGACGACCTGGAGCTTATGGAGCGAAGGAACTGGATGAGGCTGTCGGCAGGCCCAGAGGAAGAGAGAGAGGCTTTTGGAGGAGTTGGTGGTGGCAGCAGCGTGCTCCAGGGGTGAAAAGAAGCAAGGCCTCTTTAAGGAAAAGGTGGAAGAGTCAGGATCGGAAAAAGGAAAGAAGGCGAGGTTGTCAGAATAAAAGCTAACTTGAGGGCTAATCCACATGGAGCCCCATTTCCATCTGTCCTGTGTGCCATCGTTCACTCCCTAGAGACTAAAATGGACAATGTGAAATTTGAGTGGGTCACGAACAAGGAGTATATATCGGAGGTGGTGACCCTTTGAGAGCTGTATGCAACGAAATTTCATTTTGATGTATGCCGATTGGTGTACATTCAAAGTGACAATAAAGTTATCATCATCATCATAAACTCTATGCTGGTCAAGTTGGAAGAAGAGGAGCCAAGAAAGCCAAGGTGTTGTTGACCATCTTTCTCTAGCCGACTTTCTCTTCACAGACACTAAAGGAAAGAGAAAACTTTCTTGCCAACTACCCAACCCATTGACTGCATCTTCCAATTTAGGAGAAGTAGAAGGAGGTTTTAGTAAGACTTTTATGGAGCTGGATATCTAATCTACGTTTTGCTGAAACCTAAGGCTTGAAAAAAGAAATTCTTGGAGGTGTAGTGAATTGACATTTAATTACTCAGGTGCCTAAAAAACCTGCTCTTCCTTCACTCAGCAGGACAACCTTTTCCTTTTGCCACTCCAATTCACACAAGGCAAATAAAGCTGCTGCTGATATATAAAAAAGAGAATATGAAGTCAGTTTACCATCTTGATTTGTCATCTATCCTTTGTCTGGACTATTTGTAGACAACCAACATTTCATTGGTGAAGGAATCTATATAGTTAATAAGTTCTATTCTCCAGTATATATTTTTTTTGCTATTTTTAGCTTCTTAGCATATACTTCCTGAGGTTTTACTCTACCTGATGGAACAGTTGTCTGCAGATCTACTCTAAATGCCAGTGACTTTATGACCTCTCAGGCAATTAAAAAAAATTCAATCTACAGCTAAGAATCTATGAACTGAAGCTGGGATCTTTTAGTATTTAAAATCTAAACTCTACCAATGACGTAAATCTAGGGTATAATCAGTAATGTAGAAGCATATTCTCATAAACTCTGGAGTAATAGCTCACTACATTTACACAAATGCTATGTTAAAGAATTCTTTGTTGAATAAAAAACTATTAATAATGAATTGCTGCTAGAGTGCCCATTAAACCATACTGTATGAACTTGCTTACTATTTTTTATTCATTCTAGGATTCTGTTAAGGCTTCAGTTGCTAGAAGAATTAAGTATCTCTTACAATGTTTTATGCAGAAAACAAACAAACAAACAAAAGATCCTGGATTGTTCTTCTCTGTTAAAGAGCCAGCGCTATAAAACCTTTTTTAAAAAGTTGTACAGAATTGTGTGATGCACAAAGAATTTACTGGTTCTCTCACTAGATGCTAAGGATGGTTCCATTACCTGTCGCTTGATTACAACAATGTTAGTATACTTTCAGGAATGATAACATTTAATTTGTGGTATTAATGAAGAACTCCAATGGTTGGAAAATGACTATTATGCCAACTGGTAGTGGTTTGCCATGAGAAGCAATGGGTGCTGGATATATGGGTGCCAGGGTGGTATAGGTAGTCCTCATAGTTTAATCAGCAGCTTATTGACTATTAGAAATTCTGATAGACGTGAAAAAAGTTCTCAGTGTTATGACTGCAGTATCATCTTTGCAGTCATACCATCCCATTTCAGGTGTCTGGCAACTGCTTCATGTTTGCAATTAGTTGCAGCATTGTGTAATTGCATTTTGTGATGGTTTTTGCTCTTTTCCATCAAAAAAATGGCAAAACTGCCCACTGAATAAGCTGGATTTGAACTTATGACCATGTGACTCATTCAGTGATTGCAAAAAATAGTCATAAAATTGAATGCAGTCACATGATGACTTACAACCACAACAACTTAAAACAAAAATTCTGGGCTCAATTGTGGTTGTATGTTGAAAACTACTTGTAATTGGAAAGAATCAAAAGTAAAAGAAACAGGATCCTCAGATGTCAAGGTAAACAAGAGAAAATAGAAGGGAATACATAGTCTGGTTGGTGTAGGCCAGGAGTGTCAAACTGCCGGCCCATGGGCCGGTTGCATCATATGGAGGCTGTGCCCACCCCAGCTCCAGCATTGCAAAAAAAAAGTTGCGATACATCAGAACATGTCATGTTATGTGGCAAGTTTGACACCCGTGGTGTGGGCACTATATTAGGACACTGGAAAATTGTGAGTTCTACTTCTTCTTTAGGTACAAAGCTGGTTGATTCTGGTCCATTCACTCTGTCTTAGTCCCAAGGATTAGATACTGAGAGCCACTTCTATAAATGTTGCAAAGAAAATTACATGGACTTAATTCCTGCTGTTATCAGAAGTCAGGGTGGACTATATGAACCATAACAGAAGTAAATATATTGTGAGAAAGAGGATAGAAGCAAACAGTGTAGAACTTGCAAAGAAACCTAAGTTGGGGATTTTCCAGAAAGGAGAACAATGTCTCAAGAACTGAGAAGAAGAAATATAACCTTGAAATTAGGGTGTACCTGTGGACTTTGGAAATATACTTTAAAAAACATTCCCAACTGTTAGGCGAGAGAGACAAAGAGACTTGGCTATCTCCACATTAGTCACTTAGGTACAAAGGATTCTTTCCTACTCAGTCCAATTGCTTGAAGTTATTTCTGTATCTTTCTGCTAGTGATTATAGAGTTGTATGATTTATATTTCTCTGTGCAAAAAGTAAAATAAAGCTTTTTGTGTCTGTTCATAACCAGAAATTTATATATTTTTATTGGATACATAGAAGGAAGGGATTATTGATGGACATAGTACCATGTGGTGGAAGCACTACACTTGGCTAAAATAAATTCTATAAGGATCTGAAATAGATTCTATGTATTTGGGGAAATCTCTGGGTGAATCAACTCATAAGCTCAGAATTAGTTAAAAATTCTGTATTAAAAAAAATCAGAGCTAGCCAGAAACTATATTTGTTTGCTGAGTTCTTTTTGTAGGGAAAGATTTTTAGACAGACTGCTGAATATCTGAAAACTGCTATCTGTGACAGCAAGCAATACTCAGCTATTCAGATGAATAGATGCAAGAACAACTTTGTGCAGCATTCTCAAAGGATATAAATCCTCTCACAGGTTCAGGCCAGCTATTAGAGACAAAAAAACAAACAAAAACAAAAAACAAATATAAAAGCTCAGTTAATTGTTACATATCAATGGAAAAGTAACACTGTTTGAGAACACCTTGGTTTCAAACCTCAGACTTAATGCAGACTTGAAACACGTAGCACAAATTCTTTGTCTGATAACATTGGATCCAAATTAGAGGAAAGATAGGGATTAACTATGCAGCGAAGCAATGAAATGAATTTCGTCACTTGAGACAATAATGAAGGACACCTGCAATGTGCACACAGCAAGCAATCTTTTGTCCCCTTTTAGACAACCAGGTTTGCTGTCAGTGGAAATATTTCTTTTAATTCCAGATGTGTGGCAACCCTTGATTATACTTTTACCTGCTTTAGAGAACACACTGTTGGACTGATAGCGTGTGCTCTTGAAAAGGCGACTAATTTTCACTTTCAATCAGCATCACCACAAGACTTTTCACACAGGCCATCCTCACACCAGTAATTTCTCTTTAGACCTGGCATCATATCACACATTCCTTTCCCTGCTGCGCTAACATGTTTTCACATGCTTATCTTTTATTAACATAAGAGAGGCAACTTTCTGAGCCACACACCTCTTAATTTAACAAGGACTCCAACATGGGAAACCTTACTGAAAAAGAAAGCAATAATGGCAAGAACTATGCCGAATAAATTACCAAAGCAGAACATGTGGAATTAAGTGTAAATAAAAACATTAGCATAAGCAACGTTTGGGGCAACCTTCCTCTCCCAATCTGATAGCACTAATGCAAAGTAAATTTTTTTTAAAGCTGCAACTACATCTGGACCCACATGATTTCATACTAAAAATAAGATGCTGTTTTCATAAGGTGACCAGGAAACTCTTAAGATGCATGGTATATTTTAACGAAGACAAAATATATCTGACTATGTCTGGAATCTGTTGTTAAACTTTAACATTTAAATTTCAAGCTGCACTTGGTCACTCGGCCTATGTTATTTTTTATTTAGCTTTAAAATGTTTGAATGTTCTTTATCAAGAACAATGCGTATGTAGTTTTTGCATTCTTTTAAACTCCACAAGCAACCTTGTAAAGTGACTCTAGGCTATGTTTTTTCAAAATCATTTGGAAGGAGGAGAATTTAACCCTCCTATGATAACCTCTGCCCTCTATCTATAGTGTTGTTGTCTTAATTTTAAGTAGTGCTTTCCATGTCCAAAGCATTTAACACTTTTTCAACAACTGATGAAAATGATCATTTCTCACAGATCAATCAGGGAAACTGGTCAGAGAGTGAGTGAATCTATGGCCAATTGGTAAACTCAGGCTGGCATAGGCAGGAAATTGTTCATTAGTTATAATGTACACTATGTTCTGGTTCATTGTGTAATATGAACTTTCCTGTTCCATGATTTTATATCCTTGCTGTACATTTAAAGTTTGGGAAGATTTTTCTCAATTGTGTTACTTTCCATATGCAATGATTTCAACCTCCAGAAATCTCAGCATTAGTTATGCTGGCTGAGGAATTTTTTTTTATATCTACATATATGGAAAGCTTGGTTTGATTCTAACTTGAACATATAACTAGTGGACTGTAGTGAGAAAGTACAGTCTGTCTAGGCCCTAACGCCCGAACGGACAATGGCGCCGCGTTTGGAAAGCTGCCAGATCCCCCGCAACCTCCAGGTGAAAATCCTCCATTTTCCCTCTCACAGCCCTCCCTTAAAAATTCCGTTCCCGGCGAGGCCCCAGGCTTTTAAAAGCCACCGGGGCCCGGCCGCTGTAGGCGAGGACCAGCTTCCTGGCTCGCTCCCTCTCTTTTCTGCAGGCATTATTTGCTCGAAAGTGTTTAAGTTTATTGCTCAAATGATGTTTCTAATTAGCGCTTCGGACCGGGTCCCTCTATTTTTGAGGGAGGGGAGAGGGAGGAGAAACTTATTGTAAAAAAAAAAATAGAGGGAAAAGACTCCGCTGGAAGCAATTCCTGCTTTACAAAAGCCACTAGTGCCGAGAACTCCGTTCAGGCGGAGGTGCACACGCACCTCTCCAAAGGGGAGACCCGTCGCCGCGCAGGTGCCTCCCATGTTTTTTGTGTGGACGCACGCGTGCGCACTTTTTGTGGCTCCCACTTTTTTGTTTGTGTGATGGAACCGGTTCTGAGTGGCTCTTTTCCTTTTTCTGGTTGCCGACCCCTGGTCTAGGGATAGCCAGCAATCAATCAATCAAACAACAACAACAACAACAAAAACAAAAACAGACACAAATATCCCCCCACTCTAAGTGTGCAATATCAAGACTGGCTGTTATTTTCTTTTTGTATACTTTATTTCACAAATGTCATTATTAATTACATTATGTTTGGGAAAAAATGTAGGTTTTCTTTGTTCTAGTCAGAATCCTGTTTAATAGTTCAATAAAAATTTTTAAGGAACTTTCTGAATGACTTTTAAGATAATGATAACATAAATAAATAGCAAAATAAATAAAAAAGAAAAAAGGTGGATAAAATTTGTCCAATATTATTGTTAGGTGTGTTTGCCAGTTTTCAAATGTGGTAAAACATATCAGGGCTATATGTTGTCTTAGTGAGGGATTCTTTGGAATGAGGTTACTGGAGGTTTGTGGTTTATTTATTTATTTATTTTTGGGACTTATATGCCGCCCTATCTCCCGAAGGACTCAGGGCGGCTAACAACAATAAAAATATAATAATACAAAAGTTAAAAAAGAATTAAACTAGCAGCCCCAATAATAAGTTAAAAACATTTTAAAAATCCCTGTCAGTCCAGGTCAGCCTGATGGAAAAGGAATGTTTTATGGCCGGTTTGTGCTTACTTGCCATATGTAGGAGGGTGAGGAAAGTATAAATAGCAAGTTCAAATCCCTGGAGAAATTGCTTCTGATTCCCTCTTCTTAAGAAGTTAGGTATGGAAGTTTAGAAGGAGACTTTCTTCATAGCCAATCTAACCCTGTAGAATAGTTTTCTCCCAAGATTAAAATGCCCTCCTCTTTTCAGAATGATGTTAAGGCAATAATTTTTCAAGTCTTTGGAATGAAGGGTGTTAGTTCTGTAGCTATTTTCTTTATGTGGCATTTGTATTTTTCATTAACTCTAGTTTTGAATGGTTTTATGCATACATGACTGTAATCTGCCCAGAATCTACAACTTTTGCAGAATGTCCATAAAGAAACAAATAGTGGAAGAAGTGCAGGTATTAGATTTTATACTCAAGGTAAGGAATATAGCATATATTTTAAGTGGATGGGGGAATCAGAGCATATCATAAAAATCAGACTAATAGGCTGGAAGAAATCCAAGAACTCTTGACTGGTAAGCCTCTACCCCCTTGATAACATACACAAAGACTTGAGGAAGGTTGTAGTAAACAAATTACATCAGTTAAAGTCAAGCACATTATGAACAGATAAAAAACATTGCTGAAATGTTATCAGTAGTTTTGAAATAATGACAAAATTAACATAATGAAAGTTCTATCATAGTTAAAGAATACACCAACCTTATTTTTTTTAGCTTTTGAGTTTGGAGTTGAAAAATCTCTTGGGTCTAACTAGCTTTCTAAGCTAAAACAAAATTAATACAGAAAGAGATAGGGGGAATGGATAAAAGTATTTTTAAAGTTTTGTTGTTAATTAAAAAAACAATTAGGGCGGATTTCTAATTATTTTACAAATGCACTATTGCCTATACCTGCTCCTCAGAAATTAGCAAGATAATACTTGAGACTTCTTATTAAACATGACTGCTTCAATTTTCATTCACACTTGAGCCTAATAGTCTTCTTGTGTAACACCTCTGTGAAACATTAGTATCTGTTATGCTATCTTGCTGTTATTAGCATTGTGCATTAGTTACAAAATGTTTGCCTTTGAAGAGATAATGCATGAATAGGAACCAGGCTGGAAAAGGTAGGATACAAAACAACAATCAGCCCAAATTCAGATGCTTTCTATCACAAATGTAGACTTAAGTTGAGATCTCATTCACCAAGGCTTACCTTGTTTTATTTGATTTGGTTTCTTTTCCACCTTTTCCACAAATATTCCAAAAATATAAAGAAACAGTTGACAAATTTAAAAACATAAATCAAGATTAACACTGAAATTAAACAATAAGATAATGGCTTGAGAGAGCCCATGAGTTAAGGGAGGGAAGGAAGGAAGGAAGGAAGGAAGGAAGGTGCATTTGAGCCTGGCAAACACACTTATCCAAGTTGCATATCCTCAAGATTTGAGGAATTCCCCTCCAAGTATTCTTAGCAGTTGCCATGCTGATTGAGGAAAGCATCCCATTTGTGGAAGGCTGATATAAATGGTGTATTAGAATTAAGAAGGAACAGACCTAGGATCAACATTTTGGGGACACCAATTGAATAGCATTTTTCTCTTTTAAAAACTAATTAAAATAAGGCTCCAGTAGTTTCACATAATCAGTTTTAGCTTTCCACGTTCAAAAGGGAGTAATTATTTCTGGAAACCAATAACCAAAAACTGTTGTAGATCCAGAATGTGAATTTCACCAGTTATGAAAGTGTGTGTGTGTGTGTGTGTGTGTGTGTGTGTGTGTGTGTGTGTGTGTGTGTGTAAGCCACCAACATGTTAAGTATACTTTCCAATAGCTGGCATGAAGCAGGAATAAAAAATGTTAAGATAAAAAATAAGCCCTAGAGGGCTTTTTGTGAATGCTGAATTGAAACATACAGAAAAAGAAGGCATACTGTAGTTTTTAGTGGCTTTCCACAATTTTTATTAAACAGGTTTTTATGGGATGCAGAGGAGCAAGATCTAAATCATTCAGAGATAGCACAGTTGGATTTATCATGTGATTGCTAAATGTCAAAATTAAAACCACTTTTCATAAAGTTTTAGGAAATAATAACTTGAACAGTCAAATATGTGTATGTTTTATTTTGCTAAATTGATGTAATGACCTATGACTATTACATTTTATCAATAAGGACTGATGATCTTTTTTGTATGAAAAGTTGATACAGTCCAAGATAGACACAGAATCTTAGCATTACAAAATGGAATGGAAAGGGATGATTTAGGCCTTTGAATCCAGTCATTGGTGCAGTAAGGATAAAGAAAAAGGTAGTCTACACTTGGGCCACTGATAGTTAACTATATAACCTTGGCCCTGCAATTTGGGCTGCCATTTAGCAATAATGCTGATTTTTGCAGACTTGGTCTGATAGCCCCCCAGTACATATGTTGTCTCAAACCTGAAACATGACCTCCTGGAAGTTCATCAGAACCATTTTGGAATAGTTGCATTTTATACAGAAACAAAACCTTGGATCATTTGGCTAAAAGAAAATCTAGGGACAGTCTGATTTCAACTGTCTGTCTGCCTGGTCATATTGCCACCCATCTGACAAAGTGACTCTGAATGATTAATACAATTTTTAAAAGTTATTATAATAAATAATAAATGTTAGCAAAAGCACATAAAACAGTTGTATTCATCATCTATATCTCATTATGATATTACTGTTATTATTTTATATATCTCTCAGAAGCTCTCTAGATCAAAGTAGTATATAAATTCAATAAGTAAAAACTGAATGAATAAATAAATGAACAACCAAATATGCATGTTTTAATTTAGGCACAGACACCCCCAAAACAGCTGTTCCTTATAATGAAATGATTTGTTCATGGGCCTTTTGCACATCCTTAGAACTTTACTCAGGGATGATATATCTAGCTTCACACAAATGAACAATGCACGTCACTTTTATTAAAACTATATTGATGAATAATAAAATGTATAGTAATATTTTATTCAGTATTTAACTGTATTTAACTAAATATTAGAGTATTTAACTGTACAAATAATTATAAGCAAAAGACATACAATGTGGGTGAATGAGTCACAGCGCCAGAGTCCCCATATCATGAAAATAAATCACAACCGAGTCTTAAATAGACATTTATATATTCAACAACAGCCTATCCAATTCCTTGCCCACCTACCCCAAATGACACATCTCTTGAGAACATACTGTATAGGGGTAAATGCACATTGGAGTTGCAGCCCACACACATTGCCCTTGATCATGCTGAAGCAGTGCTCATCCTCAATTTAAAAAGAATATTATTTATTATTCATTTTCTTTTCATTTTGATGAACTGAGCCTATTGAGCACAAGGATACTGAAAGGTTTGGTTTTGAGATTAGTTAAATGTCAGTACTATGCAAGAAATGTTTTGAAACATAGAAACACAAGCACATTCTAAATGTGTAAGTTAGTAGAAAGTTAATAATGAATAAGTTATTTAATAAAAGATACAAGTTATCTTTAGGCTATTGTGCATAAGTCCCATATAGCATTAAAATCCTTCTACTGACAAAGAAGTGGAAGTTAAAGGAATAATGAAAGAAATAAGATGTCAAAGTTGGCCCCCGAGCTCAGTCAAGATGTGCTGAGGTTATGAACCTTCATCATAAAGACATGTGAGCATTGACCACAAGCGCTATGTACCTTAACCTTTCAGGCCTATGGGCTGCCAATCATAAAGGATAAAGGAAAACAGAACTTTTACTGATCCTTAAATCTAAATCAAAATGAGAGCAGAGAAAACAGACGTATGTAAATCCCCAAAGAACAAAGGCTACAATTTTTAATAGGACAGCAAAACTCAGGGAACAAGGAATTGATCACCTTGAAGAAAAGAAGGGAAAAGAAATTAAGCCTGAAATAGATCCGAATTTCAGAGTTGTATCTGGAACTATGTCATCAGGAATAGGTGTAAAAATACTAAAGTCAAAGCAAGCAAACATAGTTATGCTTATCAGAAAGTGAATCATAACCCAGATTCCTAATCCAGAGGTTTATAACAAGAGGTCTGGACATTTCCTAGGTAAGCCTTGAGGTATGACAGAAATGCCTCTGATGTTGATAATAGAATGAGAGATTATAGATTAAATTATCTGATTGATTATCTACTTTAGTTTTTGTTGTGCCCAAGCAAAGCCTATGATCCAAACTGGAAGACATATATTTGGCAGTTAATTTCTAAATTCCTGTAGGATTTAATAATACAATGCATGGTATTCCAAGGTATACATGAATTAATTGGGTCCTAGGCATTATCATGTTTCAAAAGAAATAGTACCAAGAACCAATATTAATATTCAGAACAAAGAAGACCATATTTGTTTGGTAGTTATTATTACAGACTTAAGAGGAAGAAGTAAATTAAGCCACAGGGGATATAGCTAGGCTAAAGGCTGACTGAATTCAGGATGTTATCTATCCTCTTTGTGCCAGATGTGATGAGCTTGCAAGGCCTTAACTAGATGTCCTTGAATACAATAAAATGAGTCATCATACTTAAGGTAAAGGATGCATTTATCTTAAAAAATAAATGCAATAGACAGTCATTATTTTTCTGCTCTTTCTTTCTTAAATTTGTTTTTCCATTGAATTGTGTGTCTTTGCTTATTATATATAGAGGGAGAGATTCTGGATGCTATGGGAATATTCAGATCCTTTGAAATCTGTAAATACTCAGAATTCAGCAGTAATAGTTATATTTACTCAATTTGTTACTCTAGCAACAATTTACATCCTTGGGCAGTGGTGTCAAACTGGCAGGCCACAGGCCAGATGTGTCATGCGCAGGCCATGCCCACCCCAGCTCCGCAAAGACAAAAAAAAAATTGTGATACATCATAGTATGTCACGTGATGCAATCGAGTTTGACACCTGTATCTTAGAGAATACAGTTCTGTTAGAGAATATATGAAACATACATATAATCTTTAGAATGCCAGGTAATGGGACTGGGCCATTAATATTCTGAACAAAAGAAATGGATCACATCTAGGAATATCATAAGTAAAACAAAATAAGTAAAACAACTCAAGAGATTGAGTTATCAAAATGGTGAGTCTCTGATAAAAATTAGACCTACAACCAAATATGGTAAATGTATACAACTGTTTCTGTTAGCGTTGCCTCTGTTTTTCACAATTTGAAAACCCTTGTGCATATGTATGCCAACATATTCATGAAACATACTTTAAACTGAAACCTATAGAAAAACCAGGGCATGAATGTTTCCCATTTGAAATGATTGAGAAACCATTCCATCTGACTGAATAGTGATTGCTATCTTCTGCAGAAAACCCCAAGACATGAGCCTCAACGCCCTATATATTTGTGGAAATGTTCAAATAAGTCTCAATGCACTTGCAAGCTATATAAGAACAAATGCCCCAGACCACAAGAAAGCCCCCCCCCTTGCATAAAATGTTTTTTCAGATGTTCCACAACCATTCTGATAATTCACATGGAAGTCTTTCACTATTCACATTCCTAATAGAAACTTAGTGGCATTGGTGGTGATAGGGGATTCATCTATAAAATCCACAGCAATCCTTATGACTCAGTTTCATTTTATTGCTACTGAATCCCAGGAATGTCATTGATAAGATAGCACAAGAGAGATCAACTTTAAAAACAGCACGATTTTGTATTTTAAATGTTGGTCTTCTAATACATAAGCATGAAAGAAACATTTCTTTTTTTATAAATATTTTATTAATTTTCTAGTTTTACAATCAAATACTTAATAGACAATGTGTTGTCTGGGTCCATTAGTAATTCAGTGGTATATATTAACTTCTTCAATCTAGATTGTATATTATACCATCAAATGTTTCCTCTCTTCTTCCGGTACTACCTGTTTCCCCACAATAGGCAAATACAATTCTTATTGTTATTAATAAATGTACAATTGAATATCAACATCTTTGTTACATTTTTCTCATAATATCAATAATGTCAGTTTTAGATAATGTTTTTAACCAAAACATACGTTAATTGCATTTGTACTTAACATCCATATATTCAATCAGTATCTTGTTTTTGCTTTTTTTTAATTTTAATTTTCCATCAGTATTCAAAATGTCTCTACTATTTATAATTTCAAAGTAAGTTATATTTGGGTAACCAAAAGCTTCCCTTATTCAAACTTCTTAGAATTTTTCTGTTTCCCTTCTTATATCAAAATCTAAACTAGTTACAAATCTTACCTTTCTTGTTATGATAATACTTCTATTTCCTAGCAATTATCTATTCTTCACCATATTCAAACATTTTATTCCTTTGCCAACTATCTTTCCAAGTCAACGCATTTGAATCATCAAGTAATTTTTTCTGTTTTGGGGTATATTATTTGGAATAAGAAAGACCATTTGGTTAAAGTATTTTTGGAAGAACAAACCATTTCAAGAAACATTTCTGAAATATAACATAAGTTACTTGTATTTGAAATTAAAAAGTCAGAGGTCCTTTAAACTTTGGGAAAACTCTCTTTTCCAGGACCTCTACATTTCGCCCAACATGATCTGATTACAATTACCACTGTAACTGAGTCTATCCACCTTGCTGTTAGGTGAAGAATGTGATCCTTCTCTGAAAAACTAAATCTTAGCATAAAGTATCCAATGTAGGATAATTTGAGCCTGGTCATTTGTGCCTTGAATGAGAACTCTGGATTGATTTGTTTGATGATCCATTGGTTTTCTTTTAGTTATTTTTGAAGAGAGAAGCAAAGAAAAGATTTCCAAGTAATACTTAACTTGTCCTGTCAGTGATATTTATTTTCATCTCTTTTTCATTTTCCCATTTTTTTAAAAATAAATATTTTACATATGCTGTTTATTCTATTAATTTAACAGTTTAATAGGGATGTGGTGGCTCAGTGGGTTAGGATGCTGAGCTTGTCGATCAGAAGGTCGGCAGTTTGGCGGGTCGAATCCCAAGTGCCGCGTAACAGAGTGAGCGCCTGTTACTCGTCCCAGCTTCTGCCAACCTAGCAGTTCGAAAGCACATAAAAATGCAAGTAGAAAAATAGGGACCACTACGGTGGGAAGGTAACAGCGTTCCATGTGCATTTGGCGTCTAGTCATGCCAGCCACATGACCACGGAGACGTCCTCGGACAAGCGCTGGCTCTTCAGCTTTGAAACGGAGATGAGCACCGGCCCTAGAGTCAGAAACGACTAGCACGCATGTACGGGAGAACATTTACCTTTACCTTTTATAGTTTGATGATACTTTATGTCAAAATCAGCAATTGTGTTTTGCGTCACTGAGAAGATCTGCATATGTACTCTAAGAGAAACAATGTATCAGCACACCTCTGATATCTATATCTAGTAAATATTACTTGTGTTATTTATATTAGGGGCAGTTGAAACATACAAAGATCTTAAACATATAAAGGTGTCTTAACATATTGTTGTACTTTCCGGGTTCTCTACACTGCACTATTGCATTGTATTACTTGAATGCACTACTACTATGATAATTACTATAATTTTTACTTAACTCTAATCCAAACCCATTTTTGAAGATTCTGCACAAGCCAATTCTTTGAAATAAGAAGTGCAATGCAGCCTTTCTTTCAAAAATTTATTATTTTGCTTACCCACCCTACATATTATATTACCTTATTCCTTACAACAACTGGCCTTTCTAATATGGCAGCTGGCCATTTCACTTGATATTTATGAAAAGATGGTTTAAAGATGTTTTTAGTACTGTTAACTAAACTATAAAATAGTTACCAATAAAAAATATTTATAGATTGTAAATATTACTATAGTTTAGTAGAAATGATATCAATACATGTAACCTATTCCTTCAAAAGAGTTGTCAATGTCTTCCACTACACTATAGAAATAAAGAACTTAACATTTAAATTTAATTCAGCTTTAATTCACCTCAAGAAAAGACAATTCTGCTTCAGTTGCAAACAAACTAAACTTTGGAGTCAGTCTCCATGGACATTTAGCCCAGTGATATGTGACTAACATAAAACATTCTCCTGTCTTTTTTTTAAGAAAAAACACAGTCAGGTGGTACATGGGCAAACCTGTATATAGCAATAAATATTTTCTATTTTTTAAAAATATATTTCCAAAAGAAAGAATGCTGATTTCCAGCCCAATGACTTTAACAATGGGCATCAGAAACTAAAGTACTTGCTCTCTGCTTCCAGAAGGATTCCATTATTTAGGAGAGTTAAAAATGCTGACCTAGAATACTCGTTTTTTAAAAAAATAAGGTTGGCAAAAAATTTAACTATCAGAATGTGCAAACTGTACAAACAGTTATATACCATAGACTGCAGTGCAAAGAAGCTGTAGTGAAGAGATATATTACTTGTATAGTGTATAACTGAAGTGAACTGAATACACATAACTCTTATAACATCATTATACCAAGAGTACAGAGATTATTCCATCCAAACAAATGTACATAGTCTCCAAGCCTGACCAAGAATATAGAGAATAAATTCTATAAGATGTTATATTTAGTATGGAATTACAAGTTATAAAGAGAAGTAAATGAATGAGTTTGCATATCAATCAAATCAGCTTGCAATTGAAAGCATTTCATTTTGCCTAATAGAATCCCTAACTCCATACTCATAGATTCTAGTATTATCTATTCCATGAGCTCTGAAGACCAAAAACCTAACATAGCATCATCCAACCAAAATGTCCTGCACTTGGGTATGTTTTAAGTCATGAAATTCTATAATCAGGCTAGTGATTGCTGAAACTTCTGGAAGTTGAAATCTACACTATGGAAGATGTTCACCTTGGGAAGTGTTCTGTACCAGCCTACTACCGGCCCTGCAGAAAAGGCAGGGACAACCCCTTTACAAAACAGCAAGAGGCTGGAACTAAGCCTGCCAAATTTATTAACATAAAACAGAGCAAACAGAAACACGAACCATGAAACAGGAGCTATTCAAACGGTTGCCTTCAGCAAACCAGCCCTCCCACACATTCCCCTTTTAAACAGTTCAAGGTGTGGCTTCTCTCTGCCTCCTTCCGAGGTGCCCCATTGCCTTCCTCTGTTTACTCCTGATTGACTGCCTCCTGCGTCGGGCGTCCTTGAACAGGGCCAGCTGTGGGTCATCTTCATCCATGCTGTCAGGCTCACACAGCTGGGTCTGCGTGGTAACCAGATGGGAGGGGCCTGGCTGAGGGCTCTGCGGAGCCTCAAGGCTATCCTCTGGAGGTTCTCCAACACCCCCCTCCTCCTCCTCTGAATCGTCCGACCCAACTGCCGAACCCACAGGCTGACCCTGAATCACAACAGGAAGGCTGAACTACATTCTGAGGCCTGTAAATTTATTAGCTTCCACTATTCTTGTACTCTCAGTGTCAATAATTATTGAGGTGTTTATCATATCCTGATATTTCTATGTCATGTATAGGAATGCTAGCAAAGACTAAAGAGCATTAGGATTTTAGAGAATATTTCACACGGGGAAATCCATCAGTGTCAAAATACAGCTCCTAGAGTTTCCTGCATCAGTGAAGGAATTCTTCCAGTTCCAGGTTGATTTGTTCCAGAAATCTCAGAATATCTTGAAAGATCTGGATAAAATATAGAGAAATCAATGTACACAAGAACTTTCAACTACAAAAGTTAAATGTAATTCATTTCCTCCCTAAGAAGTATAGGCTAAATATTCAAACTGCCTCCCTTTTAATATTAATACACAGGAAGATGCCCTTTCCTTTTCATGTTTGAGCTTCTGATAATATATTAGTACTCATTATGAACCCTATCTATATTTTCAGTTGCACATATCTGGAACTTTCATAGTTAAACCTTAATAAATAATATATGATAGGTGATTGGCATTTCTGCAATACTTACAGAATACCTCTGCCTTTTTATCATATCACATAAACTATGAATTATCTCTTTCCTCTTCTGATATATAAATATATAGCAGGAAACCATCTTACTGATGCAAATCCTTCACATTTATGGCTTCTATTACTGGTTTATTCCCAGCAGATGATTCTTCTCCAAGCAAGGTGCTAGAAACAAAATTATCAGTTAAATTGACCCATGTCCATTTAAGATCAATAAGGACTTAATAAGATTAGGGAAGGTTGTCACAAACCTTTCTAATTCATCAGCATTAATGCATGAGTAGCAGGTTGAAATCATAGGGACTCCTAACTATGGTTTGCTATGGTTTTAAAGAACCTCAACACAACTTATCCTAAACTAACCTTAAAGTGCTTAGGCACTTATTCTTTCAGTGAACTTGACACCCTAAAATGTATTTTTCTAAGGATAAATTCTATGCAGAATTGCATTTTCAACGAATTCACCCATAAATGGAAAGATTGCTTAGCTGCCTTGATCACTGATATCTAGAGCTGTCTTAAATGAAAGATATCCTGAAATCATTTAATTGCTAAGTTTTGTGACTTTGTTGTTGTTGTTAGCTGCGAAGTTGTGTCTGAACCATAGCGACCCTATGGAAAACATTCCTCCAGGCCTTCCTGTCCTCTACCATCTTCTGGAGTCCATTTAAGCTCATGCCTACTGCATCAGTGACTCCATCCAGCCACCTCATTCTCTGTCATCCCCTTCTTCTCTTGCTCTCAATCTTTCCCAGCATTAGGCTCTTCTCCAGTGAGTCCTTCCTTCTCATTAGGTGGCCAAAGTATTTGAGTTTCAGCTTTAGGATCTGGCCTTCTAAAGAGCAGTCAGGGTTGATCTCCTGTAGGACTGACCAGTTTGATCGCCTTGCAGTCCAAGGGACTCGCAGGTGTCTTTTCCAGCACCATAGTTCAAAGGCCTCAATTCTTTGGCGCTCAGCCTTTTTTATGATCCAACTTTCACTGCCATACATTGCAACTGGGAAGACCATAGCCTTGACTATACACACTTTTGTTGACAGGGTGATGTCTCTGCTTTTTAGTGTGCTGTCTAGATTTGCCATGGCTTTCCTCCCCAGGAGCAAGCATCTTTTAATTTCTTGGCTACAGTCGCCATCTGCAGTGATCTTGGAGCCCAGGAAAATAAAATCTGTCACTACCTCTATTTCTTCCCCATCTATTTGCCAGGAATTGAGAGGGCCGGATGCCATGATATTGGTTTTTTTTAATGTTAACCCAAGTTTTGCACTCTCCTTCTTCACCCACAACAAGAGGCTCTTTAGTTCTTCTTCACTTTCTGCCATTAGAATGGTATCATCTGCTTATCTTAGGTTGTTGATATTTCTTCCAGCAATCTTAATTCCAACTTTTGATTCATCTAGCCCTGCCTTTCTCATGATGTGCTCTGCATATAAGTTAAATAGGCAGGGCGACAGTATACAGCCTTGCCAGACTCCTTTCCCAATTTTGAACCAATCAGTGGTTCCGTGTCCAGTTCTCACTGTTGCTCTTTGGCCCACATATAGGTTTCTCAAGAGACAAATAAGATGGTCTGGTATGCCCATCTCTTTAAGAACTTTCCACAGTTTGTCATGATCCACACAATCAAAGGCTTTAGCATAGTCAATGAAGCAGAAGTAGATGTTTTTCTAGAACTCTCTAGCGTTCTCCATGATCCAGCATACGTTGGCAATTTGATCTCTAGTTCCTCTGCCTCTTCGAAATCCTGCCTGTACTTCTGGTAGTTCTCGATCCACATACTGCTGGAGTCTAGCTTGTAGGATTTTAAGCATAACTTTACTAGCATGAGAAATGAGTGCAATGGTGCGATAATTTGAACATTCTTTGGCACTGCCTTTCTTTGGAATTGGAATGTAAACTGATCTTTTCCAATCCTGTGGTCACTGTTGAGTTTTCCAAATTTGCTGGCAAATTGAGTGTAGCACTTTTACTGCATCGTCTTTTAAGATTTTGAATAGCTCATCTGGAATACTGTCACCTCCACTAGCTTTGTTGTTGCTCAGCTTTTCTAAGGCCCACTTCACTTTACATTCTAGGATGTCTGGCTCGAGGTCAGTGACCACCTCATTGTGATTATCAGGGACATTAAGCTCATTCTTGTATAGTTCTTCTGTGTAATTTTGCCACCTCTTCTTAATCTCTTCTGCCTCTGTTAGGTCCCTGCCATTTTGGTCCTTTATCATGCCCATTTTTGCATTAAACGTTCCCTTCATCTCTCCAATTTTCTTGAAGAGAACTCTGGTCCTCCCTATTCTATTGTTTTCTTCTATTTCTTTGCACTGTTCATTTAAGAAGGCATTCTTATCTCTTCTAGCTATTCTCTGGAATTCTGCATTCAATTGCCTTTCGCTTCCCTCCTTTCCTCAGTTATTTGCAAAGCTTCCTCAGACAGCCATTTTGCTTTCTTGCATTTCTTTTTCTTTGGGATGGTTTCAGTTGCTACCTGTTGTACAATGTTGCGAACCTCTGTCCATAGTTCTTCAGGCACTCTGTCTATCACATCTAATTCCTTAAATCTATTTGTCACCTTTACTGTATATTCAACAGGGATATGATTTAATTCATACCTGAGTGGCCTAGTGCTTTTCCCTACTTTCTTCAGTTTAAGCCTAAACTTTGCAATGAGAAGTTCATGGTCTGAGCCACAGTCAGCTCCTGGTCTTGTTTTTACTGATTGTATAGAGCAGGGGTGTCAAACTCAATTTCATTGAGGGCCGCATCAGCATTGCAGTTGCCCTCAGGGGGCCGGTTGGGTGTGGCCTGGGTGGGTGTGGCCTACTGGGTGGGCGTGGCTAGAGTGCATATGGCCTACTGGGTGGGCATGGCCAGCTCTACATTGTTCGCATGAAGGGTACCTATGGGGACCTGGGCAGGAGTGGGACAGATCTGAGGGTCTCTGGCAGGAGGAGGGTCTCTGGGCCAGGGCCAAGGCAGTGGGGGCCATTCCCGCACTGTTTCCAGAATGGCTTCGCGGGCCACATGAAACCACTTTGCGGGCCGGATCTGGCCCCCGGGCCTTGTGTTTGACATGTCTAGTATAGAGCTTCTCCATCTTTGGCTGCAGAGTATATAGTCAATCTGATTTCTGTGTTGACCGTCTGGTGATGTCTATGTGTAGAGCCATCTCTTGGGTTGTTGGAAAAGAGTGTTTGCTATGACCATCGTATTCTCTTGACAAAATTCTATCAGCCTGTGCCCTGCTTCATTTTGTACCCCAAGGCCAAACTTGCCTGTTATTCTGATTATCTTTTGGCTTCCTACTTTAGCATTCCAATCCCCCATGATGATAAGGACATCATTTTTTGGTGTTAGTTCTATAAGGTGCTGTAGGGCTTCATAGAACCAGTCAATGGTTTGCCTTGGATTCAAACTGAGATCATTCTGTCATTTTGAGGATTGTATCCCAGTATTGCTTTTCCTACTCTTTTATTGACTATGAAGGCTACTCCATTTCTTCTGAGGGATTCTTGCCCGCAGTAGCATACCTGATGGTCATCTGAATTAAATTCACCCATTCCTGTCCATTTTAGTTTGCTGAAACCTAAGATGTCAATGTTCAGTCTTGTCATCTCTTGTTTGACCACATCCAGCTTTCCTTGATTCATGGATCTTACATTCCAGGTTCCTATGGAGAAAAAATCTTGGACTTTCCTTTCACCACCAGATATATCCACAGCTGAGCATCCTTTCGGCTTTGGCTCAGTCACTTCATTCTTTCTGGCACTACTATTACTAGCCCTCTGCTCTTCCCCAGTAGCATATTACACGCCTTCCGACCTGAGGGGCTCATCTTCCAGCGTCATATTGTATTGCCTTTTGGTACTGTCCATAGGGTTTTCATGGCAAAGATACTGGAGTGGGTTGCCATTTCCTTCTCCAGTGGATCACGTTTTGTCAGAACTCTCTGCTATGACCTTTCCGTCTTGGGTGGCCCTGCACGGCATAGCTCATAGCTTCATTAAATTATGCAAGCCCCATCGCCATGACAAGGTAGTAATCCATGAAGGGGTTTTGTGCCTTAGCTATACATTATATTTAGATTTGTAAATAGAAGTATGCCAGGAGTTACCCTGCGATAAAGTAGTTATACTTTTTGGATCGTAGTTTGGTTGTTTAACATATTGAATTAGTCTTTGATTATAATAAACAATTATAACGATATGCTAATTAATAGCTTAAATGGTTGAAAAAAGGCTTGGGAAACATGAAAACCTAAGTACAGGTGCAATTTGAAACAAAATCTTCCAGCATGTTAGAACCTAACAACATTTACTGTAAACTCTGCAATTGTCTCAATTTTTATTTATTTTATTTTTTATTTATTTTAATTTCATTTATATCCCGCCCTTCTCCGAAGACTCAGGGCGGTTTACAAGCTTAGCAGTAGCCTTCATTCTATGTATATGCCTGCTTATTAGGGCTTTCACACACACCCCAAGCGGCATTATTACAAAGTCAGCTTAATTGCCCCCAACAATCTGGGTCCTCATTTTACCTACCTCGGAAGGATGGAAGGCTGAGTCAACCTTGAGCCTGGTGGGATGCGAACCTGCACTAATTGCAGGCAGCTGGTGTTACTTAAGGAGGCATTAGCCCACTGCTCCACCAAGGCTCAATTTTCTTTCTACTTATGTTCTTATATTCCATATATGCCATTGGACAAGTGGTAGAAACCATATTGTCAGTTCAGGTGCTTTGCTCAAAACATAGTTACATGTTAGTGTAAAAACAAAAACCACCTTGAGAGGTAAAGCTGGGGGCTTCCAATTAAATTGCCCCCAATTATCAAATAGTAAGGAGCTTTTGAAATCTATATCCTATAGCACAGGGATGTCAAACTGCCGGCCTGCGGGCGGAACACGTCATCTGGAAGCTGCACCCACCCAATTGCCGGCAATGGCAAAACCATCCCAATACATTGTGTGATGTCATGTGATGTCGTGAGTTTGACATGTCTGCTATAGCGGTTTACTTGCTGGGTGAATACTGTATGAATGATGCTGATATATTGAGGCCAAGGGTCTGACTCTGTTAGGATAATTTCACAACAGAGGTTGCTTGTATATCTTTCCTTTTTAGCTTATTTTTAACATAGAGAACAATGTATAATATATATTATGTTTTGAGCTAAATACACACACATTGTATCAAAACATATTTACATTATTAAGTATGGTTAAAAGTATGTATCTTTCAAAGCTAAATATCAGAGGCAAATGAGATGTGATGGAGTTAGATTTTTTCTCTCCAAAAACTCATCTTGTCTTTAAGCAGATACCATCTGACAAAGAAGTTATTTCAAGGAGCTGCTGTAAAGTTTCAGCAGCAAGATGTTGGACGGACAGTTAATTTAGCTGTCCTCTAACTGTGCTAGAAGAACCAAAACTGCCCATTGCATGCAAGGAGAGAAAAGAAGTACAGATAGTCCTTGACTCACTGGCACTGAAAAATGTGACTTTTGATCTTTTTTCATAATTATGAGCTTTGCATCATCCCCATTATCATCAAGTGATCAAAATTCAGATACTTGGCAATTCATTCATATTTATGACATTTGTTGTGGCCCAGGGTCACATGATCACCTTTTGAAACCTTCTGACAACCAAAATCAATGGGGAAGCTAGATTCACTTAACAACCAGGTTACTAACTGATCAACTGCAGCGATTCACTTAACAACTGTGGCAAGAAAAGTCATAAAATGGTCCAAAACTCACTTAACAAATGTCTGACTTAACAACAGAAATTTGAGGCTCAGTTATGGTTGTAAGTTGTGGGCTACCTGTAATGAGGGACAGTGTAAAGGTACTTGCTTCATCTCTGGTTCAGGTGTATCTGTGGAGGTGATAAAAGTGTTAAAAAATGTCAAGATAACAGCTATGATTGAAACCCTGTCCCTTTGTTACATGCAGTATATGTGTGACACACATAAAAATGGGCAGGGCTTCAAGCACATTTTTACAGCCCCAATCTGAACCCTCTTTGTATATATGAGCCTTGTGGGCTAGAAAAAAATCTTCTTTCCATCTGAAAAAGGTAATACATTGATATTTCTTAATTTTAAAACCGGCAGTTTAATGTGAAAAAAAGAGAGAGATTATCCTGTATGTTCATTGCACAGTCATACCAATCCAAGATGGCAATTATCTCAAGGGGGTGATTACCTAATTTACTACTCATGTAGTTTATACACAGTTGAAGATGAAAAGCAATTATAATGAATATGAGTAAGCAAAGAAAACATTGGGTAGGTTCATCCACTGCATTATACCATGAGATGGTTAGATTGGTTTTGGCTTAATGAAGTGTGTGAGCTCTGACATGATTAAACCACTTTGTGGTTAAATATTTACTTGATTCAGTCAGTATCATTGCCAGAAAAAGAAGAGGGCTGATATACCACGATGATTAACTGTTGTTTTAATATAGGTTTTAGTATAAGTTCAGAAAGAGACAGCTAAACAGTGAATGCAAAATGTTGGTAGTGTTATGAAAACGCAATATTAATTTGAATGAAAATAATCAACTAAAATCTTAGAAATTTAATGAACTCTTTTATGATACAATATTAAATAAAAAAAGAACGTTTGGATTTGAAATAAACTGCCAGAAAGAGGCAATATTTTTTACATTGTAGTATATTTTTTAAAAAAAATTGGTTTTCAGGAAGGAGAATAAAATACTGAAAGAAAAGAAATAAAACACGTACTATTGATATATTGATATATGGATATTCTTTGCTAGACTATTGATAATCTCGAAATGAGATTTCACCATTGATAATAATTCAGGATATGTGTGAAGTCAAAAAGGGTTTTATTGAATACATTGTCATTCTGGATTTTTAAATAATTCAAATTCCACTTGAAATAACTGAATTTCTTAAGATTTTTGATTAGAAATCAATTGAAAGAGTACTCATACACTTATTTGCATAATTTTAAAAATCCCTGTAAATTTCAGATTGAAAATATCTCAGAATATAAATTTATCATGATGCTTTGCTGTCTTTAGTTCCAAAAATATATAACAATTTTGAGTCTAAAAAGTGCTTTGCTATGTAGTCAAAAAGATCAGATACATAAAAAAAATCTGATTTTTGAACTTGGTCATCTATATTCCATAAAGAGACAGAAGTTCAAATATATCCCATTCTATTCTTAACAATTTACCAATTGCCTTAAAATGTTTACTATATTAAGAAAGAAATTATTTTAAGTATATATATTAACCTTGAAAAAAAAATTCATTTCTGTAATATTTATCTTTCCCCTCCTATTTATGGGGAACTTTAATCATCTGGTTATGTCAGTGTTAATCTGGGATAAACAATATGAAATTTTTTCATTTACAAATGCAGTGATTTTTCTTGGAATGATTATTTGAGGATATTTAAAGTAATTGAAACATCAAGTAAAAGTTCACTTTCTACAAATATCCAGAGAATTTAGAGCCAACAGAAAGTATGTGGGATATTTATTTCAATTTAGTAACCTGAAAATATACTAAATTAGAAATAATCTCTTTCCAAGTAGTCAAATATTTCAAAGTTTTATACAGCCCCTTTTATTTTAGTGCTATCCAAGTATTATCTCAACTTTCTATAATATTGCTTCTGATCACAGTACATCTCTTTTGTGCTAGTTTGCACTTTACTTTGTTAGGTTTACAATATCTAGGCTGCAAAATTAGCAGCAAAGAGTGGAATTCTTGCAGCCCAGATATCTTTCTTTAATATTTAAAATGTTGTAGTTCTCCTTTTGCATAAATCAATGAAAAGAAGTCTACACCTCCAAGGGCAGTAAAGGAATGCTGCTGAGATCACATGGCTTTTTTTTATCCCCTACCATTCAAATATTATTCATAAATGAATGACATGAGGAAATCTGTAAAAAAGTAAATAAGTACATGCAAGTGTCTGAATATGTACTAAACCCAGGAGGGTTCTAATTGAAGGAAGGTTGCTGTCCAATCTTTGAGCAAATTATATATATATATATATATATATATATATATATATATATATATATATATATATATATATATATATATATATATATATATATATATATATATATATATATATATATATATATATATATATATATATATATATATATATATATATATATATACACTGGTCAAAAAATAAAGGGAACACTTAAACAACACAATGTACTGTATTTAATAGTAGGATGTCTTATCTTGTGTTCCCTTTATTTTTTGAGCAGTATATATAAAGAAGGTTATTTTGACCCTCAATTCTAAATAGCAGTTAAAATAGTCTGGTTTATCTTGCATAATTTCTCGTGAACTTGATTTGTGTTATCTTCCCTTAATGTAACTTTGTACGACTATTCTTTGCCTTTAGGTCTGAACTTTTGCCATGCATCCACTTAACAAGTGAGAGAACAAATGAACATTTGTATTTTATAATTAAGTCCCATATAGCAGCCTCTTCTATAAAACTCCTGTGTTTAAGTGTCTGTTACAAAATGCTTCCGTATATTTATACTTTCCAAACTTTTTTCTAAAAAAAAGAAGAAGAATGAAAGTATTCAGTGCTCATTTAAAACCATTCATGCTGTTTATTTATTTATTTATTTATTGATGGGATTTATATCCCGCCCTATCTCCCGAAGGACTCAGGGCGGCTAACAACAAAACATATAATAAGTACATAAATCAAGATAAAATGAAATTGAGAACATCAGTGCAATAAAAAATTAGAGAATTTAAAAAATGAATTAAAAATACTAAATATAAATTAATTAAAATGCCTGTCAGTCTAGGTCAGCCTGGTGGAACAGGTGTGTTTTGAGGCCGCGGCGAAAGGATTGGAGGTTTTGGGCCATCCGAAGCTCAGGGGGGAACTGATTCCATAGGGTTGGCGCTCCCACAGAGAAGGCCCTCCCCCTGGGGGTCGCCAGCCGGCATTGCCTAGCTGACGGTACCCTGAGGAGGCCTTCTCTGTGTGAGCGTACTGGACGATGGGAATTTGTTCCCGGCAGCAGATGGTCCTGCAAGTATCCCGGACCTAAGCCATGTAGGGCTTTAAAGGTAAGTACCAGCACCTTAAATCTCACCCGGAGGGCAACTGGTAGCCAATGCAGCTCACGCAGGAGGGGTGTAATATGGGAGTATCGGGGAGCTCCCATCACAACCCGTGCAGCTGCATTCTGCACCAGCTGAAGCCTCCGGGTGATCTTCAAGGGCAGCCCCATGTAGAGAGCATTACAGTAATCAATACGGGAGGTAACGAGTGTGTGGGTGACTGTACGTAGGGCATCTCGGTCCAAAATGGGGCGCAATTGGTATATAAGACGAATCTGTGCAAATGCCCCCCTAGCCACGGCTCCAATGTGATCTTCAAAACTGAGTCGTGAATCTAGGAGGACGCCCAGATTGCGTGCTCTATCAATGGGAGGTAACATCTCTCCTCCTATAGTCAGAGATGGAACCTCTTGGACTAAACGAGATGACGGTATGTACAGCCACTCAGTCTTGGCCGGGTTGAGTCGAAGCCTGTTTTCTCCCATCCAAATCTGTACCGCTTCCAGACAACGGGACATCACATCAAGGGCATCACTGGGTTGGTTCGGGGTGGAGATGAATAGCTGGGTATCATCAGCATATTGATGATATTTCACCCCGAAGCTACGGATGATCTCTCCCAGCGGCTTCATATAGATGTTGAACAGGAGGGGCGAGAGCACCGAACCCTGAGGCACTCCACAATTAAGAGGCCTAGGGCTTGACCTCTGCCCTCCTGCCAACACCGTCTGCGAACGGTCCGAGAGGTAGGAGGAGAACCACCGCAGAACGGTGCCTCCCACTCCCAGCCCCTCAAGACGACGCAGTAAGATACCATGGTCGATGGTATCAAAAGCCGCTGATAGGTCTAATAGGACCAGGACAGAGGAATAACCTCTATCTCGGGCCCGCCAGAGATCATTCACCAGCGCGACCAATGCCGTCTCCGTGCTGTGCCCTGGTCTGAAACCCGATTGGTACGGATTTAGATATTCAGCTTCCTCCAGGTTCAAAGGGAGCTGTCGTGCCACCACGCTCTCAACGACCTTCGCAAGGAAGCGAAGGTTGGAGACAGGACGGAAGTTGTTTAAAACAGCTGGGTCCAGTGCCGGTTTCTTGAGGAGGGGCCTTACCACCGCCTCTTTCAAGGCAGCAGGGAAGTACCCTTCACTCAGTGAGGCATTGATAACTGTTAGGAGCCAGCCTCGTGTAACCTCCCGAGATGCATAGACTAGCCAGGAGGGACACGGGTCCAACAAACATGTGGCGGCACTTAGTTTCCCCATGATCTTGTCCACTTCATCCGGAGTCACAGGATCGAACTCTTCCTGGCCCAATACAGATTCAAGGTATCTTTGCATGCAAACTAGTATTGAACTATGAGCCATACTCTGCTCGGTTGTTGCTGCAATTATCCAAATTCTTTGGGTATCATTCAACATGGTACACAGTTTATGTACAGTGACTGATTTCTCTGAAAATAAGGAATTTTAATAGTATGTGCTTAAATGAATGTGGCTGCATGGATTTGGGGCAATGTGTACTGATGAACTGCTTTGTCAACTTACTAAAATATTAACAGCAGGGATGTTTCTCAGACGGTGATACAAAAGGTAAGACAATGGCAGCAGCTGAGCAATTGCTCCCCTCTTCCTTTTTTTATTGTGTTCCTGCCCCTTTCCCTCTTTTGGACAGCCCTCAGCTATAACTCTCAAGGCCACATTAGTCCCGAGATGCATAGACTAGCCAGGAGGGACACGGGTCCAACAAACATGTGGCGGCACTTAGTTTCCCCATGATCTTGTCCACTTCATCCGGAGTCACAGGATCGAACTCTTCCCAAATGTACTCGGCCAACTTCATCGTTTTCCTCTTGTTAGATACTGCCCAATCAGAGTCCAGACCAGCCCGAATCTGAGCAATTTTGTCCACCAGATATTTACTAAATTCCTCAGCCCGTCTATGTAGGGGGTCCTCTCCCGTCTCTTGACTTAAAAGGGAGCGGACCACTCTAAATAGGGCAGCCGGGCGATTATCTGCAGACGCAATGAGGGTGGTGAAGTAGGCGCGCTTTGCCACCCTCATTGCCACAAGATAGGATCTAGAAAAGGATCTTAACTGTGTTCGGTCAGACTCAGACCGACTGGCTCTCCAAATGCTCTCTAGGCCCCTTCTCTGGCGCTTCATCTCCCGCAGGTCCTTGGAGAACCAAGGAGCGAGTCGGGACTTGCGCTGGGTCAGAGGCCGCAAAGGGACAACGCGGTCGAGCGCCTCCGAAGCAGCCTGTTACCAGGCATTAACTAAGGACTCGACCGGGTTGTGGGAGAGGGAGGTGGGAATCGGTCCAAGCGCCATCTGGAATTTATCTGGGTCCATCAGGCGCCTGGGGCGGAACCACCTGGTCGGTTCCGCCTCCTGACATCGGGGGGGGGGTGACGTGACGGAGGCCCAACCGCAGGAGGTAGTGGTCTGTCCATGAAAGGGGTTGTGATGTTGGAGTAACTCCACCCAGTCCATTTAGCCACCGCCCAGAGACAAAAATAAGATCCGGCATGTTTCCTCCCTCGTGAGTTGGGTCCTGAGTAATTTGAATCAGGTCCATGGCCATCATGGAGGCCATGAACTCTCGGGCCACTTCTGATGCACTGCCCAGGGAAGGTAGATTAAAGTCTCCCAGTACCATAAGTTTTGGAAATTCGACCGCCAATCCTGAGATGGCGTCAGGTAGCTTGGGTAGAACCGTTGCTGTGCAGCTTGGAGAGAGGTATACCAGAAGTAGGCCCAACTGACCACCAGGACCCCATCTTAAGAGGAGGGATTCACATCCATCTATCTGAGGGGCAGTGGCCTCCCGCGGATGGAGGGTCTCTCTGATAACGACCGCCACGCCACCTCCCCTACCCTGAGCTCGAGGTTGACGTAGCACACGGAAACCTGGAGGGGATAAATCAGTCAGAGGGACCCCTCCCTCTGGGCCCAGCCAGGTTTCCGTGATGCATGCCAGGTCTGCGTCTTCCTCCTCGATCAAGTCATGGATGAGGGGAGCTTTATTCACAACAGACCTGGCATTAAAATAGATCAGCCTGAGCTCAGGAGTCAGTCCTCCCTCTTCCCCAGGGCAGCAGGCGAGAGCCAGAGGGTCAGCGCGCGCCACAGCAAGAAGATAGCGTGGGCGTGATCTCAGAATACGATATGGCCCTTTGCTCCTCCATCTGCTGCCATTCCCAATTACTGTGGGGATCGGTATCCCTGTCCCATCCCCCTGGTTTACAAGACTCTCCTCGGCCCTCATATTGCCGCGACCATTGGCCAACCTAGGCTGAGACAGGTCCGGTGGGATCTTCCCCTCATTCTGCTGGGCTTGACCCTCCCCCCTCCCTAACCCTTCAAAAAATTTTAAAAGAAAACCCAAGAGCCTCTTCTTGGCGCCATGCCACCTCTCGGGGTCCCAGGACCCGTCATTAACCATTACTTGGTTAAATAAGAAAACCAATTACAGTGATATTAATTTCAAGAAATGGAAGAGATCAGACGTTTCATTTAATGGACTATATTTGAAGGTCTACAGAAGAATACATACATACATACATACATACATACATACATACATACATACTGTATATACATACAGCTTTAATATTTAGAGTCCTGCTTAAAATAAATAAAACAGGAAACAGGAATTGAAGCACATTTTCTATTCAAATTTGTTACAGCTTTAAATTTGGTTATGAATTTAGGACATGTATACTTTTGTCATACTGATATCCTAAGCGGGCAGTATAGTACTCATACAAATCCGGTACTACATAAGTAAAAGCTCAATCAGCTTTCTTCTGTTGCAAACTAAAAAGCATGATAAGTTTCTAAACATGCAAAGAGACCAAATAGCTCAGAAAGAATGGGGAAGATTTACTTCCCACCTGAATGACTAACATAATTTGTATTTTTTAATGTATATTTACAATTGCAAGATCAAGCATACACTTGTTCTGTATCCATTTGTAGTGCACAATTCCCAATTCAGTTAATATACATATAAACTAGGATATTTTATTTACTTGTTATTGGCACATTAGATTTATATCCTGCATTTTCTCCAAGATACCCAGGGAACATACAAAATTCTTCCTTAATTATTTCCCTAAAACAACAATCTTATGAGGCAAGATGACATGAGAGAGAATAACACTCCCAAGGTAACCAGTAAGCTTTCAAAAGTGAAACTGCACAAAGAAAATTGAAATTTAGACAATTAAAGAAACATGTCCCTATTTATATTCAGGATTTTTCACTCTTTTGCTTAATTTCAAATAACCCAATTTATTTACATAGCTTCCTGTAGAAAAAGTATGGATAGATGAGCTCAGTCATCCAAGTCATGGTTGTCCCCAAGGCAACTGGATTTGAATTGAAGAGACAATTGAAGCTTGGATGAAAAGAAAAACAAGAAAGTCCAGTTGCCTCTTGAAAAAAGCACCTTTGGGACAAGAAAGAGTTGGGCAAATTTTCAGCCAAATTTGATTTGGGAAGGAAAAATTAATTTGCCTTTTTAAAAAGCCATTTGTCACAAAAACCTTCTGACAACAAATAACAACAACAGCAGCAACAACAACAACAACAACAATAATAATAATTTAACATAACTTTTCTCTCCCCAAAGTTACTGAAAGTAGTTGTGGTAGATACTAATCAAATTAAGTATCTGCACTCAAAATTGTCACAACGTGTGCCAACAGTATAGTAGAAAACAAAAAGCGAGTCTGAATTATCAATCATGTCACTATAATAGAAGGAGAACATACTGGCAGTTTCTGGAACCACCTAATGGTGCACTATTCCAAAGATAAATGCTTCAAGCTTAGAAAACTATAATGTACTAAAAATGCTAATGGTCACTTAATGCAATATTGTCCACATTGGCTAAAGAAAATCTTTAGGGCTTAAAGCAGGAGCCTTCCTGGCCCAATACAGATTCAAGGTATCTTTGCATGCAAACTAGTATTGAACTATGAGCCATACTCTGCTCGGTTGTTGCTGCAATTATCCAAATTCTTTGGGTATCATTCAACATGGTACACAGTTTATGTACAGTGACTGATTTCTCTGAAAATAAGGAATTTTAATAGTATGTGCTTAAATGAATGTGGCTGCATGGATTTGGGGCAATGTGTACTGATGAACTGCTTTGTCAACTTACTAAAATATTAACAGCAGGGATGTTTCTCAGACGGTGATACAAAAGGTAAGACAATGGCAGCAGCTGAGCAATTGCTCCCCTCTTCCTTTTTTTATTGTGTTCCTGCCCCTTTCCCTCTTTTGGACAGCCCTCAGCTATAACTCTCAAGGCCACATTAGTGCAAACTATTAAATCAGCCAGTGTAAACAACCCTGAATGAAGTATACTGTGTTTTCCCCAAAATAAGATCAGGTCTTTTTTTTTTTTGCTTCCAAAAGAGGCGCCAGGTCTTAATTTTGGGGTAGGCCTTTCCTCACCTCCAGCACCCACAGTCCCACCCAGTTGGTCCACTTCTTCTGGGGCTGAAGTTCTGCAGCTGCATTCGGGCCTGCATTTTGCAGTCAGGCCTTTCCAGAAGGCCTAAGCATCCGAGTACCAAGCTGTGGATTCAAGCTGAGGTTTTGCAGAACCAAGCTATGGATTGAATCCATAGCTCGGTTCTTGGCTGTACAGGCCTTCCGGAAAGCCCTGTGAGTGAGAAATGCAGACCTGGCTGCAGAAGAGGCCTCAGAAGAAGAAGTGGGCTGGCAAGGAGAAGCCTGGCTGCAAGGTAAGTGGATGCGGGGCAGGTGGGGCCCCTCCACACACCCATCCCTGCCTTAACTTGATTTTTAGGTGTGTGCCTCACCCCAAAACTAGGGCTTATTTTTGGTATAGGCCCACTCCCAAAAATCAAGCTAGGGCTTATTGTTGGTGTAGGCCTTACTTTTGGGGAAACACGGTATCACTGCTCTGACAGGAAGTAAAATAGTTTTTCATGTTCCTTCTAGAAAGTACCAAAAGACATAAACAGGTTTAGAAAGTTACTTTGTTTGAATGCTATCCAAAATGATGGATAAAGGCTTATCAGAAAATAATTTTCATAGTTTAATATTTTCAAATAGACACAATAATGAAGTTCAGATAAGAAGAACAAAAACTGTCCTCCTGTTTAAATTAATGGAGGGTTTGATTCCTTTGTTTCCTTGTACTTCTTGGGTTTTTCCCCTCCTCCCAAATACAGTTCTAGTTTTGCCACTGTTATTAAATTCTTTTTGCTACAGTTGTGAGTGATTTCTCTGGAAACATTCATACCACCCTGGGCTTTGACCTCATCAACTCTCACAAACTAAACAAGGTCAAGCCTGGTCAAAACATGGCCAAGGGAAAGCCAGGTGCAGCACGAAAGTTATGCTGTTGATTTGCTCTTTCCTCTGAGTCAGTCCTAACCCCAGTGGCCTGGCATGCTCCGGTGCCCCAAGTGACATCTGTATTGTTTTAAGTGCTATGGTGTATATGAAAAATATATTTCAAAAACAGAATCTAGTGATTTGTAAGGTGACTGTGACATATTCTGCAAGCAGAGGGCAGACATCTTCTGAGACAGATAGAGCTGCTTTGAACAATTCTGCTCTGCTTTCTCAAATTATCCAATGGTTTCAATTAGCTGTGGCATCCCATTAACTTCCTATCATTTGTTGAAGGGCTGCAAGTTAAGATATCTACTGCGGCCCATTGTCCGCGGGCAATGAAAACATAGAATTCTGTGTCTACTGCCGCTGGCCCTTCCTGAATTTGAAAAGCAACAACATAACATGAAGCAAACAGATTTTCTGAACTGCATGATCATATTACTTTTGTAGCCTAAAGTTGGACTTTCAGTCTAGATAGCTCGTGCTGTGATCCTAAGGATAATGTGCTAACAACATATCAGAATAGGTGCAAATGAATGTTAAACATTATGATGTTCTGAGGGGAATTAGAGCTGAATATGGTAACACAAATACTTAAGATTCTGTGCCAATGAAAGCCAGTGCTTTTTTTAAAAAAAGACTGCAGTTAGAAATACTGTGCTGTTAAGACTAATTAATTCCACACAGGCCTGTACTTTAGTATTTCTTCAGCATGAGAACAGTAATAGTTTTCTAGACATTTTTGGGGGTTTTATTTGCTTAGTTTACACCATTTTTTTTTTTATACAACTAGAGATAATCATATATTTCCCCAAACAAGGTTAAGTTCAATGTAGAAAATAAAGGACAACTTTATATTATTTTTGAGAGCCAATTTAGATTTCAGCATTGAGTTCAAATTTAGAAATCACATGTTGACTTTGACATTCATTAATACTATGTAGAATTGGTTACTGCTTCCTTCTCAGAACCAGCGTGGCCACTACTGTCCATCCTGAAGAAACAAATCCTTCCTTGGGCCAGGAAAGCTTTGTGAACTTCATTCCTTCTAGGAGTGCAATTCTCCTCAGGGTACTTCAAACCCACCAGTGAAGATAAGGAATTCCATGGAAAGCATTATGATTTTAGACATATCTTTTTTGTGCCGGCAAAATTAACTTTTTAATTTCCCAAACTGACTTGATAAGTACTCTTTATAGGGCAGATTATAAATGGTGCCCTGAGGGAGATAGTTAGAAAGTTCGGCTGGTTACGCTAACTAGGTTTTTGTTGCTCAGCAAACCATTCTGAAGCCCCCTTCTTCTTGTCTTATCCTTTCTATTTCCTCATGAGTTTATTTTCTTTGCTAGTTTTGTTCTTCAGTTTTATGCTATGTTTATGGTTTTACCCAATTGTTCTTTGTTTTAAACATTTGAACAACCGGAAAAAAACCCCCAGAGTCATTGGGAGTTGGTTGGCATATGGATTTGATAAATTATTACAATTTATTTTATTTCATTTTGAACAATGGGAATCAGGTTCTCTGATATATAACATAGTGTGTGTGCTGATCTACCACACTTTGTCTTTCTTTATTTGCACCACCAAATTTGGTATTGCTATGAGCATAGTTAAGTGGAACCCTGTCACTATCATTGAAGTAATTGGTGTGAATATGTTATCACAATATTGCCATTTTGATCAATTGAGAGAGAATTCCTTTCATAAAGATTTGTAAATGTTAAAACAAATTTATTAGTATTTGTGTTTTGAGTACAATCAATGTGTACCACTACTGAGCTAAAAGGATTTTTAAAAATCACACATTCTCTCTCTTTTCAAGCCAGTTCTTTATGTAGATCTGTTTTAAGTCTTTAGAAATGCTTAGTCTAATAAATAAAGTTTTCTATAAATTCTGAAATGATGAGTCAACCATAAGAAAAGCCACAAGTGTTGAAGAAGTTTGTGTTCAGCACAAGTCCTCCCCCTTGCCTCAGTGTTAAATTATGTTCCTTAAGCACAAAATGCTAGGTATACTTCATGTTTTTTTAGTCTCTGACTTTGGAGAAAGCTAAGTTCTAACTGCTTGATGTATCCGAGTGCAAACAGCTCTCAGTTGGCCATTATGTACCTATTAGCACTGATTACTTTCTGATAGCTCTTCACCAGTTGGTTTCACTCACTTTGACAGATTTGGTGCTTTGTTTAACCTTTAAACTGGCGGGGCAATAACACTGCTTGACAGAATTGGAGAAATAATTAAGGAAAACTTAGCTAAGGCATAAGAAAACAACTGTAACAAGGCAGGTCTTTCTGTTTTATTTGAGAAGTTGTCAAATGTCACATAGAGGGAAAAAAGAAGAGGAAGAGAGTTGACTCTTTTGTGCAATTAAGGTACCATAATGCTTCAGCACCATATGTTTCCCTAGCCTGTTTCCTCATTTCCATATATCATCTCAACATCAGAAAGGAATAGATATAAAACTTATTTCACAAGCGCATTAGTGCTGTGTGGAACTTTTGTACACAAACATCCATTAAATAAAAGGAACATTATTCTATTTTG
This sequence comes from Vipera berus, assembly GCF_964194415.1. Lineage (NCBI taxonomy): Eukaryota > Metazoa > Chordata > Lepidosauria > Squamata > Viperidae > Vipera > Vipera berus. The sequence continues at coordinate 42,127,763 of NC_138203.1, read as the reverse complement.
TGGCTTTTAAGAAGAAAGCAGTTTTGATAGAAGTCAGTATTTGTAGGATGCTGAGCTTGTCGATCAGAAGGTCGGCAGTTTGGCGGGTCGAATCTCGAGTGCCGTGTAACAGAGTGAGCGCCTGTTACTCGTCCCAGCTTCTGCCAACCTAGCAGTTCGAAAGCACGTAAAAATGCAAGTAGAAAAATAGGGACCACTACAGTGGGAAGGTAACAGCCTTCTGTGCGCCTTTGGCATCTAGTCATGCTGGCCACATGACCACGGAGATGTCATCGGACAAGCGCTGGCTCTTCGGCTTTGAAACGGAGATGAGCACTGGCCCCTAGAGTTGGAAACGACTAGCACGCATGTGCGGGGGAACCTTTACCTTTACTTTACCTAGTGTTCTCTGAGCTTGGTTATTTTCTTGCAGAAGTTTCATTATCAAACTAGGTAACATTATATGAATGAAACCTCTGTAAGAAAACAATCAAGTTTAGAGAGCAATAAGGACCCCAAAGAAGGCAATTTACTGTAAGAGCCAAATCTGAGGGTTGTTTTTCAGATTTCTAGTAGATTCTTGATATTCTGGAAGATCTGGTAGATGTTCACAACAAAACAATTGTAAGATTTGAATGTGTATTTTTTATTTCAGAAAGCCCCTTTGATATGGTCAGCTAAAAATGTTCACAAGCATCCATGATAAAGTTCATGTACGTGGAAAGGCAATTGGAGGCAGGACTTTTATATGCCCCCTTGTTCCATTTCCATTTTCAGGCCAGTGGATTCAAGAAAACATTGGAACAGGCTTCATATCATTATTTATAGACCTCATTTAATTTCTATACCTTATTTTTCACAGTTGAACTTAGATGAATTAAATGTCTATTTAACCATTTTGTGTCATGCAAACCACTGGCATCAAAAACCAATGAACATGTGCTTTAATCAATGGTGGTAATAAGACCAATCAAGTACCTTTTGTATTTCTTAGTTAGTAGAATATATGTTACTTCACAGAATAATGTCCAGAACTACATAACTATATGAAAAAGCTATATGTGTATGTGTGTGTTAAAGCCAGTGTTGACTGCTAGTGATTGCCTGGACTAGTCCCTGCAGTTTTCTTTCAAGGTGTTTCTGGAATAATTTGCCATAGTCTGTTTCCTAGGGCTGAGAAAGAATTAATGGCCCAAGTCACCCAGCTGGCTTTGTTTCTGAAGCAGGATTAGAACACACAATCTCATGGTTTATAGCCTGATGCTTGAAAGGCTATACCTGGCTCTCTCATGAGCATATATGGAGTAGCAAAAATATAATGTAATTTATTTCTGATTAACCCATTAATGAGGAAAAACTTTTCTTTTGCTCAGAATAAATTTTGATGTTGATTTTTTCCACACATTGGAACAATCTTTACAAGTGTCGTGTTTTAGAATATCTTCTGTTTCTGCTGCTGTTATACAGCATTTGCATCTGAAGTATGTCTGTAAAGTTTTTAGAAACTGCTTTTTTATTCTTGAATATCAGAACCTCTTGAAAAAATGAAGTCTCACATAGTAAGATACCTTTACACCACCTTTCTTGCTTTGTTAATGGGCCTATGAAATTAATTTAATGTCTCTAGAAAGTTCGCAACAGGCTTAATACCTCAAGATGATGAACTAATAATGGGGACAGAGAAAACTATAACAATAGCATGCTAATTAGGAAAGTTATGGAGCTATGGAGCTTATATTGAAGCACAGTAAAAAGTGGTATAGCTCCCCCTTTATTCCCTTTATCCCAGGTTTAGGTTAAGACACAAACCAACATTTTTTCCAGGTACAAATAAAATTGGGTCATCATATGAAAAACAGAAAACTCTGTTTCAGAATCTGAAGCAAGACCGTTTGAACATAGATTCATAAACGTGAAGCCAAATGGATTGTTAGAAATCACCAGCCACAGAAATTTCTCAGTAAAATCTCTCTTACCCACTGCCAGTTTTTTCTCTTCTTCCATATGCTAGATTGCAAGCTACAGATTTAGCCCTTTTGCCCAAAGGCATTCAAACCTGTGAAAAGCCTAGCTGAAGCACTGCCTATTATTCATTGACAACTTGTCAATTTACTTCCAGGCAAAATAACTCATAAACAGGGTAGGTAAGGCAGATAAAACAAGAATTCTTTCACACTTTGCAACTTTACTGCAAAAATGCCTCATTTTCCATACATGTGTGAAATCTCCCCTCAGAATTGTGGCTGTGCACTGAACTCTAAAAACTGTGCAAAAAAGAACCAAATCCTACAATTTCTGACTTAAATAAGATGAAAGTAAAATATTAAACATGTGTTAAAAAGAATTTTTTTTCAAATGTTCAGGAACATGATCATGTTGCTGTAAGTTCTCACAGCTAATAAAGTTACGTTTAGACATTATCCCTTCAGTTAAAACGCTTGATTATCACGTATATAGTACATGTGAGTACAGGAATAAATATATCTCTTAGATAGATCATCAACAGTTTATCTATTTGTGTGAATTAATTGCCTTGCTTTTAATATACTAATTTATTAACTTCAGCATGGCGAATGTTGAGCCTGTTATCAAGGAAAATAAACAAAAATAACAATTTCATTCATTCATGCTTTTCCACTAACTACAATAAGGCACTGTACATGGGAAAATCAGAAAACTTCAGCTAATACAGAATATGCATCAAGATCACCCTGAATACATTGTGCTGAACATTATTTATCACTACTAAATTCTGATTCCATTGCACAGAGCTGGCTTTGATCTACAAAACCTCACAGGGATCCTTCTTTGTTAGTTTCTCCATCTAAAGAAAACAGGATGACAACAAATAGAGGTCTTTTGAGTGTACTCTCCAATCCTGGATTGATTTGCTCAATGACTCCCATTATTTCCCCCAGCTCCTGCCAACCTAGCAGTTTGAAAGCATGTAAATGCAAATAGCCAAATAGGTACCACCTCAGGGGGAAAGTAACAGTGCTACATTTTTTGCTGCATGCTCTGTGCTGTAGCATGATGTCATGCTGGTCACATGATTGTGAAAACGTCTTAAGACATTTTCTGTTTCTAGGCTCAATGGCCTAGAAACAGAGGTGAGCACCACTCTTTAAAATTGGCTACAACTAGAAGAGTAAAACCTGCAGGAAGTCCTTTACTTTTACCTGTCCAGTAAAGTCTGCTGTTGGCTTTTCTTTTCAATTCAAGCAACTATATGGTTCTTTTTAATTCCTAATTATGACAGAATGGATTTATAAATTCATGGTTCCCTAGGGCAGAGTGAGTGAATGCTGCCAGGATGCTCTCAGTCTAGGGATGCATTACATTTCCTTCCCCTCTTGATTCCTTCCTCATGTGTTAATCAGCAATTGTAAATTTACAAACGGTGTACAAAACAGCTTGTTTTAGGTATGAATGAACACACACCAATACATTGAACTTTAGGAGTATTCATGCACTTGGTTGTGGCCTGTCATATCTCAACAGCAGTGTCTGTATTATGGAACTTTTTCACAATCTCTCTCACAGGAAACTGAGCTGACTGTCTTTCTTCTGGTTTCAGGCAACAGCAGACATTCCTCTTGGCCAGGAGTTTGTTTGTACCACTCTGAGAGCCCTTAGGTGGAAGACCAATCCCTTTTCCTGCTGTTTCTGGCTGTTATTCTTCAGTTTTCTTTTTATCCTTTCCAATTTGAATATAAGGTTATTTGGCAAGAAATTAGGCAAAGGGAGTTGGGATTTTATTTTCATGTCTGAATATATGAAAACTGATCAGAATGGGACCCAGAAAGGGTTGTGTGCAGCTTGCAGAAACTTTTCCAGTGCTGCACATATCCCAAAACACACAACAGAAGGCAAGAATGGAAGCACAGACCCACTTATAGAGATACAATACACTACTTTGCTACACAGAATAAAACATATATCTTGTATGGCCCCCTCTAATAAAGGGTTGGGAAGATTCAGAAGCTATGCTCTATTCTTTTCCTACCTTCCTTTTTTAAAATGTGCATTGAGAATTTAGGTCTTGGAAAAGGAAAGATAAGCCTCCAGTTAATAGTTATATATGTTAACATAAACCAATGATCATTATATGTTCAATAACAAAACAGGGTACACATCAAGGGTCTTCCTGAGTAAAAAAAAAGGTCCTTTATACTTATTGTTGAAAAAAAACACCAGTGGCACAAAGCTGGCCTTGGCTGCATTGGCAGAGAGTTCCAAAGCTTGGAAGTAACTTTTAAGGAGATATAGTCTCATGTCCTTATCAAACATTCTTTTAATGGTACTGAGAGAAATAACTCTCCAAAGAGCTTAGTACTTTGGCAGGTATGTAAAAGAATAGCACTTAGACTTACATGGTGCTTTACAGCACTCTCTAAATGGTTTACAATGTCAGCATATTGCCCCCAACAATCTAGGTCCCATTTTACTGACCTCAGAAGGATGGAAGGCTGAGTCAACCTTGAGCCCCATCAGAATCAAACTCCAGGCTATAGGCAGAGTTTGCCTGCAATACTGCACTCTAACCACTGCACCACCATGGCTCATTAAGCGAATCACTACGGATAATTAAGTGAGGACCTCACGTCAGCACAATTTCCGACTTCTTGCTAGCTTCCCCATTGACTTTGCTTGTGCGAAACTGGCAAGGAAAGTCACAAATTGTGATCAACTGATTGCAGAACACTAGAATGGTTTGAAATGTGACCCCGGAGTGCTACAATGACTGGAACGTTGAGATCCTGTCATTAGGCCACTCATTCAGCATTATGGTAAGTTTGGATGCTTGTTTAATAAGTGCATGTTAATCAAGGACCACCTGTGTGTGAGACGAGTGGCTATACAAATTGAACAAGCAAATAAACAAATACTGGAGGATCTATAATACTTGAGGATTGATTTTCATGTGACTCAGTGAAAAAAACCCAAAAATTTCTGTCCTAATAGTGAAATAAAAATGGCATTTTAGTTACTGGATGATGATGGTAAAGAATCAATATATACATAAACATTCCAAATTCAATATAAACATATGTCTGACTGTGCAACAAACCATAATAATAATAGAACTATGGAATGCATTGTTCCTAATATCCTTGATCCCAAGGTGTTCTGCCAACACAGAGACCATTTAGATTTTGTTTGTACTCCTCATAACTTTTCATGTAGAAGAACATAGGGATAATGAACAAATACCACTTAACCTCACTGCATTTTTCTTCCAGTGGTTTTTGCATATTGCAAATTAAAAAACAGGTTTCCATACTTATCCAAAATGAGCCACAAATTTTCCTGATTTTAGTCACATGGAGATTTTAGAGCATTTGGACCAAAACCAGAGTAAAACTGGCATCTTCTAGTATTCTTTTTGAGGCCCTTCCTTATTTTATTATTCTAAAAACCACTCTGGTTTCCAGGCAAATGTAAATTTTGGTAGGAAAAAATAGGTGTACACAATGACAGTATTCAGATCAGGAGCATGCTTTAACCCAGGGTATTTTTTGATCATTTAAATTGGTTAAATGCATGTTTTTTCCAGCAATATGAGAGATTAAAAATGCATCTTCATGATTTATTTTAATATGCTTTTCTTTTGAATACAGCATATGGCAGGTTAAAAGGGTTTGGCTGTGTTGATTAACTACCCAAATGTTTAATCAATAGAGCAATAGCTGGATGTATTCTGGCTGTGAAAGACCTTGGAACAGTCCCACTTGCCTTATTCCCACCCCCAAGTGGGACATCAATGAACTATTTCATAGTCCTTGCATTGCAGTGCAGAGGGGCTTAGACAAATAGAACCCTAATGGATAATTGTGGGTCACCTTGTCAAAATATGTTAAGTGCCCCAAGTGTAAATTTTTTTATTTAAAAACCGTAACCTTGTTGCTATTGTACAGCTTTTCAGGAAGCAAATATTACTCACCCTCTAAAGGGCTCATTGATTCATGGGTCAAAAATCCATTCAAACTAAATTATAAAAGACATATCATGGTGTGTTGATACAACCAGTGCTAACTGTCAGACAAAGTGTTAAACAATTGTGCTCTTCAGGGTAGGAAGAACACACTGGCTGATGCTTCTTCAGAAAAATACACACGTAGGACTCTGTCTGAGGGATTTCTAAGGATACATGGAAATGTACCACAAAGTCAAATAAAGTTCATCTTGTGAGTTTCTTGGAATCAATCCAAGGATATGCCATTTGCAGAGCTGGTGTTAAATGTAGGAAGGCTGTTGTGAGATTTGGATCTCAGCCCCTGTATTTTTCTACTCACAATGTCATTAACACCCACATCGATTCTGAATTGTTATTGGTGCTGAATGCGATGCATGGAAAGGCTTGTTGTTTGGTGTCACAAATCACATAGCAGAGAAACTGTTCTTATAAACAGAACGGTTTTTCCTGCTTTACATTGTTACAAAATAACACCATAGAAATCTTTGATATAAGCCTGTAATGTAGCATCATAATTTTGTTTAGCTATTCTGCAGCAGCGCTACTTTCCTTTTGGTGGTAAAATTAGTACTCAGAGGACAATAATGTAGTTTGTTCTGAAAATGTCACAGTGCATTTGTCATATCTCTGGCATATAGGAGTCATATGGCTCACATAATGCTGTAGGTTAAAACTAGCAACAAGAAAAAAAGAATCTAGTTATTAAAGAAGTTTCTACCTTTCTTTTGAAGCCTTTCTGATTGCAGCACAAAAAAACAATTTGAAAAAACAGACACAGAAAGTAAGATGGTGAGAAAGTAGAATCTTCTAAAACACTTTCATGTCATCCTTAGCTTAGGAATCCTTTTCAGATAATTTCTTTGTAGTTTTTACTACTATAGTGAAAGCTATGATACATGGCATTTATTTAATATATTTTTTCTCTGGCTTTTTGTTCAAGCCCTTACCCAATTATTTGCAGTTTTTAGAAAAGAGCAGAAGAGCAAAAATCTAATATTAGGAGAATATCAATAAAACTAATACAGAGGATAAAGGGAAGTATTTCTAAATGCATTAATATCTACAAGTAGAGATTTGGGGCAAAATAATTTTATAAATATGGGGCTGCCACAGAAAAGGCTCTACCTGTAGATCAACCAATCTCTGAGGCCTTTTGTGTTCATGGATGTGGAAGAGAGAAATCTGTTGTACCTTTTTATATCATAGTACTGGACAGGGTACTATGAAAGTAGTTGCCATAACCACAAAACCCAGATTTGCAGCTGGAACAAATTACACATATTGGATGAATTTAATTAATTTGTTTGCATCATATGGTCTACAGTTGTCTGATGTCTTGTGCTAGGATGAGATTCATGAACAAGAATTTGAAGGAAATAGGATTTATAAGGACACAGGAATAGAACCATATTATAACAAATAAATGTGTGTCTCCTTTTTTTAGTAATGTAAGTGGCTACCCACCTACAACTACTGAATGCTTCCCTCTCTCTCAACAGTTTTAAACTGTTCTTCCACAACATCATATACATTCATACTTAAGTTAAAGGAACCAATCTGTCCTTACAATGTACCTTATTGTTCATAATGTCAATAGAAGTGCTCAAATTTTCAAGTGACCATGGTATTCTTTGAAATGACTCAGCCTTCCATCCTTCCGAGGTAGGTAAAATGAGGACCCAGATTGTTGGGGGCAATTAAGCTGACTTTGTAATAATGCCGCTTGGGGTGTGTGTGAAAGCCCTAATAAGCAGGCATATACATAGAATGAAGGCTACTGCTAAGCTTGTAAGCCGCCCTGAGTCTTCGGAGAAGGGCGGGATATAAATGGAATTTAAAAAAAAATATGCATTTTTGTTTTTTAAGAAAAATAAAATTTAAAGGCTCTTCTGAGGATACTATATTGACAGGATTAAATGAGTAAACAGTAAATGCAAAAGCATTGTGATCACTGTTTTTCCAAGGGGCAAATCAATCTAGGTTAATTCTCCAGCCAGTTAAATTATAGCTGCTCTTTACTTGCTTTAGCTTTTCTTCCATTTTTCCATTTTTTGCATATCTAAAAAAATTTAATTTCTGTTCTCCACGTAGACTATCATGTTTCTAAAATAAACATCTTGAATGTTGCTGCATCAACTGATTATTTTAAAAAAATCACATGTGCTTATATTCTTGGTCATAAAATTTGCAGGAAACATTTTTAGTCAATGCAACAAATCAGAAATTGAATTACAGTTCTGGATCCATACTGAATGGTTCCAAATGTACATATTTTAGAAGAGGTAAGCCATCTGTGTGAATTTTTTTCTGGCATGAAAGCACTATTGAAAAGTTCCACTTCTCAGGATGTATGCAGATGAGATCAAATGAAACTATCAGGAATTATTTCAAAGTAGACATGCATAAGCTTGTATTGGGTATGCTGGATATAAAGATTTGTAGATACTGTAGAAAAAGTTACACTTTTTAATATTATTTATTAATCAAATTTACATAATCACCCATCTCAAGAGAAGTGGCATACAATAGTCAATAAAAAAGAATATCTAGATAAAAACAGACATTTAAACAAATATAAAAAAACAGTATTAAAAGTGGAGATAATTAACACTAAAAATACATACAAACGAACCCCAAGCAGAGAGAGTGTAAATATGTCCACCTCAATAGTGGAACCATCTAAAGCAGTCTCCTTTTATTTGTGCTCATAATGTGTAATATCTGCTTATAGTATTCTAATATAATATCTATATATTAGAATATGTACTAATATATAATATAATATAAGTATATTATATGTTAGAATATGTGCTAAAGATTACTCCATCTCTTGTCATGGGGGGTGAGTTATTAACCCCCGTAGATAGGGCGCGCAACTTGGGGGCCCTCCTAGACTCACAGCTCTCTTTAGAAGAGCATATTGGAGCTGTGACTAGGGGGGCCTTTGCCCAGGTTCGCCTGGTGCGCCAGTTGCGGCCCTATCTGGACCGGGATGCCTTGCGTACAGTCACTCATGCGCTCGTGACCTCTCGTCTGGACTACTGTAATGCCCTCTACATGGGGCTGCCCTTGAAGACCACTCGGAGGCTCCAACTGGTGCAGAATGCAGCCGCGCGAGTTGTGTTGGGAGTCTCCCAATACTCCCATGTTACACCTTTGCTCCGCAAACTGCATTGGCTGCCGGTTGCCCTCCGGGTGAGATTCAAGGTGTTGGTAATGACTTACAAAGCCCTACACGGCATGGGTCCGGATTACCTAAGGCAACACCTGCGGCCGGTGTCAACTTCCCTCCGTCCAGTGCGCTCCCACAGAGAGGGCCTCCTCAGGGTGCCTCCGATGAAAGAATGTCGATTGGTGGCCCCTAGGGGGAGGGCGTTCTCTGTGGGCGTGCCAGACCTGTGGAACCGCTTGCCGGTGGAGCTCCGGACGGCCCCCGACCTTCGCTCCTTCTGGCAGGATCTAAAAACTTATTTATTTGAGCAATCCGGCCTGGTTTGATGGGTTTGGGGGTTGGGGTTTAACATGGTTTTTAATTACTGTATATATCGGGCATAATATTTAATTGTTTTTTAACTTTTGTATTTTGTTTTTAATATTTATTGCCCTGTACACCGCCCTGAGTCCTTCGGGAGAAGGCGGTATAAAAAATTTAATAAATATAAATAACATAACATAACATAACATAACATAACATAACATAACATAACATAACATAACATAACATAACATAACATAACATAACATAACATAACTGTAATATTATGTGATTTTAGAATATGGAGTCACAGAAGATTACTATTCCAAATGATTATGGAGAAAAACAATATATAGCATATTTAATTATATATGAACCAATAAATAAGACATTAAGCTCCTGAAATACTTTTATTCAAAAGTATGATAGGTGATAGATAGATAGATAGATAGATAGATAGATAGATAGATAGATAGATAGATAGATAGATAGATAGAAAGATAGATAGATAGATAGATAGATAGATAGATAGATAGATAGATAGATAGATAGATAGATAGATGATAAATCAAGCTAGCTAATATATAAGGCAGTTTTTGTTATTGCAAAAGTAGGCATTCAATCTAGTTGTTGTGCTCACTGTTCTGAAAAAGGCAAATGAAAGGTATAGTACACCAATATTAATATTTGCTCTACAACAGTCTCTTGCATGTCCCACATTAATATATGACCCTAGTAAGGACATCCACTATCTACTTGCCTAAAACAGTGCCATTTACATTTTTATTGACTTTATTTCTGTACATTTATATATTAAGTTTAATAGAAAAGAACATAAATGTGATTAATGGGCTAAGCAAGTCTAATGAAAGTAAATATAAATCACAAATGAAAGAAGGGCAAAGAGATCAGCTGCTGTAGAGCAGCAGTGATTAAACAATCAGCATATGCCAACAATTACCACATAGTGATAAGTATAAAACCACAGATATTTCCTACCCTAGGCCTAAAATAAACATATGGCATCCATATAACATCCAATCTAAGCATAAACTGTTTGCCAGTGCTTTAAATTTTAAATGCATGTAATTGCTTTAATAGATTATAGGCTAACATTTCATCAATAAGATAGCAATTCTATACTGAGTTAGCTGATACTGTGAAAACATTTTTTCTGTACATGGACAGGATAAATCCAAAAAATCTATCCAATTCTCTATAATTATTCTTCCAAGGAGACTAACTAGAAGATAAGCAACATTCAAATATAATGATAACCAGGGCTTTTTTTGGCACAGAACACCCAGAACGGAGTTCCGGCACCTTTTTTGGATGGAACCTTGTAGGGTAGGCAAGGCGGGTTGTATGACATGTGTGAGTTCCAGCACCTTTTTTTTTTTTTACAAAAAAAGCACTGATGATAACCATACTTTTGCACAAGTTTGGGCTCGCCATCCCCATCCAGTTCCCAGTATATAGAAAAGAAGCATAGATGTGTACAATTGATGAGAAAACATTTTCATATCATCAAAATCTAATAAAGGATGATTTAGGCAAACCATTGTTCTTTGTAATGTTTGCAATCCTGATTTGTAGGAAAATAATATTTTATTGCAACAATGATTTGAACATTTGATCGTTCAGAGATTAAGAGAAGGAAAAGGGAAAATTAACTGCATTTGCCTTAGGCTTGTTTCTGTCCTGTTCATATTGTTCACCTATGCTTTAATTTTAGGTCGGAACCATTCTGCATCTTCATAGGTTAATTTATAAATGTACATATACAAACCCAGACTTACTGGAACTGAGTCTTCGGAGAAGGGCGGGATATAAATGGAATTTAAAAAAAAATATGCATTTTTGTTTTTTAAGAAAAATAAAATTTAAAGGCTCTTCTGAGGATACTATATTGACAGGATTAAATGAGTAAACAGTAAATGCAAAAGCATTGTGATCACTGTTTTTCCAAGGGGCAAATCAATCTAGGTTAATTCTCCAGCCAGTTAAATTATAGCTGCTCTTTACTTGCTTTAGCTTTTCTTCCATTTTTCCATTTTTTGCATATCTAAAAAAATTTAATTTCTGTTCTCCACGTAGACTATCATGTTTCTAAAATAAACATCTTGAATGTTGCTGCATCAACTGATTATTTTAAAAAAATCACATGTGCTTATATTCTTGGTCATAAAATTTGCAGGAAACATTTTTAGTCAATGCAACAAATCAGAAATTGAATTACAGTTCTGGATCCATACTGAATGGTTCCAAATGTACATATTTTAGAAGAGGTAAGCCATCTGTGTGAATTTTTTTCTGGCATGAAAGCACTATTGAAAAGTTCCACTTCTCAGGATGTATGCAGATGAGATCAAATGAAACTATCAGGAATTATTTCAAAGTAGACATGCATAAGCTTGTATTGGGTATGCTGGATATAAAGATTTGTAGATACTGTAGAAAAAGTTACACTTTTTAATATTATTTATTAATCAAATTTACATAATCACCCATCTCAAGAGAAGTGGCATACAATAGTCAATAAAAAAGAATATCTAGATAAAAACAGACATTTAAACAAATATAAAAAAACAGTATTAAAAGTGGAGATAATTAACACTAAAAATACATACAAACGAACCCCAAGCAGAGAGAGTGTAAATATGTCCACCTCAATAGTGGAACCATCTAAAGCAGTCTCCTTTTATTTGTGCTCATAATGTGTAATATCTGCTTATAGTATTCTAATATAATATCTATATATTAGAATATGTACTAATATATAATATAATATAAGTATATTATATGTTAGAATATGTGCTAAAGATTACTCCATCTCTTGTCATGGGGGGTGAGTTATTAACCCCCGTAGATAGGGCGCGCAACTTGGGGGCCCTCCTAGACTCACAGCTCTCTTTAGAAGAGCATATTGGAGCTGTGACTAGGGGGGCCTTTGCCCAGGTTCGCCTGGTGCGCCAGTTGCGGCCCTATCTGGACCGGGATGCCTTGCGTACAGTCACTCATGCGCTCGTGACCTCTCGTCTGGACTACTGTAATGCCCTCTACATGGGGCTGCCCTTGAAGACCACTCGGAGGCTCCAACTGGTGCAGAATGCAGCCGCGCGAGTTGTGTTGGGAGTCTCCCAATACTCCCATGTTACACCTTTGCTCCGCAAACTGCATTGGCTGCCGGTTGCCCTCCGGGTGAGATTCAAGGTGTTGGTAATGACTTACAAAGCCCTACACGGCATGGGTCCGGATTACCTAAGGCAACACCTGCGGCCGGTGTCAACTTCCCTCCGTCCAGTGCGCTCCCACAGAGAGGGCCTCCTCAGGGTGCCTCCGATGAAAGAATGTCGATTGGTGGCCCCTAGGGGGAGGGCGTTCTCTGTGGGCGTGCCAGACCTGTGGAACCGCTTGCCGGTGGAGCTCCGGACGGCCCCCGACCTTCGCTCCTTCTGGCGGGATCTAAAAACTTATTTATTTGAGCAATCCGGCCTGGTTTGATGGGTTTGGGGGTTGGGGTTTAACATGGTTTTTAATTACTGTATATATCGGGCATAATATTTAATTGTTTTTTAACTTTTGTATTTTGTTTTTAATATTTATTGCCCTGTACACCGCCCTGAGTCCTTCGGGAGAAGGCGGTATAAAAAATTTAATAAATATAAATAACATAACATAACATAACATAACATAACATAACATAACATAACATAACATAACATAACATAACATAACATAACATAACATAACATAACTGTAATATTATGTGATTTTAGAATATGGAGTCACAGAAGATTACTATTCCAAATGATTATGGAGAAAAACAATATATAGCATATTTAATTATATATGAACCAATAAATAAGACATTAAGCTCCTGAAATACTTTTATTCAAAAGTATGATAGGTGATAGATAGATAGATAGATAGATAGATAGATAGATAGATAGATAGATAGATAGATAGATAGAAAGATAGATAGATAGATAGATAGATAGATAGATAGATAGATAGATAGATAGATAGATAGATAGATAGATAGATGATAAATCAAGCTAGCTAATATATAAGGCAGTTTTTGTTATTGCAAAAGTAGGCATTCAATCTAGTTGTTGTGCTCACTGTTCTGAAAAAGGCAAATGAAAGGTATAGTACACCAATATTAATATTTGCTCTACAACAGTCTCTTGCATGTCCCACATTAATATATGACCCTAGTAAGGACATCCACTATCTACTTGCCTAAAACAGTGCCATTTACATTTTTATTGACTTTATTTCTGTACATTTATATATTAAGTTTAATAGAAAAGAACATAAATGTGATTAATGGGCTAAGCAAGTCTAATGAAAGTAAATATAAATCACAAATGAAAGAAGGGCAAAGAGATCAGCTGCTGTAGAGCAGCAGTGATTAAACAATCAGCATATGCCAACAATTACCACATAGTGATAAGTATAAAACCACAGATATTTCCTACCCTAGGCCTAAAATAAACATATGGCATCCATATAACATCCAATCTAAGCATAAACTGTTTGCCAGTGCTTTAAATTTTAAATGCATGTAATTGCTTTAATAGATTATAGGCTAACATTTCATCAATAAGATAGCAATTCTATACTGAGTTAGCTGATACTGTGAAAACATTTTTTCTGTACATGGACAGGATAAATCCAAAAAATCTATCCAATTCTCTATAATTATTCTTCCAAGGAGACTAACTAGAAGATAAGCAACATTCAAATATAATGATAACCAGGGCTTTTTTTGGCACAGAACACCCAGAACGGAGTTCCGGCACCTTTTTTGGATGGAACCTTGTAGGGTAGGCAAGGCGGGTTGTATGACATGTGTGAGTTCCAGCACCTTTTTTTTTTTTTACAAAAAAAGCACTGATGATAACCATACTTTTGCACAAGTTTGGGCTCGCCATCCCCATCCAGTTCCCAGTATATAGAAAAGAAGCATAGATGTGTACAATTGATGAGAAAACATTTTCATATCATCAAAATCTAATAAAGGATGATTTAGGCAAACCATTGTTCTTTGTAATGTTTGCAATCCTGATTTGTAGGAAAATAATATTTTATTGCAACAATGATTTGAACATTTGATCGTTCAGAGATTAAGAGAAGGAAAAGGGAAAATTAACTGCATTTGCCTTAGGCTTGTTTCTGTCCTGTTCATATTGTTCACCTATGCTTTAATTTTAGGTCGGAACCATTCTGCATCTTCATAGGTTAATTTATAAATGTACATATACAAACCCAGACTTACTGGAACAATGAATTTGTGTTTTCTTCACAACCACTGAATGGCTTAATTAATATTTTCTTTCCTAATCTCACCATCTCCTTTGTTTAGCATAGTCCATGTTTTCAATACTGTGATGATGCTTTGGGGCTCTCCAGTGTCTGTTGTCTATGATTTATTTTACAGATGGTGCAGTGGTAAAACTGCAGTACTGCAGGGAAACTCTGGTCACAGTCGGAGTTTGATCAAGGGCTCAAGGTTGATTCAGCCTTTCAGCTTCCGAGATCAATAAAATGAGGACCCAGCTTGTTGGGGGAAATATACAAATAATACTTCTACATTGTAGAGTGCTGTAAAGTGTTATGGAGAGGTATATAAGCCTAAAATGCTATGGTTATTTATTTAAATTTATTCATCATTCAACTTCAGTGGATTCTGGGCTGTGTACTAACTAAGACATAAAAGCAGCTAAAGATATTGAATCATACAGACAACAAAATACTAAATATCAACTCCAGAATTGATGCTGTTCCAGAGAAGGTGCAGGACAGAAAAAGGCACATTTAAATGGTGGGGACCTGGACTGTGCCCATTCTACTGGAATGTATTGGGTAGACAAAAGCAATTGTAGATAAGTGGTCCCTCAGATATCCAGACCCTATGCCATGTAGGGTTTTATAGGTAATAATCAGCACCTTGAACTGCATTCAGAAGCCAGCAGGAGCTAATGTAGCTTGTGTAGCAGTGGTGACAGATAGTCACAGTGAGAGTTGTCCATACAGCTGCATTTTGAAGCAACTGTAGCTTCTAGATGGTCTTCAAGGGCAGCTTCATGTAACATGCAGTCAGGAGGTGACCAGGACATGACTGATTGTATGAAGGGCCTCCTGATTGAGGAAAGGGCACAAATAGTGTACAAGATTAACCTGTAGAAAGGCTCTGCTAGACACAATTGCCACCATATATCTTATACTTGATATATGGATATAATTTCTGATACCTTTCTCTGGCCATATATAATCATCCTATCACGTATGTAACAAATACCTTCTCCAAGGTCCATCTAGAACACAAGAAGGGAAAACTCTTGGGGTTGAACTCCATACATCTTAAAGTTCTTGAGGTTGAGGAACACAACCTTAGAATGATCTTATTAACTGATACTACTACAACAGAAGACTTAAAAACAGACATAAAATGTTGGATAAATCCAACAACTTAATTTAATTTTCAATGGATACTTCAGCTGGGATTACTACAGCATTTTCTCTTTATCTTTCATTCCATTTAGTACTAATTTAGTATCTTAGCCCTAATTTCAACCCGTTGTACTGAAGTTTTGAACATTATTTGGTCAGCAGCAATTAAATCTCTTGAAGCCTAGACTGACTAGTATGAAGTAAATCCTTTTTAGTTTACCGGGATTTAAAACCACTTCATAAATAAACATAGATTTTAGTTTTTAGATTTTCTTACCTTCTGTTTATGTTTCATTCTGTATATTTGATCTCTGCTGTTCATTATATTGATTAGTAAGTATTAGTATTAGTAAGATTCATAAGTATTGCCTTATTTAAAAATATAATAGTTTGAATTACTTGTATAGAAAACAAGATATGGATATGATTTTTGGAACTGTTTTCTGGTTATGTATAATCTTCTACCTCGTATGTAACAAGTATCTTCTCTCATGTTACACATAAAATGGTGTATAAATCCAAGAGATAAAAAGAAGAGAAAGAGAAATTCCAAACTATACTGATTATAATAAATATGCTCATAAAAGTCAAGGACATAAGTCCAGCATTCCCGAAAAGCAGTGACATATCCAATGAAGTTATTTCTGAATTTAGCATTTCTGAATTTAGCAGAGTAAATAATTTGCTATCAATAAGGGATAATTGCCTGACTGAACTTGACTTTCCATCTCATTTAAACTGTCATTTCATCTGTGCTTGTTTGAGTATATATATCGGTATGTATATCTCTTTCTCTGTGTACAAACACACATATACTTTATATGATATATATCAAAGATCAATTCTGGAAATATATTTTTAAAGGATTCTCTTTTCCAATCATGCCAGCAACCCAAAAGAAAAGACAGTTGCAGAAAATATATCTAATCTCTGTTCTTCTCTTATCTCTGAATGATACCCTAACACTACAGATTCATAAACCAAACAGCTGAGTACAATATTAGAAAAGATCATTTTAGATTGGAACAGCAATTCCAATATGAGATTTACCTGTGGCTGTCACTGGTGATGCAGGCTGTATACAGGCTAGCTATAAACTTCCTTGGATATAAATTAAAGAATTGTTTGAGCGAAGGTGTGTAAGAAACTGTGGCTGCTGAAGAGCAAATGGGAGGAAAAGACATATTATTCAAATATTTATTTCTATTCTGAATTTATCACCTCCATGCATATTATTCATAGTCCAATATTTACCTTTTTCTCCCTGAATTCTCTTGAGCCAACAGCTGCTCATTCTGTCTTGGGAAGAATATACCTAAAGAGGGCAGAAAGCATGCAAAAAAACAGAGTGGTAGAGAAAAAGGACAAGAAACCTGCAAATATTTAAGAGAGGATGTTTATTTATATGTGTCCTCTTTTCATAAGCCCATTTTTAATTTTGCCCATAAGGAATAGTTTTTCCCCAAACAGAATTAATAGCATATTAGAGGGAGATCACTGACCTTAAAAAGACAATCAAGTTCTTCCACTCCATCCAGTTGTAATCTCAATTTTAACCAATGTTGCCTTTGCATACTTGCATTCTTCCTCAGTCTGATGTCCTCAAGATTCCTAAAAATTCCTGAGCCTCCAGAATTTCCAATTATCATGAAAATGTTGGCTAAGAGTTGTAGTCCAAACAAAAGTAGAGCATGTTGGAAAAGATAGTTTGGAATTTTGGAGACAGATACATTCACATATTGACAGCTCAACCACATGCACCCCTAAAAAGAAGATAGTGATAAAAAATATGAATCTACATTTATTTATATTTATAAATCCAGATTTAGATATAATTATTCAAAATATAATAATTTAATATATCCTAAATATATCACTAAAATAAAGGATGCTCCTGTATACAGTAGTCTGATGCTCAAGTTCCAGACAACTTAAATTGGACCATTCTTCTGTGCTTTGGGTCTCATTCTTCCCATTGTTTATCTTTCATTTGGCCTAGTTGGGTAGCATTTCAAACATGCTGAGTCCAAATAATGCATTCTCTAACTGCCTTCAGAGAGATTATATGTCCATCCTAATTACTTACTTTTATTTTGCTACAGGGTTATCTTGAGGGTGTCTCTTTAAGTGTTTTATTATGGATGCTTGGCAATTAAAGTACACTTGTTTTCTAGTTGTCTTCTGCTAAAAATGAAAATTGGGGGAGATATTACTATCTGTCCAAGAAAAAGCATTTCATGTAGATGTTAGAGTGAAACAGAATGCTTAAGTGATGAACAGTAATAGCAATACAAATTGCAATGTATGTTTCTGCATACAGTAGTTCTTGACTTACATTTAGGGACCATTCAAAGTTACAAAGAAATTGAAAAAAGTGACATGACAATTTTTCACACTTATGACTGTTGCAGCATCCCATGATCACATGATCAAAATTTGGATGCTTGGCAACTGGCATGTATTTGTGACGGTTGCAGTGTCCCAGAGTCATGGGATCCCAGGGTCTGTTAAGCAAAGTTAGTAAGGAAGCCAGATTTACTTAACGACTGTGTTACTAACTTAACAACTGCAGTGATTCACTTAACAACTATGGCAAGAAAGGTTTTAAAATTGGGCAACTCACTTAACAATTGTCTTGCTTAGCAATGAAAAATTTGGCTCAGTTATGGTCCTAAGTTGAGGCCTACCTGTACTTATACAAGTGCTCCAAATTGTACTTCCTGTTAATCTTTAGGAGAGATACAAGTATCCAGAATTCTCCATAAATCAGCCTTGGTCTCTGGATGATACCTCTGTTGTTGAGATAATGGGCAAAGGAAAATAAGATTGTTTGCCAGTTTTGCCCAGCATTAGATGGCTGAAACATGTAAAAATCCCTTTATACTATCTCCTCAGTTGGTGCCCAATGGATTCAACCGTAACTGTATTTTTTGAACTCTTGCAATAATTTGGTAAGACTGATTGAGATTTCATGAATACGTTCTTTGAGAAATCACAGCAAAAGATACTATATTTGAAAGTCAAGGACAATTTCTTATACAGAAAGTACCGGTAATACTATGAATTTATCAGTTAAGCTGGTTTTCTTTATCAGCATTTTGTGTCAGTCACATAAAATTTCATGTAAGAAATAGAACAGTTTTTATTCATTATGCTTGATTTATATATGTTGTTGGAAACTCAGTTCAGGCTTGTCATTTTTTGATAGGAACAATACTTTGTTTTTCTGTTACCATGATTAGTATGTACTCACTGCACATAAAATCTTAAAATAATAGAGTTGGAAGTGTCATTGGATCCATTACATCATAGTAGTACAAGTAGTAACAGTAATTTAATATGATAGTTTGTTAATATCTTGGTACTGTACAAAAAATCATTACACAGTTCCTCAAACATTCATTTTCAGTATGCAGGTAGTCCTCAACTTACAATTCTTTGTTTAGCAACTGTTCAAAATCACAGTGGCACTGAAAAAAAGTGACTTACAATCAATCCTCATACTTACAACAATTGCTGCCTCCTCACAGCTATATGATCAAAATTCAGGAGCTTGGAACCCAGCTTGTATTTACAATAGTTGCAGTGTCCTGGGGTCATATGATCACTAGTGGTGAATGTCTGTAGCTGGGGTGAAGGTTTGTTCTCCAAGCTTGTGGGTTGGTTTCTGAACATCATCAAGATGTTATCTAGCCTGGTAACGAAACATTCGTAAACCAACCACAAGCTCGAAGAACAAACCTTCACCCTCATCATATGATCACTATTCCTATTCACCTTCCCAGCTCACTTTTGACAACCAAAGTCAAAACTAAATAAAATAGATATACCATGCAACAAT
Source organism: Vipera berus (assembly GCF_964194415.1). Lineage (NCBI taxonomy): Eukaryota > Metazoa > Chordata > Lepidosauria > Squamata > Viperidae > Vipera > Vipera berus. Next base: position 42,108,032 of record NC_138203.1, on the reverse strand, counting down.
TAGGATTAAAAGATGCATCGGAGTGTGTCTATTATGCATAGACCACCTGCCGGAAACAAATATAACTTTTCTCATCATGTGAGATTGAAAGAAGATGGAGCTGCTTTAAAGTATCTTAAACAAGGGCTACATCTACCTAGGTACACTCTGGATCATATTTTGCTTTTGAATGTCAGTCTCAGTAAAAGGCAATTGTTTAATCAATTCTTAGTGAAAGACATTAAACATTGCCAAAGATTCAAAACAGCTTTCAATACTTACAATGTTAATATGACAATTGGTTTATTTGTAATATAGCTAAAAGTGCATTCTTATTGTTTTGTTACAGAAGAAAGGAAAAGTGGTATATAAATTTATCATGATTGTTATTTCACAAGAATCATTTTAAATGCTATGGTATATTAGAAGCCTCAGCTAAGTATGCATTTCCTAATAAAATAAAAAATGATGCATTTTTATATAAAAGCATTGGTGAGTAGCATAATTATTAGTGTTTGATATATTGCACCCAATATGAACTTTTACAGAAACAGTGATAATTTTGAGTATTCCTTTCTAGAGAAGGAAGGGGGACAATCCCTGGTAATTCTATATTCTATATCATAGAATAATAGAGTTGGAAGTGTCATTGGATTTGACACTTTTTGTCCAAGAAGAAGCAAATAATATAGGCTTCAGAAATAAAAACTTCCAAATAAAATATGTCTAGTATGCAAATGTCAAGAGCACATTTGGAATAAGATGGAAAATATAAACTTGTTTGCAGAATGAACAACTGCAGGATTAAATCTGAATCGCTATTCATATCTCACAAAACCTGCAAATATTGTTCAGTTTTTATTAATGTGTTGCAATAACAGGGAAACAGGACAATTCATGCTGGGAGCTATGCTAGTGATAATTCTTAGAACAGTTCACTATAATGTCAAGTTGAAATCCAGAGTAAAGAATTTAAAGGATTTTGTTTCTACATAGCAAAAAACAAACAAACAAACAAACAAACACAAAAAACCTTAAAAAGTTGGTAAGCTTTAAGAATAAACATTATAGCTAAAATGTAATATAACATGTAACCCAACTATTCTATTTTACTGAAAATCAATTTACTTAATCAGAACTTGCTGCTAATATTTAACTGTAGGATTGCAGGCTAATTTCCATTTAAAGCAATGAGATATAAGGTAATTACAATTCATTTTTTTCTTCTGCTTACAATTTGATTTGTTATGACTATAACTAATCAACACCAATGTATATATTCAGATTGTATATTAAAAATTTTCAGTTGCCTAACTTAAAACACACCAATGAATAAATGGTTTTTCTTTAAAAGAAAGAATTCAACATTTGAACTGTGAAACAGTTGCTTTCTCAGTGTTTTTCTGGTATGTTTTTCAAGATGCAAAATAAAGTATGCTGAATATTATTCACAAGGAAACTTGCAAACTCTTATACATATTACAATTGAATCTCTTTAAAAGTTGAGTTTACATAAGCATATTCTTATATATTCAGAAATTCTGTCATGCCTCAGTGTTTATTCTTTAGAACTCAAATTGCATGTGTTGTTTATCAAAGTATTGTTTTTCAGAAACCCTTGCCCTTTTCTTTTTTCCACCTTCTTCCACTTTCTGCATTGAATCTTTCACCCCATCCTTCACAATTTTAGAGCCATATTAGAATCATCAAATGCAATAAAAGGAAGTGACCTTAGAAATAATGTAGTAAAACCCTATTGCACAGTACACCAATCCGCTCTATTGGATGTTGATTGACACGGGAAGAAAAATTTATGTTAAAAGCATGTCTAATCATTTTGTGACTGATAGTGGTCACTACTTTGTGGTATAGGGCTGTTTGATTCTACAGGAGAAAATTGTTCCTCCCTTCAAATTGACATTTGATGTCAAACTTTTAAGTAACACCATTACTCTAAATGAATCTCTGCTCTTAATAGGTACTTGTGGAAGTTTGTTGATAGGTCTACAAGGTAATGTGATGAAATGTAGGCTCACAAACAATATTGAGGCATGCAAATGAACTTCCTAAAAGTATTGGGCAGTAGCATCATGAATTAATTTCATATCTTAGTCATACTAGAAACATAATTTGATTAAATACTTCTACAAGATTTTTGTGATTTCTCATTTAGATTCTACGTCTCATAAATTGGTTAGTACCCTAGGCTTGCTTGGAGCAAAAACAAAAGCATCTAAGCTTAAGGATGGCCAATAACCCACCTTCCTACAATAAATATATAACTATTTGCACGGCATAGTTCATAAACGTTTATTGTATAAAGTACTTCCGAAAGAAAAAAACCATAAAATTAAAACAGCAAAATAAGATGGCATTTTTAAAAAGAGATAGCAGCAATATAAGTTGGAACACCTCCAGTTAAACAAATGCATAATATATAGTACGTATAAAAGCTATTAATCCAATTTAACAACATTCAATGCATTTATGCTAAGAAACAGCTAAAAAGCACTAAACGGAATTTACAGAGCTGAATACTAAAAACAATTACCAACTAGACTTGGGAGATTCCAGTTGGTAAATGAGTCTGTGAAATTGCCTTCTGTTAAAAAAGAGTATTAATGGCTATGCTAGCACTTGACTAATATTTTATGGTGCAGACTGTTGCTAAATTAAACTCTTTGTATGTCTTCCTACAGAGATACGTAGTTATAGTTAGAGTGGTTGTTTTCTGTTAAATACCTTTAAGAGGTTGCTGGTGAGATGAAATCTTTGCTTCAGGTTCTTTTTTTAAAAACAAAACAAAACATTGAAATTATGCTTGTAGTGCCACCTTGGCTAATAAAAAGACACTAATGGTGTACTCTTAGCTTTATTACAATCAAAGAACTTCCAGTTCAGAGGTCTTTATAATGCCTCCGTCTTTTTCTTTTTTTGGTAAGAGAGAAACCTCATACAGACATCACTCAGGAACATGTTCAGAAGTGCTTTAGCTGCAGGGCTTGCATATCACAATTAATCCAAAGGTATTTTTAAAAGATAGAATAGAATAGAATAGAATAGAATAGAATAGAATAGAATAGAATAGAAGAGAAGAGAAGAGAAGAGAAGAGAAGAGAAGAGAAGAGAAGAGAAGAGAAGAGAAGAGAAGAGAAGAGAAGAGAAGAGAAGAGAAGAATAGAATAGGAATGGACCTTGGAGGTCTTCTAGTAGAGCCACCTGCTCAAGCAGGAGAACCTATACCATTTCAGACAAGTGACTGTCTAGTCTTTTCTTAATGTGATGGAGCACCCATGATTTCTGAAGGCAAGGTGTTCCACTGGTTAATTGTCCTCACTGTTAGGAACTTTTTCCTTAATTCCAGGTTACTACTCTCTTTGATCAGTTTCCAACCATTGTTTCTTGTCTTGCCCTCTGGTGCTTTGAAGAATAATTTGATCCCCTCTTCTTTGTAGCAGCCCCTTAAATACTGGAATAGTGCTATCATGTCATCCCTATTTCTTCTTTTCTTGAGACTAGCCAAACCCAATTCCTGCAGTTGTTCTTCAGAAGTTTTAATCTCCAGACCTTTGATCATTTTAGTTGTTCTTCTCTGAATTTTTTCCAAAGTCTCAACATCTTTTTTGTAGTATGGTGACAAAAATTGGTTGCAGTATTCCAGATGTGGTCTTACTAGGGTTTTATAAAGCAGTACTCATACTTCGTGTGATCTTGATTCTATGCCTCTGTTTATACAACCCAGGATTGTATTAGCTTTTTGGGCTGCTGCTGCACACTGCTGACTCATATTCAAGTGATCATCCACTAGGACTCAAAGGTCCCTCTCACAGTTACTGTTTTGGAGTCAGGTCTCGCCTTATCTGTAGTTATACCTTTGATTTTTCCTGCCTAAATGTAAAACTTTGCTTTTCTCCCCATTAAAGTTTATTTTATTGGTTAGGTCCCATTGTTCAAGTTTGTCAAGATCTTTTTAGATCCTGAGCTTGTCTTCTGGGGTGTGGGCTATTCCTGGCAGTTTAGTGTTATCTGTAAATTTGATGAGTTCCCTTTCTATTCCCTCATGTAGGTCATTTATGAAGATATTGAAGAGTACTGGGCCTAAGACGGAGCCTTGTGGTACTCTACTGCTTACTTTTCTCCATGTGGATGTAGTACCATTTAGGACTACTTGTTGAGTACGGTTTGTCAGCCAGCTACAAATCCATCTGGTGGTGATGTTGTCTATTCCACCTTTTTCTAGCTTACTAAGAAGTAGGTTGTGGTCTACTTTGTCAAATGCCTTACTGAAATCTAAGTATACAATGTCAACGTCATTTCGCTGGTCTATTAATTTAGTCACTTTATCAAAGAATATAATACAACAACTTGTACAACTTATACAACTTACTAAATTAAACCAAACAAATCATATGATTTATCATAATTTGTGAATCCACTTATTGTTTTGGAAATACTCAATGGATTTATCTATTATAAATATTTGTTAGAATGACTATTTGGTCTGATGGCCATCAGTTAGCGAAATAGTTTTGTCACATGATGAAAACCATACTCTGAAATCATTTTCATGTGTAAGACTATTTTTTTTCTTAGAAATCATGAAAGGTATCTAAAATTAGTTTGTGTTAAAATTAGCATATCTTTGCCTAAATCAGTTTCAGAATATTGTCTGACAAACACTGACTGATATTGGGAAAAAAAATGCTGCCAAAGGTGGAAAGTTTAATCCAAGTGATTGCATATATTTCAGTTTGGCTGAAAAGACTCTTAATATTATATTTGTGGGTGATGATGTAATACTGCAGGTCTAGTAGAGATTAAGTGGCAGCTGTATGGGGCAATTTGTAATCTTGGGAAAAGATGCAGCTGCTTTAAAGAGTTGCAACAAATGTTATATTAATACTCCCATTTGCCCCAGAGCCCTTTGTTGAATTAATTTTTGAAGTTCTATGTTAATCTAAATATTTATGGAAGGATTTGTATATATAGGTATACATATGTATGCATGTCCATAACTATATATTCATACAGTTAAAAAAATAGCTGAGGAATAACAAATAGAATAGAAATTCCCACAGTTGTAAATGACATTTGACATTTGACTCACAGAAGGAGAAAAATCCACAATAATGTATTGAGTCATCACTGTTAACAGAAGCATAGCTCTTTTAGAGCAGCAAAGAGATTGGTTTCAACTGGAGAAACACAGCAGGGGGTTCACAGACTGATCATCTCACATGCTGGGGAAATGATCCCTGGTGTATGCCCAGCTGCAGTTTGTAACATCAGAAGTACTGGCTCTTGAAGCATTGGTAGTGTGATTAGAAGGAGCATGCATGCTCCAAGCTGCTGTTACATGAACCATATCTTTGGTATAGCCCAAAGCAGAAGAATTAAATTATGCAATTAGAAACAGAATTAATGCCATTGATGAAGGATAGAAAACAGTGGAATAAAGTAGTTACCAATGATCAAGTCTCTTCAGAATCTTACACACTTTACCTGCACACTGTGAAGTCTTGCTGGTTCTGCGAGCTGGCCTCTGTGTTACATACTGAGGCATGATGTGCCAAACAGTTTATCTGGATTTACCTAGCTGAATAACACTGCTGCAATCTGCAGTCTGTATTTATAATGTATCCAGGTCACAAATGATGTCTTGGATGATTAAGAGGCCGTTCTATTGATTGTTTCTCTCATTAGGATGATTTATCTAGTATTTTTATATACATTCATAATAATGACATAATGTCATAACTGCATGAATATGCAATGACAATGAGATGCAACTAAAATAATGGATCTATAAAAATAATATTTTATTGTGAAAGGAGATGAGAACCTACTGTCTCCATGGAAAGCTGCAAAGGGGAAAGGGATGTTGCCAAGAAGCTAAAAGCCCCCCATTTCTTAACCTTATCAGGAAGAGCTCATTAAGGTATTTGTCATCCTGAAAGATTCTTAATGCTTTCTTTGTTTGCATATGTACATTCCCCATATATTATTGGCTCCACAAATTAGGCAAGATACAAATAAAATAAGCTGGAAATGAATTTAGGAGGGAGGAAAGGATTTTTAGTCTCTAGTTTCTACAGATAACTAAAATTTCAATGTAGGATTCTAAAAATAAAAACTGCATCAGAGCTCTCTCTCTCTCTCTCTCTTTCTGTGTGTGTGTGTGTGTGTGTGTGTGTGTGTGTGTCCCTGCGTATGCCTAATTAATGACATCAGAACAGGCATGGAAAGAAGATTTAACTCTTCCCTCTCCTGTTATGATAATGAGAAAAATACTTCTGAACAGTAGGGTAAAAATCCACCATGGCTTCAGTGAACCACAAATAAGCTCCTTGAAATGCAAATAGCTGTCTATAGATATGTGATTGTTTTTTGTCACAAGTGGCAGAGAAGGAGGGGTTAAACTTCTCCTCTCTAGCCCTCTGGAGTCTCTAGTTGCTCAGACATTCCTATAGATATTGTTTACATAACAGACTACTAATAGCACACTGAAATTAACCCTAACCCTAATACTTAAGGTATTTTGAAGGATGTTGAGATTACTAAAAATCTCAACCATCTTCAACCATTTTAGGATGCACTAAGGGAAAATCCTTCTCCTCATATTTAGATTTCCATTTTCCCCCCCCCCAACTTACATTCTCTGGGGATCTTATATTGGAAATACATATTTGAATCAGCTTGGCATTCTGTTGCCAAAATACATTAGGTATACTTTTGAAATCCAGGAGTTGCCAAGTAAGTGGCAATTTAAAATTAGCATCAGTAGCCTTCTTTCAAAAGAGAACTATTTAATGCTGTGGCAGAAGCTTTCCTCCCTCAATGACATGATAGACAGGCAGTTGTAAAGCAAAGACTCTGAAAGTCCTGGGAATGGATATGAAAGTCTTTAGTGTCAATTGCTTTTCATTTATGATGTTAACCAGTGCATATATGAAGCTCAAATAATGTCCCCTAAATATACTCCTTTTTCACAAACAAACAAAAATCTTGTTTATAAGTTACAATTTTCATTCTGGATTGTAATGACTTTTCATGGGGCTCTCTAATCCAGAAAAGGATGCTAATCTTCCATGTGGAAATAGAGAACTATCTGCATACTCGCCCTGTCACCAGAAGAAGTCACCAGTAATTTTGGGGCAGCAGGAATGTTGCCCTTTGTCTACCCCTCATTCACCTTGAAATTGACTTCTAGGTGTCTTTTCTTGCTCTACTTTGAGAGTGTTTGTTTTCCTTCTTATGTCATTTCTAATACTGCCATCCATACTGCCTGCAGGATGATGTTCTTCTTTAAGGTCCAATATTATCCTTTGATTAGCTATTTTGCAGAAGCCAAAATCCCTCCTCCACTGAAACTGTGGTCATGATAATGTCTAATGTCTTTTAGAACAATGCCTCCCAATCTTGGCAACTTTAAGGTATGTGACTTCAATTCCCCAAATTCCCCAGCCAGAACGTTTTAGAACTACTCTTATTAGTAATGTTCTAATAGCATGGTGGCTATAGCATTAACCTACAGCATTAGAATGTTGCTGGTTCAAAACCACAAGGAAACAAAAAATTCCCACACTTTGCTTTTCTTCCTCTGAGTTTTTCCACTGTTTTCACCAGCCCTCCAAACCCTTAAATCAGCAATGTTTTGTTTGATCACTTCTACAATCATTTGGGATAATTCTACCTCAATGACTAGAAAGACATGTTGAAGCCTCAGGTGACAGGAGAAAGTGACAAAGTGGTGCAGTATTGGACTTGCTAAAAATATTAAGAAAATAGGCAGCTCAAGAAAAGAAAAAAAAAGAATTAAAAAATTAATCAGGAAGGATTTTTATTTTGTAAAACTGATTATTGCACCTATGTGAAAGTGCATTTTGATCCTTTAAGTTTGTTTGTGCATATTTGTGGACATGCATCTGTGTAGGGACGCGGTGGCTCAGTGGGTTAGGACGCTGAGCTTGTCGATCGGAAGGTCGGCAGTTTGGCGGGTCGAATCCCGAGTGCCGCGTAACAGAGTGAGCGCCTGTTACTCGTCCCAGCTTCTGCCCACCTAGAAGTTCGAAAGCACGTAAAAATGCAAGTAGAAAAATAGGGACCACTATGGTGGGAAGGTAACAGCGTTCCGTGCGCCTTTGGCGTCTAGTCATGCCGGCCACATGACCACGGAGACGTCCTCGGACAAACGCTGGCTCTTCGGCTTTGAAACGGAGATGAGCACCGGCCCCTAGAGTCGGAAACGACTAGCACGCACGTGCGGGGGAACCTTTACCTTTACCTTTACCTTTATCTGTGTATTTATGTATGCATATGTATATACATACATCCCCATACAATTTGTCCATATAAAGTATGTGTATTCAGCAAGACACATTGCAATAGGTTGCAGAAAAGACCTTGGGACACTGGGCAAAAGAATGCTGTCAAGGGAATGGTCAGATAAGAGAGAGCATTCCCTGCAACTGGACAGAGGGTTGGGCAAGGGGCTCAGAAGAGACCTGGCCTATCTTCTTGGCCTGAAAAGGAGATAAGGGGAAGGACTGCACAATTTTAGACTTGCAGGCTAGCTTTACAATAGAGTAAAACTATTTCATCTGGTTGTGATTCCTATCTGGTTTACCCCACAAGACCAACACCCTTGCACTGGAAGAAAAGAGACTGACCATTGCTTTCATGGGACAGAAAGTTAGGAGAACCTAGCGCAGAGGATTGTCTAATGGTCTGACACCTGGATTGAATATTGTGCAAGCTATAATATTGTGCCCACTCATGCTAGCAGAAGAGGCATGCTGTGCATCCCATCAGTCAAGGAATTTTGGCTGGTGGGGTCCAAAATAAGAGTCTTTTCTTAGAATTGATAATGAAGATATTGAAGTGGTAGAAGGCATTTACCTTTTAGGGTAAATTTTCAACAGCACAGGTACAAGCAGTCAAGAAATATGTCACAGAATAGCACTTGGTAGAAAAACCATGATGTTCTTGGAAAAGATACTCAGATGCCATAATGTGCCTACATCTACAAAGATCAGAATAGTACAAGCAATAGTATTCCCTGTGACACTCTATGAAAGCAAACATTGGACTTAGAAGAAGCAGGATAGGAAGGGTATTTTTTGAACTTTGGTGAGATTTTAGAACTTTGGCTTTGGAGAAGATTCCTGAGACTACCATGGACAACCAAAAACAAAAACAAAAGCAAAATCAATGTCAAACAAATCAATCCAGAGTTCTCATATGAGGCACAAATGGGCAGGCTCAAATTATCCTACCTGGGACATATTATATAAAGTTTTCTCTCTGAAGAAAACACTAATGCTCGGAAAGGTGAAAGAAAAAAGTAAAGGATGACCAGCAGCAAGGTAAATGACTTAGTAACAGTTGACTGCACTACCTGAAAAACCAGGTTAGGGATAGATTGTCAAAGAGAAAATCTATCTGTGTGGTCACTAAGAATCAGCAGCAACTTGATGGCTCAATCAATCAATCAATCAATCAATCAATCTTCTCAAATTTCTGATCTTTAACACAGTGCTACACAACTCCATTTTTTTTCATTAATGAATTTGTGTTTTTCTGGATGTTGTATCCCTGAACTAAGTCAGTAATGTGCATAGTACCACATTCTGATATAGATTACTTCCAGTGTGAATTTCTTCTATATGCATTATTCTGCTATGAATATTATATGAAACCCTTCATTTGGAATCTGAAAGAGTAGAACATATAACTGTAGAAGATGACCAGGCTTAGCCTGAGGGAGGAGTCAAGCATGTCATCAGTCCTAAGTCCCTTTGTGCCCACAAGAGATCTAAGTCCAACCTACCTTGAATTCCATTGACTCTTATCTACTGCCAATTTGCTTTGACCATTAGTAGTTCAGATTCTTGTAGTGTTGGCATGCAATAAACCTGTATTCATCGAACCACCTTGATTCCTGATTTCCTGTGCTTGACAAGAACATAGAAAACATGATTCCTGTTTACTGTAGCTTTATAGCCCTCTTTGATAATAGAAATAGAACAAAGTGAGATGAGATGAAACACAATTGGCCTAAGTTATTTAACAAAGTATTTCTTATTATAAGTGCAATTTAGCAAGCTAGCATATAAATGTTAGCAATCATTTTGACTATTTCAAATAGAAAGAGTACAGAGAAGAGCAACAAAGATGATCACAGGACTGGAGGCTAAAACATATAAAGAACAGTTACTGGAACTGGGTACGTCTAGTTTAATGAAGAGAAGGACTAGGGGTGACATGACAGCAATGTTCCAATATCTCAGGGGTTGCAACAAAGAAGAGAGAACAGCTGAAGGCAAGATAAGAAGCAACAGATAGAAACTAATTAAGGAGAGAAGTAACCTAGAACTAAGGAGAAATTTCCTGACAGTTAGAACAATTAATCAGTGGAACATCCTGCCTCCAGAAGTTGTGGATGCTTCACACCAGACATTTTAAAGAAGAGACTGAACAGCCATTTGTCTGAAATAGTATAGAGCTTCCTGCCTGAGCAGGGGGCTGGACTAGAAGACCTCCAAGGTCCTTTCCAATTATTATTATTATTATTATTATTATTATTATTATTATTATTATTATTATTATTATTATTATTATTATTATTATTATTATTGTTGTTGTTGTTGTTGTTGTTGTTGTTGTTGTTGTAAAAACAATTAAAATGGCTATTTTTTAAAATTTGTAACTTTAGTTGTAGCAATAGTGTTACAACATTCAGTGTTAATATGTGCACCTAAAATCTGCAATGTGTGATTCTAAATGCAAGGTTATTTTACAACAAATGGTGGAATATGATAAAATTGGTTAGAAGCAATGGCTTGACTACTGGGGTACATATATCAGATGTCAGAGAAACATAAGCAATAACGTTTATAAAAATCTTATGCTTCAGTATTTTTAGATAAAAGTTTCCTAAACCCATTTTTAGTGGTTGGTTTAGTGGTTACTATGCCATAGTATTTAAAAAGCCATGGCTTCTGGAAAACCAATTTTCAGATTGGTACTTGATACTCATAAATGCCTAATAATCAAAAGGTTGGCTCTAGTCTCTGTGTTATTGTGTTAACTTTTATTATGCACCTGTTAATCCACTTTGCTGCCTTTGTCATTGTGTTTATGACAGAAAGACATATGCAAAGCTATCACAGTTTCTTAGTTCAAACATTTCCTTGATCTTGGGAAGGCAATTATTTTTAGGATTAGCAATGAAAAGACCGACATATCTGTATTTAACAATGACAGAAACATCAGTTAACAGGTCTTCCTATTTTTCCCTGGTCTGTATCATTGTAATATGCAGTGTTCATTTTTGATCTATGGTTCTTTAGACCCTTCAAGATAGGCAGGAAAAAGATATTGCAAGGGCCACTTTATTATTGTAGGATATATTGGAGCTTTCCTCTGCCTTTTCTTATGCCGTACAGAATCAAGATAGAGATACCTTGATACTTTTTCCAATGTTTCTTAGGGCTGAGATTTTGTTTTGTTTCTTTTTAAATCTGCTAACGGCTCTTGCATACTTTTGCAAACTTTATATACATTTAATCATTCCTATATCATACTGGAACCTCATCATATTGATATTCCAAATTTGATTTTATTTATTCATTAAACTCATACTCATACAGTCTAACAACTCTCAACGGCTTATATAGCGTGTTTCTCTAACAGATTTCAACTAACCTCAGAGAAAGAGCAGTGGCTCAGTGACTACAGCAGCAATAATACTTGTTTCTTGCCTTGCCTCCAGTAATCTGAGGGCAGTATATGTGTTTGTTCTACTTTTCTTACAAAACCCCTATGAGGGATGTGAAGTGAAATTGTAGCAAACCTCATGATTGACTGGGGTTTTAGAACTGCCATACTAGATTGATATTCTTAGTTGCAGTTGACTTCTTTTTTTAAAATCCCATTTATATCCTGCCCTTCTCTGAAGACTCAGGGCAGCTTACAATCTAAAGCACAAATCAATGTGCTTAGCAATAGCCTTCATTCTATGTATATGCCTGCTTATTAGGGCTTTCGCCCCCCCCCAAGTGGCATTATTACAAAGTCAGCTTATTGCCCCCAACAATCTGGGTCCTCATTTTACCTACCTCGGAAGGATGGAAGGCTGAGTCAACCTTGACTCTTGTTTGCAAAAGCCTTCAGTCAGAGGGCTGCTGATGGCTATGTAGATAATAATGATCTTGATGGTTCAAAGGTATGGAAACATAAAGCAGCTCCCAATGTTCCTACCATTGGGAGGCATTCTGCCTAAGATAAGAGATCTGCTGCATAGATTCAGATCCATTTCAGCCAGCATCAGTTTAACAGAATCTCTGGTGGCTTTAAACCCAGTCAGCCAATATCATATAAGGTTCAGATTCTATATTCCTTGTCAAGGTAAAAATCACCTTTGTAGAGGGCGACGGACCGTGCTTCAGAGAATGCATGATACACTTGCAGGAAGGCAAGAAAAACACGACGCATAATCTTACTAAACACCTTTTACTTACAAAAATATAAAAACTAAATATATATTATACAGAGCTAGCTCACTACATCCTAACGTAACAGTCAGTAACAGCAAAGAGAATAAAACAATACAGATAACAACTCAGAACTTTCTCTAGACATGCGCACTAAACAGACTGAAACCATAACATAGCTAGTCATATGGGATTCACTATGGTTACCAGATAAGTTATCACAACAGGTGCAGAGAACAGGAGAAAAATGTACAGTTAGAAATGAACTTTTCTGACGAACAAAAAAAACGTGCAGTGACATTCCCCTTCTTTCGTCAGCAAAGTGAAGACTCAAGTAAGGCACATCTTCTCACGCAGATACTCATGCTGGGCTGTAGGAAGTGGTTTGTTCAGCATGTCAGCAATTTGATCACGTGTAGGCACATACTGTAATATCACAAAACCTTGTTTCACCAGTTGCCTTATGTTTTGATATCGGATGTCAATGTGTCTGGACCTTGAACCTGTAAAACGTGTTTCAGAAATATAAACCACAGATTCATTATCTTCCATCACTGTGATTGGTCGAATCGGATGTGTCCAGATATCTGTGATTAAAGCATCAAACCAGGTTAAAGAATTGCATGCATCAGACACACAAGCATACTCAGCTTCTGTAGAGGAACAAGAAACAAGATTCTGTTTACGCACATGCCAGTAAACAGGACATCCATTTAAAAACATCATGTAACCTGATGTACTTTTCCGTGACTTCTTATCACTCGCCCAATCTGAATCTGCAAAACAACATAACTCTGCATAGTCAGTATGTGTTGGTTCCAACAACAACTTCATGTCTTTGGTGTGTTTTAGATACCTCAATAACTTTTTAACACATGTCCAATGAAACTGTTTTGCCTTGCCTACGTGTCGTGATAACAGATTAACACTAAGTGCAATGTCGGGTCTAGTCCAACTACTAATATACAGCAGCGACCCAATGACTGAGCGATATAGTGTTTGATCTTCGAACTCAGGACTTGGTTCATGTGCCAAAATGTGAAAATCAGTTTGCATGGGTATACTCACAGGCTTAGCGTCCTCCATGTTACAGTGATGTAACAGTTGTTCAATCTTCTCTTCTTGTGTGAGACTAAACCCCTTCTGAGTTTTGGCAATTTGAACACCTAAATAAGTGTTAATACACCCTAAACACTTCAATGTGAAAAACCTTTGTAGAGCTTTAGCAAAAAACTCACTCATCTGCTTATTTGGACCAATATAAACAATATCATCGACATAAACAAGAATTATCTCATACCTATTACCGGATCTTTTAGTAAACACGCATTCATCTGTTTCGGACTTAATAAAGCCCATTGAATTTAGTTTGTCAAAAAGACATAAGTACCACATTAAACCAGACTGTTTCAGACCATAAAGACTTTTGTGTAGAAACCAGGTATCCCCTTCTTGCTGTCGGAAACCTGGAGGACCTTTGACGTAGATGTCTTCATCAAGATCAGCGTGTAGATAAGCCGTTTCAACGTCGAACTGGAAAACTTCCAGACCAAGGATAGTTGCAGTGGCTAAAGCAATTTTCACACTTTCAGTCCGCACTGTGGGTGAGTATGTATTTGTATAGTCCTCAGGATAACGTTGAGCGAAACCCTGGGCTACGAGTCTGGCCTTGTACAACGACTCACCATTCGGCTTCTTTTTGATCCTGTAGACCCATCGAGTACCAATAACTTTCTTGTTTGCTGGAGGGCTTGCAGGCGTAAACACTTGGAGTTTCTTTAGACTGTCCATTTCAGCCTGCATTGCCTCAAACCATTTATCTTGTTCTGATTCAGGAAGATGTTTGATCTGTGTGAACTTCTCAGGTGGAAGTGTAACATTACAAATCAAAGGTACAGGTGTTTTTGTTACTTGCCACGAATACCGTTTTGGAGGGATTCCCTTTGTGGACCTCTTGGAACGTCTCGGGCCAACCGTCCATTCTTCTTCCGTGTCGTCCTCGTCTTCATCATCGTCGCCAGCAGCAACATCAGCGGCTTGCGAAGACGGAACAGTAGGTTGAGAAGAACTCGTGGAAGGAACATTCTCCTGTGAATCTTGATCATCAGGTTGTGTGGCATCAGCAACATCGTCTCTAGGAAAATAAACTCCAGGATCGTTAGAATGAATCCTGGACCAGTCAGCATCTTCCTCAAAAGTAGCAGATTGAGAAACCACAATAACATGATGAGAGTCAATGTATTTGCTCCATTTTGAATTATCATCAATGCCCATAAATCTCATCCTTTTTGCTGCAGGACCCCCTTTCTTTCTTTGGGCTAAAGGAATATTCACCATAGCATAGGAACCAAAAATATGGAGATGTGAGAGATCAGGCTTGTGTCCATACAACATGAAATAAGGGGTCTGATTTATCACACTACTCCAAGTACGGTTGATGATATGGTTAGCATATTTGATAGCTTCACCCCAGTATGGAAGACTGAGGTTAGCATCTTCAAGGAGGCAACGCATCATGGTTTGCAAAACCCCATTTCTGCGTTCTGCCACCCCATTTTCAGCTGGAGTATAAGGAGCAGATGTCTGATGTACTATCCCATTCTCACGCATCCAGTCCTGGAAACGCTGAGACATGAATTCAGCACCGCGATCACTCTGGATTCTGGCAATGTTGACCTCGAATTGGGTATAGACAAGACTAGCAAAGTCTTTAAAGATCTGAAAGGTCTCAGATTTTTCTTTCATAGGATAGACATATCCATATCTAGAATAATTATCAACGATTGTCAAGAAATATCTTTTACCACCAAGTGTTGGTGCAAAAGGACCAACTATGTCAGTGTGTACCAAATCAAAAATGCGTGTTGACAGGCGTGTAGCGCGTTTTGGAATTGCTGCTGCCTTAGATTTGGCTTTCTTGCAGACAGCACAGTCCAAGAACACCTTACACCCCTTTAGATCCAAACCTCTTGCGAACTCTGGCATCTTCTTCAGAACACGGAAACTGGCATGACCCAATCTTCTGTGCCACTTATGGATACACCTGGAATGCAAAGGTTTACCTGTTAGTGAATTCTCAACATTAGCATTTTTGTTAGGAACCCCAGGCTTGCTGTGAGCAACCTGTGTCTTTTTTGTATTTTTATCATTATTAGGAACCTTTGGAGTAGCAACAGGATCTCTCTCTGGGACGTCTCTCTCTGGGCCTGTGCTTTCCCTTTTTGGAGCTTGTATACTTGCCTGCTCTTGCTGCTTAGGCTTTGGTTTTAAGTAATAAACACCACCAATCAACATGGTTTCAGCAACAATATCTCCGTCTTTGACTATATAACTTGCTTTTTCAAGATGGTGGACCTGAAAATGAGAAAACCTAGACAAATGACTCTGACTAAGCAAATTACTACTGGCAGACGGAACATAGTAAACGTTTGGAATGAGAGCACCGAGCTCTTCAATGTAGACAGTTCCTTTTCCCATGACCTGAACAGGATGATTGGAAAAAGAGTAAAGTTCACGAAGTTCAGGTTCAGGCTCGTGCATCTCAGTGTAAAGCTCTTTTCTGTAGGTAACATGTAATGCTGCTCCGCTGTCCAAAGTCCAAAGAAGTCGTCTGTCATACTCTGGTTGAGGCTGTGGATCGTTGGTCACAACCAATGTGACAAGTGGAGCTTGTGAATCACGCCTGGAACCACGACCACGACTTTGTCGTCCGCCTCTACCTCTGCCTCCTCTGGAATCTGTTCCTCTGGGCTGGTATGTGACGGGCGCTGGAACTCGTTGGGGACAATCCCGGGTGGCATGTCCCACACGATTGCAGATGTAGCATCTTGGCATTCTTGGAACGTAGGTCCTTCCACGGAAGGCACGCCTCGCTGAAGCTCTTGATGCAGGTGGTTCCCTTAAATGTGGCGCAGCTTGCATAAGTGCCTCTTCTTCGGCTAAAATTCTGCATACATGATCCACTGTGCGTTGAGCAATAGGCACTTGATTAATCTTGGAAATAGCATCTTTCCACTCATGATTCAAAGAATTGATGATAATGCTGATCATTTGAAAATCATCAATAGGATAGCCTTTTTCACCCAGTTCTTTTCTAATACCTTTCATTTTAGTCAAATGTGCTCCAATATGTTCACCAGGTTTTAATCTGGAACCATGGAACTCAGACAAAAGTAAACATGTAGACTCAATTGATGTAGGCCGATAACATGCCTCTAACTGAGTCCAAATTTGTTGGGCAGTTGCATCTTGTGAAAACGTGAGCTGCAATTCAATGTCCATTGACATCAATAATGTTGTGCATGCTCTATTATCCAAGTCCCATATGTCAGGAGTCCATGGCTGGGCAGGAGGATTAAACACCATCATGTGAGTACCTTCTCTGCGTAACAAAAGTCCAACCTCACTGACCCATGCCCTGTAATTCTGTCCTGACTTCTTTAATTTTGAATCACCAGCCAGTGGTACAATGGAAGGTGTTTGATGAGGAATATACAATTGAGGTACTGGCTGTGCAGGTTGTGCAATCCGACCATAACCTGCAGGGGGCACCAGTGGCGTCTGTGCCTGGACATGCGGCAGTTGCATTGAAGCTGCCGGTAGTATTGGTGCTGGCTGTGACTGTCTTTGAGCTGCTATTCCACCCTGGCCAGCAGGAGGCGCTGGCGCTGGGGCTGGTGCATTAGCATAATCTGCAGATGACACTGGCCTTCGCATATAAGAACCCGGTGGCAATTGCATGTGGGTTAAATATGGCTGTGTTCTGCCAGGTAGAGGGGCTTGCATAGAAGCAATATTAACATGAGAAGCAATAGTAACAGGAATCCTAGCACCATCAAGGACTGGAGCCTCAGATAACGGCAGAAATCTTGTATCTCTGAGCAAAGACTCCTCCATAGACAATTGCGAGAGTGAGAGCTCCAATTTATGTCTTAATGCAGCTTCACCAGTAGATGGTGCTATAACATTTGCTTCAGGCATCACTGTGGCTCTGTATGTCCTTTGGGACAGCCCATGATCATGTGACATAGGAGCCTCCGGTTCCCAATCGTCTTGCATGACACTCAATGATGGGCGTGACTTTGGCTTTGGGGAAGAAGGAGGCAATATGGCTTCTCCTTGTGGGTGTGGCAATATGGCCGGTTCATGCTCATAATTCCTCTCATATTGCTGAACCATTGACACATATTCTTTTGCCTGCTGCAAACGCCTTTCAAAAAACCCAATTAGTTCACAGTAGCCTTGCATAGCCCTATCTCGCATAGTTTGCTTGAGGCTTGAAGGAGCAGAAGGAATTTTCTTCGGCTGAACTTTAGGTTTCACTCCAAGCCTTTGAAATTCATCTTGAGCCCCTGGAGTGGGAACATTTCCAAAAGCAGCTGCCAGGGAGCTTGGAAAAGTAGAAAAAAGGAGTGACTGACCTTGCATCGTAGACAGGAGCAGGTGCGTCTTCTCCAAGGCATGTGGCCGAAGCTATCGGAGTTCTTAAGGTCGAAGGGAGATGCCCAACAGAAAGACTCCTTTTCAGCCGTGGCTTCCTTCCTGACATGTTTCAGCAGTTAATCACCGCTGCCTCACTAGCACTAACTAACTGATAACAGCCGCAGAAACATGCATCTCCAAAAACATAAATCGAACCATCCTCGATACCAAAATGTCAAGGTAAAAATCACCTTTGTAGAGGGCGACGGACCGTGCTTCAGAGAATGCATGATACACTTGCAGGAAGGCAAGAAAAACACGACGCATAATCTTACTAAACACCTTTTACTTACAAAAATATAAAAACTAAATATATATTATACAGAGCTAGCTCACTACATCCTAACGTAACAGTCAGTAACAGCAAAGAGAATAAAACAATACAGATAACAACTCAGAACTTTCTCTAGACATGCGCACTAAACAGACTGAAACCATAACATAGCTAGTCATATGGGATTCACTATGGTTACCAGATAAGTTATCACAACAGGTGCAGAGAACAGGAGAAAAATGTACAGTTAGAAATGAACTTTTCTGACGAACAAAAAAAAAACGTGCAGTGACATTCCTGTTGTCAAAAGCATCCATTAATGACAAATACTTCTGCCTTGCAAGGAACAGGAAAACAAAATTTCCTTTTCAGCACTTTTTTGTGCTACTCAAGCTCACTTCAGAATGGTTGAAGGATGCCATGAAAACCACCTCCTCTGTTCACATCCATCTCTGTAGGACTTGCAGTAAATCAATACTAGGTGAAGACTTCTTTATTTGTGTACATAAAAAATTAGTGGCATGTTTT
Source organism: Vipera berus (assembly GCF_964194415.1). NCBI lineage: Eukaryota > Metazoa > Chordata > Lepidosauria > Squamata > Viperidae > Vipera > Vipera berus. Next base: position 42,089,276 of record NC_138203.1, on the reverse strand, counting down.
ATTTATTGAAAAACATTTAAAATAAAAAGACTTTTTATTTCCAAAAGTCAGGCTTTCTGTTATGTCTTCACAAAATCAGAAAAGAAGTGCCAAAATTAAAATATTTTTATTAATGTAGTTTATTAGGATTTCATTAGGCCAAAATTTAATCTTGGATGCTGGCTGCTTATTTATCTTCTACAGGAGGCCCCTGAAAATTGATTTTGACAATTTTTCCCGTATATAATATATTGCCTTTACAACTTTACTATCCTTTGTTAGTAGAAAACAATTTGATGGCACAATCAATCAACCTACCAAAAGAAGGTAAATAATTACACCTTTTCCTTTTGAATTAATGGTTACTCCCTCTTAATCATCGATAGTGCAAGATTGTTTTGGAGTTGTACAGTCTATAAATCTGACAAATTAATAATAATAAATAAATATTACTATTTTTATGGTATTCATATTTTACTGTCTAATAAGATTTGAAATTTTATTTTCAAAATATTCATTTAAGCTACAACTTCAGTATAACAAGGTTGAAAGAAATAAAATTATGACAATTCAAATAATAACTCATTTTTAACAAATCAGAGGATGTATATAACTTATAAATTAATCCTCTGTAAATCATGATCAGGATATAGTATAAATTATTTTGTTATACTGGAACTACCCACACTAACTTTCACTAATGATCCTTTTAGCTTGGCATTGTCTGTAGTAATAGTTGTCTTATAAATAAATAGTAATATTCCAGAGTTTCAGACACAAGACTTTCAGTCTATTTTTACAGAGTGAGAATTCCAGTCTTCCTAATCTTTGTAAAAGAAGCCTCTTTTGTGGATAATACTTTAAATCAGACATGTCAAACTTGCGACGTCACGTGACGTCGCACGACGTATTGGAGCTTTTCCCGCATTGCTGGCAAAGGGGTGAGTGCAGTTTCCTCATGATGCGTCCAGCCTGCAGGCTGGCAGTGTGACACCCCTGCCTTATATCAAGAAGAAAGGTTCACTTCCTTCTTGTTTTGAATCTTAGGCAGGAAAAAACCTCAATGACTAACTCTCCTACATCTCACTGTCAAGAATTTGCATTAATGAAGGCTACCTGATCTCAGATTAAAAAAAAGTCTGGAAAATGACTAGACAGCAGTACAAATTTATGGACAATTCTAATTCTTTGCTACTACCTAGCTAGTGTCCAGATTTGACTGTAGATTTTTATAGCCCAGATCTGTGGGTTCCAATCTGATTAGACTCAGATGACTTACATTTTAATCCTGTCATCACATTTTAGTTTGCCTTTAAGACTGAAGGTTACGGTACTTTCATTGTATAAGTGGAGAGAATAGTCTGAAAGACTATTATGACTATTAAGACTACAATAATTTTTTGGAGCACCTAAGGAATAAAAGTTGCTTGGTGTAAAGACCTGGTCACAGTTTTGTTAAACTGTTTGCCACTTTGCCATATCCCATGCCAATATTTTTGAAATTCCCAATCCTTTAATAATCCTGATATCTGTTAATTCTAAATACTTCCACTGTTAGTTTTGTTCACTGACCTACCTTTTGGTAAATCCATTTCATCTCAATCTGATTCTGCTTATAGAACCTGAACATGAATTGTTCAGTATTAGAATATTGAAACCAAAGTTTCAAATGGACTGGACAAGATCAACTGCTGGAAACAGAGGAACTATCTAGATATGTTAGGGATTAAAATCATATTAAGAATGTATTCTATTTTTCCCCTCTGCTGATTTTTTTTCATAGATCCTCATCAACCTCATTTTCAGCTTAAAAAAATGATAGTGTATCTGATAATAGAAAAAATTGACTTCTTACATGATTCTTCATTCTCTTTGCAAGATGACATGACAGAGGGCACTAGCAAGGGATCATTTTTTTTCTTTTTAGTTGATTAGTTCAAATGGGATCATGATAGAAGTAGGTCTATGTTAGAGAGAATGGAATAGAATTTTGGACTCATTTCTAAGACAATTCTGCAGTTTCCTTTTTACCATTAATGGAATAATTTGGCCTATTATATTTTTCCTTTGTTAAATCTGTTGAAAATTTATGCCACAAATAAATAGGAAATTGTGCTATTGTAATCTGATGTTTTGCTGCTTAATTTTGATGTCATATCTTGGAGGGATTCAGAGACTGAAGAAAAGTTGCCTCCCCTTGCATTATAATATGTATTTTCATATTTTAAAGTCTGTACAACATTCAATGTACTATGCTAATCCAGGCAGTTTATTGCTTGTGATGGAGCAATAGATTATGCCTCTTCAGATCAAAAAGACAAGGCAGGCTGCTGTAATGTTCCAATTATTATGGAAATAAAAATACTGTTCATGTTATTCTTCATATACTTTTGCCTTATTTTAAATCAAGTCACTCCTGACACATCATGGACACTAATTCTAAGAACTTTACTTCTTTTAACCTATCACAAAGACTTGTGGCAGTCAAATGTATGCTATTTTTACTCACATTAAACAGCTATGTTATGAAGCTCACAGATAAAAGCAGCAAATTTTGAAAGTCATTTATAACTAATAGATGCTCAGTTTCATCTGAAGTAAAGAATCAGATTGCTTTGTTCCTACCTCAGCTAATAGTAACTAACTCTTGTTCAAGGCCCAGTGACAACTCTAATGGATAATTTACAGCCTACAACAAGGCTTCGGGATTAAATAACAGTTGGGCTTGTAAACCCACAGGCTTCAGTGAAAACACAAGTAATTTGTTTATTGTCTTCTTTCAGCTTCCCAATTACAATTGATCTCTGCTTAGCAGCCTAGTGTTGCTAATTGTTAAGGAAGTGAGGAAATGCCTTAATCTTTATAGGCATCTTGTAGCTTAGGGTTTGACTTCATAATTCACAATGTCAATCTCACTGAAGCCAACATAAATGGAATGCACATCCTTGGAAACTTATACCTTAACCCATTCTTACCAATTAACGTATCAACTGAACAAGATAGATTGGGTAACAAAAGGAAATAGCTCTTAGCCCTCTGCCTCTGACAATCAAAAAGAGATAAGCACACAAGGTATTTCAATCCAAATCTAGGGATATCATAGCAAGATTGTAAGGCCCACTGATTTCCACTGGACATGCCATGTTGTATGTTTACAAAATCAGGTACTTCACACACTGACATTGCTGCCCCATCCTTTGGTTCAGATGGGCACACATGAGAAGGCTTTTAAATATTTTACATGCTAAAACCTTTAACTGTGTTATCACTAAGTTAATTGCTGTCATCATAAAGAAAAGGTTTATTTAAAATCTCAAAATCTCAAATTCATTCTATGAAAATGTTTTAAATGAACTAGATTCAAATAATATTTTTTCCAACTTCTTACCTATGTTGTTGACAGAGATTTGTGTGATAATTTCTTCAGTTTTTACTGGGGGAAATAAGAAATTGTCCAGCAATTTCTCAAGGCCAACTGCCCTGTGACTCTGAAGAAACACTGGTATTGAAGCCCAATGGAAGGTATTTCTATAATGATGGTTTGCTTTGAGATTTAATTGAAGCATGGAAAGCAAGAAAAGCTGCAGACTACTGGAGAGATGGCTGTAAAATGAAGACAGTATACGTAGTAGTTTCAGCATAAGACTATGCTAGAAGTAGAATGATAAGTGGTTGTCAGATTTGAAATAGGATAAAAAAATCAAACAGTATGCAATCTTGTGTTTTTTTCCTAATTAAAACTTTTCTTTAAAATATTCCATAAGAATTTAAAATTAAAGTAAACAGCTTTTCATGAAAGCATTTCAACAAGAATTAAATAAGTGGATATTTGCATGCATACAGAGTCCATAAAGCATGAGTTTTATATTTTTGCAAGTAAAAGTTTATTCTTCCCAATGTAAATATTAATGTCAAACATAAACATTCCACCCAGAATATTTATTTATTCAAATTCTATAGCCACCCACCTCCATCAATGACTCTTGATGACTTACAATTCAAATTGCAATTCCATTTGTGGGCAAGATTAATGTGAAAGCCTCCCTCCCCTGAGAGAGAAATGGTCTCAACTACTTGTAGCAGTTATAACAATGTTTTCAGGGCCATTCTTAAAGCAAAGGTGGAATGTTTGAATGGAGTGCAGGTAATCCTCAACTTACAACATTTGTTTAATAGTGGTTCAAAGTTATGATGGCTTCAGAAAAAGTGATTTATAATCTGACATAGTGACTTCTAATGACTGACATAGCACCCCCAAATCACATGATCACAATTGGGGCACATGGCAACTGGCACACATTTATGACAGCTTGCAGCATCCTGTGTTCATAATTATGATCATAATTTGTCCTCTTTTGATGGTTTTTGGCAAAAAACACCCATTGGGGAAGCTGGATTTACTTAACAATGATGATGACAGCCATAAAAATTGTTGTAATATTAGGTGTGATTTGACTTACCACTGCACAGACTTATGATGGAAATTTTGGTCCCAATTTGATCATAAATTGAAGATTACTTATAGATTACATGGTCACTGATTGCACCCAAAGCTATTTCAAAACTTATTGTGCTCTTCCAGCATAATAATATCAATGGGTAGACAATACAGAGTATCTTTCTCTTGATTATTCTAATCAGATCCACAGCAAAAATATTAAGGTTGGTATAAGAAATATGGCAGAATAAGGCTTTTCTGTAATAATTTTTGAGGTTTTACATCTACAGGGGAAATAGCATTATTTATAGAATTCACTTTCATTTCATAGTAGTACCGTAGTACAATAGTCAATAGTAAAAGTAGTACATTAGTCATTAGTAAAAGCAACAGAAATAAGAATTGCTCAGACCTAGTTGAGAGAATTTCTGGGAAAGGCAAAATCCATGGGTAGCATTTTCACATGTATTAAACATATATTTGTTGGGTGTGATATCCATTAACAGATATATACCTCCTCTTGAGATCTTAATTTCTATTCTCATCAGGGGACAAATGTGCATAATGTGTATATTTTTGAAATATGTCCTACATATCCTCTTTTTTGCTCTGTATAATACTGTACTACTGAATATGAATGAATATGATTGCTTGCTTCATTTCTGAATAATATCCAACATGTTTTCAACATGTTTGGTAGAGACAAATGCATGTCAAGCATCACTTATCATTGTAATAGTGCCTAGGTGATTTGCCTGTTCTATAGGTAAGAGCTACTAAGTGAATTGACATTAAATCGGGTGAAGAATCTTTATGTTGACTTAATTGTGCTGACAAATAAAAACATATATGTATTTAAAATATTTAAAATAATTCCACAGGTACTGTCCAAAAGTTAAATTATTCAAAGGTTTCAACCACATAGCCATTTTGATTATGGTAGGGGGAAAAAATCTCAGTGAAGTGGAAAACAATAAATGTTGAATGTACCAGGACTGCTATTAGAAAATATTATCCCAATGAGTTTAATTTCAATTTGCACATAAATAAATATCAGAAACAGATAGGATAGGGAGCCTTTTCAAATAATTCAGGATTATGTGTATACAAATATTAAATGCAAATTTAAAACTTATGGATATCCTTTATACATACATGCTAGCTACAGTTATGTCAGAGTAGCATTTTTCTACATGACTGTACATTGCAACTTCTATTAAAGAAACAAATTCTTACATTTTACAACCAGCCTAACCATTTTTTTTCATAGGAAAGTAGATGATCAGATCATGGCCACCTCCTAAAATAATTACTTTTGAATTTTTACTGCTAGGTATGAAAAATAATTGTAGCATTATGTGCTTCATAAGATACTTGTTTTATCTGGATGGTATGATTCTCCGATTCTTGATTGCATGTGTTGTGCAGCCATCTTGTTTAAGCAGAGTCAGTGAATAGAGCAGGGGTCAGCAACCTGAAACAGTGAAAGAGCCACTCGGAACTGGTTCCCTCACAAAAGGAAAAACTGGGAGCCGCAAAAAATGTGTGTGCATGTGCGTACATGTGCGCATGCGCAGAACAGGGTTTGACTGAAGAGTGGAGCCAAGGTGAGATATGCACCTACCCTGCATATTTGAATTGATTGGTTGAACTTTTTTTTTTTTTTGAACTGCACATGGCAGAGGACTGGGAGCGGCTCCGGAGCCGTGGGTTGCAGACCTGTGAAATAAAGGTATGTTATAGATACACATGTTGTATACAGAACTTAAAAGTATTCAGTACTCGATTCTATTTATATTTATTCAGACGTGTAAAAAATTTTCAGACATGGTTATGGTGTTATTTTATCTTTACTGAATAGATTGTGTTCATGTCCCATATTACTGAAAGGGAATATATAAATATTTTGCCAAAATTCGGCCATTGAACTACAGTACCTGTGTAGCTTTCCCTTCATTACTGGATTGATTGACAGAATATATTTAATATGCCATGTATGTATTTTCACCTCTGTTACGTCCAGATTTATTAGTGATTGCCTAGTTATTTTTCCAAATGAAAAGGGATTTCAAACTACCAAAATATCCAGAAAAAATCCTTTGTAATCATAATGAAACAGATAATCTTATATTTCTTTTTATATGATTGAATTCACAATACATTTAAGTACACAGATCATATATTAATTCTTGTTTGTATGGGGAAAATGCTCTGAAACCATGCATTATTAGGCTTGTGAACGAACACAAAGTTTAATATAAACAGCAAAAGACAAGAATATGGGTGGTAGATAATGCTATCACAACTCAGTACAGTATTATTCCTTTAAGCAGTCTATATATCAGGGAGGAGCCGAAACATATGAAGACTCTATATACTTCCTGTTAAAAGGTTGCAGTCTTTGAGCATTTATACCAGGCATGCATCAAGGTCTCTTTCTGGCTACTGTACAACCTTCCCAATATAGGTCATCCTTTGATTTATAAACTATTTTTAACCTTGCAGCAGCTAAATGAGAATCTTACAAGATGTTAAGCTACATTTTATGCATAATATATCAAGTACTGATTAGTGTGATGTTCCATAAAAGTAAAATTATTAGATTATTATTTATAATAGCATGAGATGTGACATTGGTGGAGTGTCATATAGTACAAACAATCTTTACTAAAATGCTTCTGTAGATAAGGAGTTGGCTTTTCCTTTCACCTTTCTCTTCTTGGTCATAAAATGAATTAAATGAAACACAAAGGCATGGAAATGAGGTTAAATTAATTTAATTTTATATGGAGACAAACTGCTCCATATAAAAAAGCTTATGCATTTTATTATAAAGATTGCTTTAGTGAAGCTTCCTTTAGGGGGACATGCTCATTTAAAAGAAATATAGTCTGTTTTTAGCCTTCCTGATTTTTGACGGGTACGTTTAGATTTTTCCTTCATATTTAAATATTATTATTTTTATACTGGAACCGTTGAGGAGATTGGACTCAGAAACAATTTGAGTTTGTATATAGGTTAACTAGAGTATGATGAAATCCAGAAAACAGAGCATTTGAAGATTAAATCCTCAAGAAAGTAGTGACAAGCCTCTTGTCCTTGAAGCTTATATAAATAACTTTCTAGTGTTTTTTTAACCCATTCCCCCCTCTCCCCCACCATCCCAGCTGTGAGGTATGTCACTCTGTGGGTTAACATCCATCTCCTTTTATTGATGTCTACTTTGGTATCTGTACAGCCCATCAATTTTGCTGCCTCTTTGACAGCCACTGGGAGCCTATGAGTGGAGTTCTGGACTCTCTGTGTTGGAGGGGACCTGTCAGCTTTCTCTTGGCCTAGCAGTCCAATCAGACCTCAGTACTAAGTATCATAAATCTTGTGGGTGACCCAGGTGAACTCTGAGGCTCAAAGCTCACTGAAAACTGATCAGACCTCTGCTTAGTTTTACAGGCCCATTGCAATGACAACTGAAGGGTTCAACAAATGCACAAAACAGATATATTTTAGTTGAAAAATTAATGGCTTTTAAAAGAATGTTTGACAATTGTTTAAGGTTGTCTATAGATCCATTATGCTGATAAACGACCAACATGGCTGATGTCAGAGGGAAACTAACCTGTTTGTGTGAGGGTTTTTTGCCTTCCTTTTCTCTTATGTTTATTTTAAAAGAAAAATGGAAGGAGTGAAAGATGGCACAAAATTGTCAGTTGTTCCTTGAGACAGTTTGGTTTTCACATAGCATAAAAACTGGAGAATATCAGAAAGTATACCTGTGTGGCATACATTTAACCTTATAATCAAAGTGAAATTAAAATGGCTCAGCAACTGCCCTCAGTGACCTGCTATTGACCATTTGAACTTCTAAGTTAGGGTCATTTGGGGCCCCCCCAATAAGGAGGTCAAAAACTGGTCAGGGCTCTTCAGCACTAGCATTTTGAATGGGAAGATTTTATTGCTGTGATTTACACAATTTTCTCAGACAAGTTAAGGAGACCTTAAAACATGCCATGGGGCTTGCTGGATATACCATCAGCTTTAGAAATAAATTCTGATTGTCCAGCTGAAATCTCTGGTGACCAGACCTTTAAGTATTTTCCACTCTGTCTTCTAAAGATTCATTCCCACACTCGACCCCTGAACCTGACAAGGTTAGTGTTCCCAGATTTATTTAAACAATACCTACACACCAAATGAAGCACTTTACCAAGCTGATTAATTGCAAATGCAGAATAACCAACATGTAATGAATTATTTTGGGGACACAGCCAAACTTACAGAGATGTTAAGGTCCTAAATCACTCATTAAACTTCTTGGAACAAAATGAAAATCAATATTTTTACCTAATCACAAAGATCCAAAATCTGGGATTCCTATCTCCCCCAAGAGATTTAAAATAAAAGATAATAATAAATATTGAAATAATATTAAAGTATTATTCCTATAATAAAGTATTCCCAGGATAAATTTATAAACTATTTTTAAAATTTAAATTAAACATTTTCTGAATAAAACGAACCTTGAGATTATTTAAGATCTTATTGCTTATTTAGCTAAATTGGTTGTGAGCCTGGCTTGAAAACTTCCAATTATATTCATTTATTCTATGCATAATAATGTAACCTATGTAAAATGACTGTGTAAAAAGATGTTATGCTTTACAGAATTGTTATTGTGGGGAAAATCAAAGAGAGGATGTAGGTATGTTTGAAAATGAAAGGAGGAGTGTTAAGTATCTTCATTGCCTTAAATTATTTATAAAAATAAAAAGGCAAAATAGAAATACATAACTTAATAACATAACTATTGTACATAGTTTATAGTACATACAATCAGATAAAATTATAGTTTTTTTTTGAGAAGGTTCTTTGATATGGAACAGTTCAAATTTTTAGAATATACCATGGATAAATACGGCTTCCCTTTAAATGTATTGATCCATTAATATATGTTATTTTAATTCATTATCTAGAATTATCACAAATGTAATTAATTCCTCAACTACTAGGATGTTTGCTATAACTTGTCAAGATTTATCTTTTTTAAAAAAAACAAAACTGTTTTAAGACTACTCAACCTCTGTGGAATTATTTGTGAAGCTACCATACATGGCATAATACATGGGGTTGTACTGGTAGCAATTGTTAACGGAGCTTAAATATTTATTTCTTTTATGCATGCATGTTTGTGCATATACATACTTGCAAACATATTTGTGATACTATTCCCTTTTAAGTTAAGTGAAGTTATATAAAGTATAGAAGGGCAAAAATACAAATAAGGAAGAAAATAAATTAAAGGTATGAGATATAGCTTTATTTAATATAAATACTCAAGGTCACTCAGGACCCATTCATTCCTGAGCACCTTTTCTGATTTTACCACACTTTCTTTATAAGTACCCAATTGTCATTTCATTCTTACTACTTTCCTATTTTACTTACTATACCTAGGTTGCACTTTCATATTACAAAGTCGGCACAAACAGGCTTTTATACAAAGCTGTTTTTTATTTCTTTGGACAAACATTCATTCTTTGCAATAGATAATATAGTACATTCCTGTATGCACTCCCACATCTTAAACTTTCTCCATCTATTTTTCAATCCACAGTCAGCATTCTATCAAATTATACAAGTTAAGCTACTTTGTTTAATTTGTCTTACTAATAGTAGCAATTATTGACAGTGTTGCACCTGTCAAAAAAGCCAACAGAGTCCTAGGCTGCATTAACAGAGGGATAGAATCAAATCATGTGAAGTGTTAATATAACTTTATAATGCCTTGGTAAGGTCACCTTGGAATACTGCATCCAGTTTTGGTTGCCATGATATAAAAAAGATGTTGAGACTCTAGAATGAGTGCAGAGAAAAGAAACAAAGAAGATTAGAGGACTGGAGGTGAAAACATATGAAGAATGAATATAGGAATTCGTTATGCCTAGTTTAATGAAAAAAAGAATTAGGGTAACATGATAGTAGTGTTCCAATATCTAAAGGGCTGCCACAAAGAAAGGGGTAAGTCAACCTATTCTCCAAAACACATGAAGGCATGACAAGAAGCAAAGGATGTAAACTAATCAAGGAAAGAATCAATCCAGAACTAAGAAGAAATTTCCTCAGTTAGATTAATCAGTGGAAAAACCTGCCTCCAGTAGTTGTGGGTGCTCCACCACTGGAGGCTTTTAAGAAGAGAGTGGACAACAATTTGTTTGAACCTGTATAGGGTTTCCTGTTTGAGCAAGGGTTTAGAGTAGAAGACCTTCCAACTCTGTTATTCTATTATTCTGTTAACTAAGTTGCATAAACTAGAATTGTTTATTCAATTTTCTATATCAGTGTCTTGGCATTTGGGACATTTGCTGGAATTTGGTATTTATTTATTTATTTATTTATTTATTTATTTATTTATTTATTTATTTATTTATTTATTTATTTATTTTATTAGACTTATATATCGCCCTTCTCCCATAGGACTCAGGGCGGTTCACAAGGTTTTTAAAAACAATGCAACAAATTACAAAAATTAAAAACAATTAAAATGATTACACTAACCTTGAAATAAAAACCCAATTACAATTAAAATACAATTAAAACCCCAGTTAATACTCTCAGTCCAGGCCAGAAAGCTCGAAGAGCCAGGTCTTCAGGTCCCGGCGGAATGAGCGAAGGTCAGGGGCAGTCCTAAGCTCTACAGGCAGCTGGTTCCAAAGGGCCGGTGCACCCACAGAGAAGGCCCTCCCCCTGGGTATTGTCCACTGGCAATCTTTTACCAGTGGTATCCTGAGAAGACCCTCCCTGTGGGAGCGCACAGGACAAAGGGAGCTTGATGCCGGCAGCAGGTGTTCCCTCAGATATCCCGGACCCAAGCCATTTAGGGCTTTATAGGTCATCACCAGCACCTTGAATCTCACCCGGAGGGCAACCGGAAGCCAATGCAGCTCACGGAGTAGAGGTGTTACATGGGAGTATCGGGAAACCCCCATCACAACCCACACAGCTGCATTCTGCACCAGCTGAAGCCTCCAAGTGGTCCTCAAGGGCAGCCCCATGTAGAGACCGTTGCAGTAGTCCAATCGGGAGGTCACGAGCGCATGAGTGACTGTGCGCAGGGCATCTCGGTCCAGGTAGGGCCGCAATTGGCATACCAGGCGAACCTGGGCAAAGGCCCCCCTGGTCACATCTCCTATATGGTCTTCAAAACTGAGCCGCAAATCCAGGAGGACGCCCATGTTGCAAGCCCTATCGACGGGGGGGTAACACCTCACCCCCCATCATTAAAGATGGAATGGACTGGTTAGTCCGAGATGCCGGTATGCACAGCCACTCAGTCTTGGCAGGATTGAGACAAAGCCTGTTTCTCCCCATCCAGACCTAGACCGCCTCCAGGCAACGAGACATCACGGCGAGGGCATCCCTGGGTTGGTTCGGGGTGGAGAAAAAAAGTTGGGTATCATCAGCGTACTGATGATACCCCACCCCAAAACCATGAATGATCTCGCCCAGCGGTTTCATATAGGTGTTGAACAGGAGTGGAGAGAGAACCGACCCCTGAGGAACTCCACAAACGAGAGGCCCAGGGGCAGACCTCTGCCCTCCCGTCAACACCGATTGCGAGCGGCCCAGGAGAAAGGAGGAGAACCACTGCAAGACAGTGCCTCCCACTCCCAACCCCCTGAGACGCTGCAATAGGATACCATGGTCGATGGTATCAAAAGCCACTGAGAGATCTAACAGAACTAGGACAGAGGAGCAACCCCTGTCCCGAGCCCGCCAGAGATCATTCACCAGCGCGACCAATGCCGTCTATTAAACTAGGTATGTCTAGTTTAATGAAGAGAAGGACGAGGGGGGACATGATAGCAGTGTTCCAATATCTCAGGGGTTGCCACAAGGAAGAGGGAGTCAAGCTATTCTCCAAAGCGCCTGAAGGCAGAACAAGAAGCAACAGATGGAAACTAAACAAGGAGAGAAGCAACCTAGAACTAAGGAGAAACTTCCTGACAGTTAGAGCAATTAATCAGTGGAACAACCTGCCTTCAAAAGTGGTGAATGCTCCAACACTGGAAGTTGTTAAGAAGAGACTGGACAGTCATTTGTCTGAAATGGTATAGGGTTTCCTGCCTGAGCAGGGGATTGGACTAGATGACCTCCAAGGTCCCTTCCAACTTTATTATTATTATTATTATTATTATTATTATTATTATTATTATTATTATTGTTGTTGTTGTTGTTGTTGTTGTTGTTGTTGTTGTTGTTGTTGCTGTTGCTGTTGCTGTTGTTATATTAATTTGTAGAACTTGTTATATCACACAATCTCTTTGTTTACTGAAAATTATTTGGATCTCAGCCAACAGCAGCATTCTATAATCTACATACAAATTACATATACATTCATGACCCAATCAAACATATCTCTATAATCACCAGAAATTATTGATATATTTAACAACCAATATATTAAACAACCAAGGGAACAACACACCAATTTGTCTTACTTTCTGCTCAATGTTCCAACACTGCATTTATCCATTCCATTTATTCTCATACATGCTTTGCTTCCACCTTATATCATTCTGTTTCAGCAATAAATCTTAATGCAAAACATTATATAATTGAAGCTTATTGATTTTATCATACCTTTTTAAAAAAATCAATAAATATATAATAAAGTTTATTTCTCATATTCAAACATTTCTCAATGACCGGCTTGAGAGCAAAAATTTAGTTTGTTTATCACTCAGCCTGAAGCTGCACTCAACCAAATTTAGTTCATTGTCATTTCCCCCTTCCCACTTAACAAATTAAACCTTCTGTGCTTTATGCATTCACTCATCACAATAAATGTATTGTCTGAATCATCTGACATACAGTTTTTTCAAACACATTGAATGCATAACATTGCTGTTCCATAAGTAAACTCCACCTACATATTAACATTTCTCTAGTTAAACCAGCTCTACCTGCAATCTTATCATTTTTGCATATGCTCCCAGCATTTATTATTTTTCATCATTTTTATTAAACACCAACATTTACAGCATTTGTTTCAGATCCACTATGATTCCCATACAAATCTCTAAAGTAACTTTTCTAGAATTCCTTCATTTCAATTTAATACCAAATTATTTCATCACTTTCATTTTTAATTCCATTCACTCTACTGGAGTTTATCCCTCTTCATTATGTTCAAACCATTGCTTTTATTTCCATCAATATGGAAATATGTTTTTGGAATTCTTTCTTCTATATATATTTTATTTTATTTTATTTTTATTTTTATTCCATTTTTATCCCGCCCTTCTCCGAAGACTCAGGGCGGCTTACAAGCTTACATTTTATATATTATATTTCTCCTAGCATTTTTACAGCAATCATTCTTTTACATGCATCATCCACAGTCAATATTCATTATTCAGACATCCTTTTTCATACTTTTTATTATAGTTTATTATGTGCATATAACTCTGTGGCAGTGTCTATGTTGTACTCTTTTGTTAATTCACATTTTTACCAGTAAGTCATCTTATATTTCAAGTTTTCCATCTGTCATGGTTATTATTATTTGGACCCATTGATATTAACTCCAAATGCCTATCCTGACTTTGTTCAAGCCAAACTTTTACATAATATTTTAAATACCCTTGTCTCAATGTTGTGTGGCACTTAACTGGTGCTATTCCCTTACTACAAATCACTTGAGGCCAGACAAACAAAGTTTATGCAAATTCTAAGCATCCTAGTAGACAATCACTTAAATATGAGGCAGCTTTTTGCTGTAGCAGCCAACAAAGCCAAAACAGTGCTAGGTTGCATTAACTGAGGGATAGAATCAAGATCATGTAAAGTGTTAATACCACTTTATAATGCTTTGGTAAGGCCACACTTGGAATACTGCACCCATTTTTGGTCATCATGATGTAAAAAGCTATTCTCCAAGGCATCTGAAGGCAGGACAAGAAGCAACAAGAGAGAAGAAACCTGGAACTAAGGAAAAATTTCCTGACAGAACAATTAATCAGTTGAACAACCTGCATCCAGAAGCTGTGAATGCTCCAACACTGGAAGTATTTAAGAAGAGATTGGACTGAAATGGTACAGGATTGTTGTTGTTGTTGTTATTATTATTAGCCTCAACATAAATTTAATAATAATAAACTTGGAAGGGAACTTGGAGGTCATCTAGTCCAACCCCCTGCTCAGGCAGGAAACCCTATACTATTTCAGACAAATGGCTGTCCAGTCTCTTCTTAAAAACTTCCAGTGTTGGAGTATTCACTGCTTCTGGAGGCAGGTTGTTCCACTAGTTAATTATTCTAACTGTGAGGAAGTTTCTCCTTAGTTGTAGGTTGGTTGTCTCCTTGTTTAGTTTCCATCTGTTGCTTCTTGTTCTGCCTTCAGGCGCTTTGGAGAATAGCTTGACTCCCTCTTCCTTGTGGCAACCCCTGAGATATTGGAACACTGCTATCATGTCCCCCCTTGTCCTTCTCTTCATTAAACTAGACATACCCAATTCCAGCAACCGTTCCTTATATGTTTTAGTCTCCAGTCCCCTAATATTTTTGTTGCTCTTCTCTGTGCACTTTCTAGAGTCTCAACATCTTTTTTACATCATGGTGACCAAAACTGGATTCAGTATTCCAAGTGTGGCCTTACCAAGGCATTGTAAAGTGGTATTAAAATTTCACATAATCTTGATTCTATCCCTCTGTTAATGCAGCCTAGCACTGTGTTGGCTTTTTTGGCAGCTGCAACACACTGCTTAACGTGATGCTCAGAAATGAAGTAGGGTAGCAAAAAAGAGAGATAACAGCATGGCTGCTAATGCTTACCTATTGGCTCAAATATCATTTTTTTCTATCAGTCTGGTATGCGAATTTCAATCTTTGTGGCAACAATCAATTCAGAGGAAATTTTCCTTTAACACTTGCCACTTGAGCAACTGTTTCTTTTATAATACACTCAAAGAATAATTAAAGGGTTTTTGATATAGAATTTCAGAATTATATCAACCATATTCCATCTCACATTAGATCTCACTGAATATTTCAAATGGGAACTGGGCAGATATCTAATATTGCCTGCCAATAAAGTGAACCAAGTTTAATGTTTTACTTTCCTTAATTCTTAATGGGAGATAAAGTTCCCAAGTGTATGAGAACCTGCCCATGCACCATAAACACTATAAGTAAAATCACTGATAACTACCCAACATTACCCTTGTTACCAGTGTAGTCAAGAAAGTTTCATTCTTCTTTTCTGAGCATATTGATTATAATGGAAAAAAAATCTTTATTTTCTCTTCTCAGATAAGGAACTGACTATATTGTATATAATATTTCTAGATTTTTGCCTGGTGACAATGAAGAGCCAAAAATAGGTAAATAAAGATACTGGATATAGATAAATTCACTAGGAACTCCCCTTTTATCTTTATCTCAATATCATCTTTGTGACCTTTAGCGCTCCATCTCTTTTAGTTAATAGTATTAAGAATTTTGTAAAGAGATTTTACCCTTTTAATTTTATAGAACTGTGTAACTATGCTAATTACTAGATATTTCTTGATCTTGCAAAAAATCAATTATATTAAAATGGATGTAATTGTTTTTAATTATACCTTATGCTGGTCTATGACCAAAATAAACCATATATATATATATATATATATATATATATATATATATATATATATATATATATATATATATATATATATATATATATATATATATATATATATATATATATATATATATATATATATATATATATATATATATATATATATATATATATATATATATATATATATATATATATATATATATATGTTTTCGTAGATTCTCGCGGGTGTCTGTATGTGTAGGTCTAGAGTCTTGGGTTTCTTCCCGTGTTCCTTTCATCTTCAGAAAGTTGTGGCGACGTTTTGATGAAATCCCATCCGTCATCATCAGGCCGGAGTATTCCTCCTGCTGCTTTCAGGAGCAATGCGTGGTCTGTCTGTTCCTTTCCTTCCAACTGTCGGAACACAGCCCCACCGGCAGTTGGAAGGAAAGGAACAGACAGACCACGCATTGCTCCTGAAAGCAGCAGGAGGAATACTCCGGCCTGATGATGACGGATGGGATTTCGTCGAAACGTCGCCACAACTTTCTGAAGATGAAAGGAACGCGGGAAGAAACCCGAGACTCTAGACCTACATATATATATATATATATATAGATAGATAGATAGATAGATAGAAAGATAGATAGATAGATAGATAGATAGATATAGATAGATAGATAGAGATATAGATATAGATAGATAGATAGATAGATAGATAGATAGATAGATAGAGATAGAGATAGAGATAGAGATAGAGATATATAGATAGAGATAGAGATAGAGATAGAGATAGAGATAGAGATAGAGATAGATAGATAGATAGATAGATAGATAGATAGATAGATAGATAGATAGATAGATAGATAGATGGATGGATGGATGGATGGATGGATGGATGGATGGATGGATAGATAGATAGATAGATAGATAGATAGATAGATAGATAGATAGATAGATAGATAGATAGATAGATAGATAGATAGATGATAGATAGAATGAGGAGAGCATTCACACATTTTGGTACATTTTGCATAATATGCCAGACGTCCAGATTTATTCCAAATCAGCTTCTGCTGTTCTTTTCTAAATTTATAATCTAGAAATTACTTTAGAAATAAATGTATTGTTGGACACATCTCACCAACTTTGAGGATACACACACCTGTACACACCAAACTCTTACAGTAAAGCTTATGAGTGCATGGAGTGGTGAGGGATTTTGTTTCTCAGTTGGCTTGTTGCAACAACAGATCCTGATTTGCTTTAAGAGGGAATGACAGCCACCTGGCACCCAGCTGGCTTTCTGTGCCTAAGGCAGCAATAGAAGGTAGATGTTCCTGCTACTAATCCAGCATTTAACCACTACACTATGCTGAATCACTGTGTGTTTATGAATATAGTAAGTGTCTGGGAGCCAGTTAGGTAAGGTTGGCTATATAATTAAGTAAATTGAAATGTATCTTTAACTGCAATTAAAAATGAACTTGTTTACATTCACACCACAAAGATAGTTTACAGATGCTAATGCAATATTTAGGGTTAAAGAATAGCTACATTTTGTTCACCTTTAAGGAAAGTATAAATAAGTTTTATTTAGAAACATGGAAGTTATTGGATTATTATTGAAAGGTTGCCACTGGCCTTGTGTAAATGGGTTAGCTTTAAAATTATAAATGTTATTTTGAACTATGGATATAATAAATGTATATTATTATTATTATTATTATTATTATTATTATTATTATTATTATTATTATTATTATTATTATTATTATTATTATCATATAATACTTTATTAATCTTTTATGCAGATTCCACTGGCAGTCTTTGGTTATGCAGCCACTCAAGGGGTTTTCAGTGCTAACTCATTTTCCTACACTTGCTTATCCTGTAATCCTGTTCAGCTCTAAATTCACAGAATTAAAGCTTGATGGTACCTTCGGTAAACTTTATTTACATAAAGTAAATATCACTAAGTCTTCTTGCCTAAACTGTTAAGACATAGCAAAAATGGAGTAACAGTCCTTAAGTTTCTTCTTACTTATTCTGAGCTTGGTTTATTAATGGGAAATTGTCAAAAGTGACAAGTGGTAAGGAATAAAATGGCTGCAATTGTCCTATTCTTCCAATGGAATATAATTCCATGCAGTTCTTCTTGTAATGACACACCTGGATTATATTTGCTATCAAAAACTGGGTGAAGCTTACCCATCCTGTTTTTACCTTTTAATTGAATGTGATTGATATTTCTGCCACTTTTTTATACTTCTTTTCTCCTTCCAGATTTTCAATTCCAATATCATGCAAAGGTATAAACGATGAGGAGGGAGAATAGCCTATTGGAACATTATTTTACACTGAAAAGTAGATTGTCAAGCCTGGCTGGATACAGCTGTATGATGCACTACAAACAAGAAAAGAAAAATCACATGGTACCGTAGCTTCTAGAAGGTAAGAGGATCTTGAAAGCTGGTTTAACTGTTTACTGTTTCTTATCTGCCCCGTCTTTAGAAGTTCTTCATTCCTCAGTGAATAAAGAAAGTTTGCTGTAACTGCTGCTATACTCATGATAGTCACGTTTTTTTAAAAGATCCTAATTTCAAAATTGTTACATTGATTGAAGATGGCCAACAAATGTTCCTGTGGCAGCCAATTCCAGAATTGGCAGTATGGTTGTTTAATAGGCAGTCAGGATTTTTTTTTTAAACTGGGAGTTTCTTGTGATGAGTGGAGATAATGTTTTGGCAATGAGAATCAAAAATAATCATTAGCTTTCTTCCTTCAGCTTGGGGCGAACTGCTCCTCTTCCATATTTATCTCTCAAGCAGATGAGGGACAACAGTATTGTATGTATTGTTTTAAAGATGATACAGTAGATCTAAGTTTCATAGTTTTGGCTATGATGAAGAAAAAAAGGAGTTCTCCAAGACCAACATTCAAGCTGCTTATGTGGAGTTCTCCACAGTTATGTGGAGAACTGATCCAAGGTAATTGATAAGAGATCTGGGTGTATTCACAACTGTGCTCACCATCATGATAGTCAGACCGAAAGTTAAAATGCACAAAAGTAAGGCTACCTTGAGAATATTTACTTGTATTAGACACACATTAAACTATTTGGTCATTTTCTTCCTACTTTCATGATCTGACTTTTTGCAACATTCATTTTAAACAAGTTTAAAAGGTATGAAGAGAAAAGTAATAGCATCTGATACAAAAAACAAAATAGAGTCACATAGACTTAACTACCCATAGCTTATCAGTTGCAATACTATGGAACAGATACATTGGTCTTCATTATCCTTCCTAATAAAGTAAAATATGTTCATAATGCTTTATTCTTTCCCATTAGCTTTATCTTTAATTAGCTTTTCAAGATCAGTTTAGCTTCAAGAGATTAATGAAGAATACAAAGCAACCTTAAACATCTGGCAATATGGAGCATATACATTAATACCACATATAAAATAAGGCTTTATATAATTAGATTTATAGCCTAGCTTTGCATTTTAATGTGAGGATACTTTTTTTATCCCTCTGTCATCTTCTTCAAATTCAGTGTTGGCTTCTTCAGTTGCAATTCAACTCTTCTCAAAAATTTCAGACCCATAGTATTTTCTGTTATTAATGGATTATACTCACACTATAAGAGCTGGACAGTGTGTGTATAGCTGCACTGTGTATAGCAGCAAAATTATACAGAAAATCCCATCTCTTTTCTGCTATCTAATGGAAACCTAATGTTTTTGTAGCCAAAATCTGGTAGCTGTAGATTAGCAGCATTGTCAATCATAAAATTAAGTGGAACAAACACTTGAGTTTATATTAATAATATTAATAACATATGTATATAAGTCACATTTACTGGATTATACCAATCTTATTGTTAAAAACAAGGAGAAAAATAAACACATATGAGAAATACATCTTTAAAGTGTCAGATTGAGGGTTGTGAACTGATGAGACTGAGCATTCAGACTTGTTTTTAATGTACAAAGAATTCTAAAGCCCCTCCCTCTTCTATTTATCCCACATTCCAGGAATCATACCTTTTTGGAATAATCTTAAAAGTAGTTTCCTTAAAACGGATTTGCTTGCTTCTGACAACAGAAAAAGCCATATGTTTCACCTGAAAGTGAAAGTGATTTTCAGTCCCAAGACTTTTTTTTTCATCAAGAACTACCACAGTGAATAAATGATAGTAGGGGTGGAGAAAAACACCTTCATATTGGAAAAAAATGTTGTTGGGAAGCATTATTTCAGATGCCAAGTGAATAAATAAGAAAACAAAAGTGGACATTTGGGAGAACTGCACCCAGTTTGATTCAGCTGAGTCTGAGATTTGTCACACTTAATATCATGTAGTTCAGAGAAGATATATTTACCAGCTGAACATGAAGGAGTGAATCGATTTAACCCATTAAACAGAACTATGGAAAAAAATTTAATCCCATTATTCAGAGACTGCTGAGTGCATTTTACCTTAGGGAAATGTGCTTCTGCTCATTTTCTGTAACTCTATAGTCCATTTTAGCCTGTAAGCATGAAAATTAACAGCACATTAATGGGACTATTGTCTGTACTTGTAGCACTGTCTGTTTAGGGCTAGACCATTAAAAAAATGGAAGGAGGTAATAGTCCTTGCATTGGAACGGGATAAGTGTACAATTGAAAATACTTCAGGTAATGCTTATTTTTATGCTTAGTAAACAGAGACAATTTGAAAGTGATGAATGTGTAATCAGTATTATCATAATATACACATTTCAAAGCTTCATTAATCATATAAGGGTTTATAAAAATAAAGCAAGAGAACTGATATTGAATAACTTCATAAATAAAATTATTTCCATGTTGTACAAAATGCTGATGAGAACAATTTCAATAGCAAATCTTTTCTCTGTTAAAAGCTCAATGTTCGTAGAGGGTTTTCTGTTTTATTTATGAGATTTGTTTTAAGTATTTAGACTACAATCCTATAGGTATGGATCTGGAAATAAATGCTGTTGTTCTTAATAATTTATATCCAAATAGACAAGGATAAGATTATTTTGTATCTTAGCAGCACATTCCCAAAATTAGTAAATTTCACTAAATCTATATAGATCATCACATTTGAATAAGATAAGACTTAAATTCCCATGTTTCCCCAAAATCTCTTCTTTATAATAATGAGATTATTATAGAGTTCTCCCTGTTTTGGTATCTATTCCTCCCTTGGGTCATTCATATGCTGACTATGTATTCCCTGGTGCAGTATAACCACCAATTCCAGTGTTATTCCTATGGATTGTTAGTAATAATATCATTTCCTGGAAGCATTTCTTCTGTTATTTCTCATGCAATCCCCAAGGATACTTAAATATTATGAAAAACTTCTTTACTGAATGACAGTTCAAAGGTATAGTGACTAAGCTGTAAAACCTACTGAGTTTATAGAGAACTTATATCAGAAGTTGAAGGCTGAAATAGATGTAATCCTTTTTTTTGGAAACTTAAGTAAGAAGGGTGTTTTGTTTATTTATTCCATAAACCAAGAAAATATTCAAACAGTACAGTTATAAAAAGATCCCAAGTACCCTCTGGAAGAGCTCTTTCTTCAGTTGCTTCCAGAAGATGATTGAAACTGAAGACCATTCCAAAAGACAAGCCCTGCTTCAGCAAAACAATGCTTCCATGTCTTCTCAAAGTGGAGAACCACCAGCTGCTTTTTCTGGCAAGATCAGGCCAATTCTAATTACTCTACAGTGTCTGAAAACATGCTGAGATATCAATTTCTTGATAGGTCATCAGTACAATATAATTCCAAATGTTCATTAAAAATCCACAATACTGTATAACTTGTAATAATCAAAACTCATTTACCTCAACCAAATTCTTCAACTTTTATTTTCATTGTCTTAATTGTTATAACCAACCAAGCTGACAACTTTGTCAACCAAAAGGTAAAGGAGGGAACTAGAAGTAAAGCTATATTGAACCTAATTCTTACTATTAGAGAAGAAGTGATAGAGGGAGTTGAAGTTGCCAGAACCTTGGGGGAAAGTGACCACGTCATACTGGAATTCAATATAATGCAAACACAAGCATAGAAAATAATTGAACCAATGTCTTAAACTTCAAAAGAGCTGAATTTAACAAAGTCAGAGAGAACCTAGGAAAGATTCCATGGATGGAAATCCTAAAGGAAAAAACAACTCAAGAAGCATGGAAAACTCTGAAAAATGCTATCATAAAAGCCCAATCCAGCACAATACCACTGAAAAAGAAAAACAAGAAAGTCAAGAAGAAACCAGTGTGGCTGCACAAGGATCTCTCAGATAAACTGAAAGACAAAAAAGCCAAGTACAAAAAATGAAAAGAGGGACATATAACTAAAGCTGATTATCAGCAGACAGTCAGAACATGCAAAGATGAAGTCAGGGAAAGCAAAGGCTTAGAACGAACAAAGACTTGCAACAGAAATCAAGGACAATAAAAAAGTTTCAACATATTAATAACAAGAAAAAAGTCAAGGAAACTGTAGGTCCACTAAAGAGAGAAGATGGCAAGGGAGTAACAAGCAATAGGGAGAAAGCAGAGCTGCTTAACTCATTCTTTGCATCAGTCTTCACACAAAAAGAAATTATAGCACAACATACCAAAAAACCTTGCAAAAGAAAAACTAGAAACAAAAATTAAAATAAGCAAGAAAATGGTAAGAAAACACCTCTCTGACCTTGACGAATATAAATCACTAGGACCTGACAGATTACATCCCAGAGTTCTGAAAGATCTGGGAGATGTTATCTCAGAAACATTACATTATATCTTTCAAAAATCCTGTAGCACCTGGGAAGCACCTGAGGAGTGGAAAAGGGCTGGTGTGGTTCTCATCTTCAAGAAAGGGGGGAAAAACAGATCCAGGAAACTGCAGACCAATACCTGGGAAGATCCTGGAAAAGATAATCAAAAACCAGATCTGCGAACAACTAGAAGCAAACAAAGTTATAACTGGTAGCCAGCATGGGTTTGTTAAAAGCAGATCATGCCAAAACAATCTTATTTCATTCTTTGATAAAGTGACTAAATTAGTAGACCAGCAAATTGCCATTGACGTTGTATACTTAGATTTCAGTAAAGCATTTGATAAGGTAGATCACAACCTACTCCTTGGTAAGATAGAAAAAGGTGGAATAGACAACATCACCACCAGATGGATCTGTAGCTGGCTGACAAATTGTACTCAACAAGTAGTCCTCAATGGTACTACATCCACATGGAGAGAAGTAAGCAATGGGATACCACAAGGCTCCGTCTTAGGCCCAGTACTCTTCAATATCTTCGTCAATGACTTAGATGAGGAAATAGAAGGGGAACTCATAAAATTTAAAGATGATACTAAACTGGCAGGAATAGCCAACACCACAGAAGACAAGCTCAGGATCTAAAAAGATCTTGACAAACCTGAACAATGGGTCCTATCCAACAAAATGAGTTTTAATGTGGAGAAAAGCAAAGCTTTACATTTAGTCAGGAAAAATCAAAGATATAAGTACAGATTAGGTGAGACCTGGATCAAAAACAGTAACTGTGAGAGGTACCTTGGAGTCCTAGTGGGCAATCACTTGACTGAGCCAGCAATATGAAGCAGCAGCTAAAAACCTAATACAATCCTGGATTGCATAAACAGAGGCATAGAATCAAGATCATGCGAAGTAACCCTAGTGAGACCACACTTGGAATATTGCAAGCAATTTTGGTCACCATACTACAAAAAAGATGTTGAGACCTTGGAAAAAGTTCAGAGAAGAGCAATTAAGATGAGTAAAGGCCTGGAGACTAAAACATCTAAGAATGGCTGCAGGTCCTGGGCTTGGCTAGTCTAAAGAAAAGAAGAAATAGGGGTTACATGATAGTAGTATTCCAGTATTTGAGAGGCTGCCACAAAAAAGAGGGGGTCAAATTATTCTCCAAAGCACCAGAGGGCAGGACAGGAAACAATGGTTGGAAACTGATCAAAGAGAGAAGCAACCTGGAATTAAGGCGAATTAAGGAGAAAGTTCCTAATATTTTAGCTAGTGTTTTAGTGTTTTGGCTGTGAATTAGGCAATCTGTAATAGATTTAGTGCAGTGATATCCATAGCAGAACAGTTAAAATTTGCAAGGTGCTGGATAAAGCACTGTAATTCAAGACACACCACTATTGTATTTGTGTTGACAATGCATGCAATGCATGGCCTGAACCTATCTTCAAGTGAGAATCAGTGTTGTACACATATGCAAAGGGGTGAGATTTGATCCATAGTTACACTTATCATTTTGACCTCCCTAGTCCATCTGTTGTAGATGCATGTAAGCAGCATATAGGATTCTTTCTTTCTTTCTTTCTTTCTTTCTTTCTTTCTTTCTTTCTTTCTTTCTTTCTTTCTTTCTTTCTTTCTTTCTTTCTTTCTTTCTTTCTTTCTTTCTTCATGATGATTGAAGCATCAAGGAGAGAAGCAACCTAAATCTAAGAAAAAAAATTTCTGACAGTTAAAACAATTAATCAGTGGGACACCTTGCCTCCAGAAGTTGTGAATGCTCCATTACTGGAAGTTTTTAAGAAGAGATTAGGCAACCATTTGTCTGAAATGGTTATAGGGTTACCTGCCTAGAAGACCTCCAAGGTCCCTTCCAACTGTGTTATATTATTATATTATTATTCTATTCTACAATTAATGATGGTTCTTCATGGTTTAGTAAGATAATTTCTTTTTCATTGAACTCTGACTCAAAAAGGCATCTCACAATTTTCAAAACATGGTCTTTTTAAAAAATACTCTTTCTAAAGGGAAACAGTCCAGGCTTCCAATCTCATTCTGAAAATATAGTAGAGGCTCAATTAACTTTTGGGTTTGTCTGCTTTCCTTCTTTTTACTCTTATCTCTTCAAATCAAAAGAGAATTTTTATTGCATTTTTAATCAAACATGGCATTTCCTTATGTCTGAACTAAAGCAGTAGCTTTCCTAAAACAACCCAATTTCAAAATTTGTGAATATTTCTTGGACTGTGCCTGGTTTAATATAATCAGATCTGAGCCTTAAGTCACCAAAGTCATGCCCAGGATCTGGGTAAATAGAGACAAACATTCCTGTATAGATGATTAAATAGTCATTCTGGAAATATTTAGGACATAATGTATTGATATGAGCCCGCATTAATTTATCAAGAACAAGTCATGCAAAATCACAGTCCTCCTCTTCTGTTTGAGTTATCAATTTAGTTGATCATGGGAATGCAGTACAGGTGAAACTCAAAAAATTAGAATATCGTGCAAAAGTTCATTTATTTCAGTAATGCAACTTAAAAGGGGAAACTAACATATGAGATAGACTCATTACATGCAAAGCAAGATAGTTCAAGCCGTGATTTGTCATAATTGTGATGATTATGGCTTACAGCTCATGAAAACCCCAAATCCACAATCTCAGAAAATTAGAATATTACATGCAATCAATAAAACAAGGAGTGTACAAAGAACAATATCAGACCTCTGAAAAGTATAAGCATGCATATGTAGTCAGTACTTGGTTTGGGCCCCTTTTGCAGCAATTACTGCCTCAATGCGGCATGGCATGGAACCTATCAGCCTGTGGCACTGCTGAGGTGTTATGGAAGACCAGGATGCTTCAATAGCGGCCTTCAGCTCTTCTGCATTGTTCGGTCTCATGTCTCTCATCTTTCTCTTGGCAATGCCCCATAGATTCTCTATGGGGTTCAGGTCAGGTGAGTTTGCTGGCCAATCAAGCACAGTAATCCCATGGTCATTGAACGAGGTTTTGGTGCTTTTGGCAGTGTGGGCAGGTGCCAAGTCCTGCTGGAAAATGAAGTCAGCATCCCCATAAAGCTTGTCTGTGGAAGGACGCATGAAGTGCTCCAAAATCTCCTGGTAGACGGCTGCATTGACCCTGGACTTAATGAAGCACAGTGGACCAACACCAGCAGATGACATGGTTCCCCAAATCAACACAGACTGTGGAAACTTCACACTGGACTTCAAGCATCTTGCAGTGTGTGCCTCTCCATTCTTCCTCCAGACTCTGGGTCTTTGGTTTCCAAATGAGATGCAAAAGTTGCTCTCATCAGAAAAGAGGACTTTGGACCACTGAGCAACAGACCAGGTCTGTTTTTCTTTAGCCCAGGTAAGACACTTCTGACGTTGTTTGTTGTTCCGGAGCGGCTTGACAAGAGGAATATGACATTTGAAGCCCATGTCCAGGATCTGTCTCTGTGTGGTGGCTCTTGATGCACTGACTCCAGCCTCAGTCCACTCCTTGTGAAAGTCCCCAACACTTTTGAATGGCCTTTTCCTGACAATCCTCTCCAGGCTGTGGTCATCCCTGCTGCTTGTGCACCTTTTTCTTCCACACTTTTCCCTTCCACATAACTTTCTATTAATGTGCTTTGATACAGTGGTTTGGGAACATCCAACGTCTTTTGCAATTACCGTTTGAGGCTTTCCCTCCTTATGGAAGGTGTCAGTGATGGTTTTCTGCACAACTGTCAGGTCAGCAGTCTTCCCCATGATTGTGATTCCTACTGAACCAGACGGAGAGACCATTTAAAGGCTCAGGAACCCTTTGCAGGTGTTATGGCTTAATTAGCTGATTAGAGTGGGACACTTTGAGCCTAGAATATTGCACCTTTTCACAATATTCTAATTTTCTGAGATTGTGGATTTGGGGTTTTCATGAGCTGTACACCATAATCATCACAATTATGACAAATCACGGCTTGAACTATCTTGCTTTGCATGTAATGAGTCTATCTCATACATTAGTTTCCCCTTTTAAGTTGCATTACTGAAATAAATGAACTTTTGCACGATATTCTAATTTTTCAAGTTTCACCTGTAGACTTAGTGTATCTTGGTTTTAGCAAGGCATTTCACAAAGTCTCCCATGAAATCATAACAGAGAAGATAGCAAAAGAGAAGTTGTATTATGCTACCACTTGTTGGGTACTGATGATCGATTTCATTTAGTTCAAATGTTTCTATTCCATTTGTTAGTCTATTGGAAGGAAACAAACAGGCACAGCTGGAAATAGATGTCAGTTTTATGTTTTAAAGCTTTTTGGAATTGCTTAAGATGTAAAAGGCCACTAGTGCTCTTGCAATTTGCTTATACTCCTGTGATTTCTTGCTCTTACTAGGGAGTTTTAATAAGGCATCCAAGTAGATGAAACATATAGGTTTTTTTATTTAAGACAAACACCTGAGAGGGTCAGAAGTCTTGCTGCTTTTCCTTTGGCTAGGAGCACTGTGTGAGGCACAGAGATCACTCACCTCCCTGCTATTTATCGCAAACAGACCAGAGCATAGTTTGATAAGTCTTCTTCTTTGACTTTGCTAGAGGCTTTTAGAAAGAGACAGAACATTTTGAAATTGGTGTATGCGTAGCTGCAACAGGCATTTCAGCAATCCACCATAGCAAGAGAAAAATGAAAAGATGATTGGCAGCCTGATTAGTGCTAACAATTCCAAGTCTTTCTCCTGTGGCACCTCTACTTATCATCTGCCACTTGAGAAATTACTACTTCTACATTTCCAAAGGTAGGATTATTTTATTTATTTTTATTTATGAAATGTATATGGCTGCCAAACTGAGGACTGCCACATGCAACTCAGGGGGACATACATCAATGTAAACAAAAGTCAACAATTAATAGATGATCAAGAACTTTTGATGTACTATGCTTCACAAGGTAGGATCTTCTATTGTCCTGGTCCCAATACTCAGGGGAAGAATCATTTTTTTCACCTTTCTAAAAGTGATCAGGCTTGGGGCAATCATATATTGGGGCAAAGGGGAAGAAGAACATTCCAGAGGGCAGGCATTTTAGATCCCACCAGATGATATTGATTCAAATAAATAACTTGAAGCATTATCTATCCTATTAGAACATGTGGAAAAGATAGAAACTATAAGAGAAATTAAGTCTTGAGGATCACACAGTCCCAAGTGGTGTTTTATACATGATTAACAGCAGGTTGAACTGCAGACAGAAGACTATTGGAAGGCAATGAAACTTGCAAAGTCATGGAGTTACATGGTTATGCTTGTACTGAGACACACCTTCTGGTTCGTTTTCAAAGGTAGCCTATGTTGAGTGCATTGCTGAGAGATGATGAAAGTATGAGTGACTATAAGCAGAGCATCCCAATCCAGAAATAGGCATTTTTGGTGCACAGGGCAAAGTTTTGCCAAGGCCCTCCTGGACACAGATGCTGCTTATTCCTTCAGCAGGCATGGTGGGTTTAGGAGAAATCCCAAAGATTTAATAGAGGAATGGAATCAAGGTCACATGAAGTGTTAATATCACTGTATAATGCCTTGGTAATATCACACTTGTATATTGCATCCAGTTTTGGTTGCCATGATATAAAAAAGATGTTGAGACTCTAGAAAGAGTGCAGAGAAGAGCAATAAAGATGATCAGGGGACTGGAGGCTAAAACATACAAAGAACAGTTGTAGGAAGTGGGTATGTCTATTTTAATGAAAAGAAAGACTAGGGTGACATGATAGCAGTTTTTCAATATCTAAGGGGCTATCACAAAGAAGAGGGAGTCAACCTATTCTCCAAAGCACCTGAAGGCAGAACAAGAAGCAATTGATGTAAACTAATCAAGGAGAGAAGCAACCTAGAACTAAGGAAAAATTTTCTGAAAATTAATCAGTGGAATGACTTACCTCCAGAAGTTGTGAGTCCTCCAACACTGGAGGTTTTTAAGAAAATATTGGGCAAGCATTTGTCTGAAAGGGTATCGAGTAGAAGACCTCCAATATCCCTTCCAACTCTGTTATTCTATTATTCTGTTACTTTGCATCCCATGCTGAGGGATGACCTCCCCCAGCAGATTCCTATAGGTATTAAAGCAGTAAATGGATAGAGAAGTGGAATAAGGTTAGACCACTTCCTTAACATCAACTAGAACTGACCGCAGAAGAAGGAGGAGAATCACTGCAACATCTACTTCCTACCATATGAAATGGTCCAGAAGGATAACATAGTCAATGAGAATTTGACAAGAACAGAGACACATGCACTGCTCCCATTCTGAACTCAGAAAAAGTCCTTAAAAATGACCAATGCTGTCTTGGTATTCTGGCCTGAATCTAGATAGAAAAGGGTCCAAACAATCCATTTTCTCCAGGATCCTTTGAAATTGCAGGCTGGCCATTGTCTCAACAATCTTCCATAAAATGAGAAAGTTGGGGGCAGGAAGAACATTGTAAAATTCTGTTGGATCCATCAATGTTTCTTTGGAGGCAGCAGTTCACCTGCTCTCTGATGAATGCACTTACTATCTCAAGGATCCAGCTACACATTACCTGTCTGAAAGTGTTGACTAACCATGAGAGATATTGATCTATACATAAGTAGTCTCACTAATGCTTCCAAGAACATTGTCCACTTTCTTAGTATTAACAGGATCAAGCAACTCTCAGACAGTTGCGTAAGAGCATATTTCAGCCAACTCCATAAGACCTGCATAGTTGTAGTGAAACTAAACAACTTTATTTATGAAGTGCCACAAATAATTCTCATAGCAATACAATGTGTACTTCTTTTGGTCTTCCTAATCCAGGATGGACCAGATCACAGGGCTGCTGACTGATACTTGGAGGGCATAATACTGACAAAAAAAATAAGCATGTAAATAACTTTTAGCTCTTATAGCCATAAGTAAGGCCTTAAGAAAGTCTCTTATCCAATGATGCTGCAGGCTTTTTTTTTGCTAATTCGTCCTCTAGAGGCTCTCCATAAACTAGAGAGCCCACTTGAGCTGTGTGCAGACAGTCTGCACAGGTGCAATATGGTCCAAGGCCATTGACACCCTCTTATTCCAAGCAGCAATTAAGGCTTTAAGCCAAATTGTGCATCAATGACTCATGTATAACCCAATTCTCTCTGAAACCTAATTAGGTATTTTTCCAGGTACATGGTGAGTTCTGATCAAATAGATCTTTCTCTCTCTGCAGTAGAAATGCCACAGTAAACTCCAGGATCTAGAGTCATATCTTTTTATATTCACAATGTTCTTTAGTGGATTCTACGGGGCAGATGAAGAATAAATTCTTTCATCCAGAATAAAAATGTATTATTCCCTTCTCTCTTTGTTTGTCAGGAGCTGAAGGTTTGATTTGGTTTGCCATCCATGTATCAAGAAAGGGAACATGCCTATATTATTAACTGAGATCAGCATTATGCTAAGACATTCTAAAAAGACCAGATTCATTACTGATAGCATGAACAGTCAAATGAATAATATGGCTCATAATTGTGCAAAGTAGGACTCAGCTTCTGTTGTTGCAAGCAAGTCATATATTAAAAGAAAATGAAAAATCATAATTAATTGGCCTTTTCTTTCTTGCTATTTCACATATTGCAGGAACATAAAATAGTTCTGTTCAAGAGTTTGCATGTTTTTGTATAGGGCTTGAAAGGAAGTAAAGTTTATGTTTTCATCTATGTAGCTAATTCTTGTCCTGCAAGAAAAACAGCTTGAAGACACAATATCTCGAATTTGTTGTCTTTTTGGGCTTCCTGATGGACCAAGGTGTCTGTTTCTACAAACGACTGACTGTTCAGTTCATTGACAGTTCAATAAAGCAAGCCTGGTCAAGTGAAGTATGCAATAGAATCATGAGAGACGGATGTTCTCATTAGGTACCGGTCAAGGTGCATTAAGGAAATGAGGTGAATGAAATTTTGTTTGCTGCAAGCAGCTGTATACTTGACATTCCAAGAGATTGCTCTTATTGGTGAGCAATAAGTCCTTCATTAATCAACTTACCTTTAGCTTGAGAAGTATTCTGAAGCTTCCATTGTGCACATTTTTATAAGGGAATGATACATATCGAATGAAGAAAAGTGCACAGAAGTTATTAAAGAAAAGCCTGATGCAATGAACCCAAGAGAATGGTGTCCATATATCAAAAGCATTGTCTGTCATTTGATCTGCACACAGGAAATGCAAGATTCCAGGCAGATGAGAGCTGAAACCAAAGCCCTGAAGTCCTCACTTGTGCAAATGATTATGGGCAGCTGTTTCACTTCACATTTCAGAGCATTTCAACTCTGCACTCTGCCTCATTTTACAACCTTGCTTCTGTGGATGAAGGAGAAACAAGTATTTTTGGCCTGGACAGCAGACATAAGCAAAAACACAGATTAAAAATTGACTAAGGAGAAAAATAGAAGTAAAAAAAATCTGCTTCAGAGAAATATTTTTAATTGATATTTGAATGCTGCAAATTCATTCATTGCTAAACAACATTTGTGTTAAAACAAAGTTACACTTGTTAAAATCATGGCTGTCCATTTTTTAATGAATGAACATAGAGAATTCATAAAAAAATTCTAAGTGTGATAAGAGGATTATAACATGCATGAAGATTTTCTGTTTAAAACTTTTAAAACTTTATGCATGTGAAATGAAATAAATAAGAGGAAAGGAAAACCAAAGTATATTTATGAAACATATTTTCTTAATTTGTATTGTATTAATTTGAAAGTGAGATCTGCATTTCAGTGCTAATAGTCCTTAACTTATAAACAGCTCCAGTAAACTATGTGACGGATAGACGGATAGAATGGAAGGAGATATAGCACTATCCAAAGGGAATTGGAAATAGGCAAGAATCATTGGGTAACTCCCTGTACTTTTTTTTAACCAACTTTATTTAACTGATTCCAGTTTTTCCAAGGCTTTGGGGCCTTAGGCCTGAATCCCTAAGCCCAGTCGGAAAACTAGCTACTGAAAGGTCTTGCATCCTTGAGGACTATCAAGACTGCCTTTGGAGAAGCAAAAGTCCTGGTAAGCAACCCCTTCCCTCAAGAGTCAACAGCAGGCTGTGAGATTTATTGCAGCATAGCAGAAATGAAACTCACTTTGCTTGTCTACATACCACAGAATACTACTGTATATCTGGTAGCAGTTCAAACTGCACGTTGCTTTGCTGTAAATTGCATTGATTGTTTGAATACAGCTCTTGTACACAGTTGCACTTACTTCCAATGATGGGAAAATTAAAAGAAATAATGAATAGAATATAAAATGTACTCTTGGTTATTATGAAGTGGAGTTTCACCATAGCCATTAGAAGAGAAAGCTACAGAAATGAACATCTACCTATATAAAGCAATATCTTAGCTTTCTTCAAACGGTGACTTTCAAATCCTAAAATAGGTCATTTAAATGCTATTGCTTAAAGAAATTTCTCAGGATAAAAAGGTGAGAAAAGTGTAAGGACATAAGGAAAGAAATTCTGTAAAAGACCCTAGTGTCATTCATAGTTTCAACTAAGTCTTTCAGCTAGAAACCAGACAGTCAAAAAACATTGGAGACTGTTCATTTAGCCCTATCCTAACCAGAGAAAGTACAATCACCTGAAATCAATGGGACTTGATTTTTGAGCCAAACTGCCCCTAAGTGGCAAAGTCCATCTTGTAGCCAGGTTGTACTGGCAGAAGTCTTGGCTGTACAGAGCCAAGTTAAGCTGCACACTCACATCATCCTTTGTCTGTTGGTCAGGAATATACATCAAGCTACCCTAGGATGAAGATCGTGTTTTCCACAAAGGAAACACACCTATCCCCCCCACACACACAAAGCATACAAGTGTGTCCATGTGTGCAATCTCTCTCTCTCTCTCTCTCTATCTCTCTCTCTCTCTCTCTCTCACACACACACACACACACACACACACACACAAACACACACAAACACACACACACACACACACAACTGCAGGTCCATACATCCACTCACTGTATATTTCTGAGTAAGAGAGTAACATCCATTTTATTAAGACTTGCTATAACCATATTTTCAGAGTATCCACAATAACATTAAAAGCAGTCAGATTTCTTCTGGTCCTCCCTGCTAAAAAGACTGGGAGTATTCCCCTGATGTGCATGTAATGATCTGAGTCAGCCACATTGTACTATTATTTTCTGCTTTAGCTTCTTTTCTTCCTTGTTAATTGTACTTTTTCACTGTTACCATAACCTCTTTTTGGAGTCTCCACATAAACTTTTTATTGATTTGGCTTTTTCCCCCCATGTTGCTTCATCTTCACTAATTTCGTCCCACCCTACCCTTCAGTTTACTTTTTCTCTTTCTACTTCCTATTTCTTTTACTTCTTTACTCAAAAATTCAGCGTGAGATCAAAGAGGGAAAACCCAGCAATACAAATTAAAGATTTGATGGGGCTTGAGTGTAACTAATAAAAATGCTTCTGCATTAGCCACAGTTGCTAACAGCACTTAATGGATGGCAATCTTCAGCTTCTATTACTTGAATAAGGAAAATAACAGCCTAAGTGTGCATAGCTGGTGTAGCAATTAGTGTGGATTTTTTTTTTTTTGCTAGATTGCTGTTCAGCACATACCACATATTCTTGTACATGCTGTTTTTTTCATGATAGTCTTTTGCAAAATGTAATATTTCAATTTTAATTTGTTATTGTTTCTTATACAAGTTGTTACACACATTTCTGAATATATGTATTATATAGTATCATCCTGATCATCCCAAAATGGGGCATAATCATTTAAAATAGGTGTACTTCTATGCTATTTCCAAGAGTTTACTTGCTTTCATAATACAAAGAAAAAACAAAGGTTCACGTAAAGCATACTCGATAACACATAATCGCTCACTGGTTCTCACAGATGTTAATCACTTTAGCAAATTTACTCATCTACCTCTCTCCTTCAAGGAATACAATGAAATCTTGATTTTCTGGCCCATGATTCATAGGACTTTGGAGACATAAAATGAACATTTTATTTCAGATTGCATCTCCCAAACAAAGGACAACGTCTATTACTTCCTAACAATATGGACAATTTACAGAATATAATTTAAATCATTTGCATCAATGTATATCATTTACATCATTATGTAAATTGAACTTTATTCATTTTTTAAAGTTGTTAGGTTTCAGTTTTGTCCTAATGATTTTTATGGCTTGAGTTATTGATTGTTTCTTGCAACATAGCCACATATCCATACGCTGGAGAAAACGCTTCAGTTTTCAGTTCACCTGGCTTTTCAAGACCTTTCACATCTCCTCCCCCCTTGTTATTTTTTTCTGGATGACTTCATCAGCCATATCCTATTCCACTTATAGGCTGTGAGAACAAGAAACTTTCTTTGTCTTGGCATTTTGCCAGAGGCTTTCCTGTAGATGAGGCTTCTATACCACCCACTGATTTGTGGGCAAGTAACTTCATATGCTCCCTGCCTAGATTCCTAGTGAGTTGGGTTTTTCTTTGGTCATTGACTTGGATGTAGGGATCCAGGCAGAATAGGGACTTTCTGGGCTCTTGGTGTACTGCATATTGAGACAGCATAGAAGAGCAACAGAGGCAGAGCACTTTGATAAGTATAGCAGGATAGTGCTCTACTTGAGGCACCACTCATGTGCATGCAGGCCAGCCAGGCAGTAGGAACTGCATACCTACCAGATCCAATCTCCACTGGCTCATCTTGAGTAGAAATTGGCTTTTTCTTTGGTTTAATGAATGCTGGTGCAAAACCATCACATACCTGAACCTTCTTCAAGGACCTGGGGCTTGAATAAGGCTCCTATTCTGAAAAAATATTTTTTTAAAAAAATGGCAGAACCAAGGAGAACCAGCCAGACCAAAGTAGCACAAAGTTGACAAGAGAAAAAAATCCATACAGAAATGGAACCTGAGAAAACTATAGGAAAACAATAAAATGCCAAAGATGATGTCATTAAAAAATAAAGACACAGTGAGGAGAAAGAAGATCCAAGAAGAGAAGGAAATAATAGTAGTGATAAAAACCAAAATGAACCACAATTTTACTATACGTTCCTTGACCTCTCCAGATTTTCTTATGGATCAATGGAATCCTTTGAGTCAGAGGACACATCAAAGGTGCAGAGAGTATTATTGACTGAAATAGATTGTATGGCTCACTCAGAGAAAACTGAGCAGAGCAAGAGAATGTAGCTCACCTGCCACCTTGGCCTCTCAGGTGTTTCCCACAGACTTACCTTACGTTAGTAAACCCCTGCCTCGTGATAAAGTGTTCCATTGTTTTGAATGGACAATATCAAACAACTGGTCACTCTTCAGTGAAACCTTTTTGCACAGCCGTCAGCAAAGCTGATGTACAAACAAAGCAAAGGTTCTTCTGTTTTCCAACTTTCAACCAAAAGTATTGTTGGCCATCTAAGTTTTTCAATCCAGGAGAGCTTAGCGGTTGGGTAACTGATACTTGTAGCTGACCTTATTTTTATTTTTATTACAAAGCATTACGAAGTCTTAGATGCCTACTTGCAAGAGAGTACATGAAATTTTACCAAAGCCTGCACTGCATGATATATCTTTTTTTAAAAACCATAGCTTGGAAGTGATAGCTTCAGGGAGGTTCTTCTGCAACTGAAAATAAGCTGTTAGAAAAGTGGATATTCCAAAGATAATCAGTTATTTGCAAATGAAAAGGCACACACAAAAAGTGACTCTTTACAACAGTGCTGCCAGGGCCTCAACCACTGACCCTGCTGCATTGTATAGGTACACTGACCAACCCATACTTGATACATGGATTGTCTGACTGATAGAGTCTGCGGCCTGGACAAAAGAAAAGTGGGGAGGGGGGGGAAGGAGGACTGGCTGAGTCCTGTCTGCCATGACCTGCCTGCCAGGATGGAATGCTGCTGGCCTGAAGTGGTTTATATTCTTCTTCCTGTACTCTGCATAGTATGAGGATTATCTTCTTCTCTTTGACTGTGACTATCGTGACCTAGCCACAACCTTGGCAGTGTGTGTCTTACATTTTAACTTTCAATCTCATGGATACATAGGACTGATACTTACAGTATATTAGGTGGCTGAGTGACACCTAAAATGTAAAAAATTCTACCTATTTCTTTTCTTATTAGTGTCCATATTTTCAATACAACCTGCTCCCTTAAAGGATCTGTCTGTCTGTCTGTCTGTCTGTCTGTCTGTCTGTCTGTCTGTCTGTCTGTCTGTCTATCTATCTATCTATCTATCTATCTATCTATCTATCTATCTATCTATCTATCTATCTATCATCTATCATCTATCTATCTATCTAATAAGCTGCCCATCTCACTATCCAAAGTGATGGCTTACAATGCAGTACAATCAACTTTAGCTTTGATATTGTTTTCTAGTTTGCATTCCATGTCTGGCTGGATATACTGCTTAGTGGCAACCCTTTCTCAACCTGGTTAATGTCTGCCTTAATTTTCTTCCTTTTTGTCTTCCTTTGTTAATGTTCAGCAGCCTTTTACCACTACATTCTTGAATCTGCTCCTGAGACTCATTTAAGTACAAAGTTCTATCTCTGCCTTTGTTTTTAATAGTGAACTATCCCTGAAGCTATCTAAATATCTACAGATAGTTAAATTTATGTGAAAAAAATGTATGAATAAAAATCTGGAGAAGCTCATTGCAGTTATAGAAAACTTTCCATCTGAAATATTTTTATCATGTTCCCTCCCCCCTAATCTATTATAAACTAAATATTAACCCTTCCACTATGTATTTCTGAATTAGCTGAAGTTCTATAAACTCCAGGAAAAAAATTCCCTGCATTTTTGGGGGGTGATGCAATCTAACTAACAATCTGACTGTAGAGAGAAGAGGCTATTTTTTTCCCCAACTGCCATTCTGCTAGGCTCCTTACCAATTTTGGAAAACAGACTGGATACATTGGATACAGATTGGCTGTTCTTCAAATGTTAACAACCACCCAGTGTTACAATGACCCAGCTTTGAACCAAAAGTCATTTCCAGTGTTTCATTTATATATACAATTCCAGCACAATTGCTGCATATTATTACATCCAACTATTTGAATCTCAGCCTAAAACAGAAAACAGAGAAAAAGATCAGCACTTTTGTACAGAGACTGATTGACCTTGATGTCCTGGTGTGATCAAGATTGTTTGATAAAATGAGTTGGTATTCATAGTCGAGATGCATTCATCCCTGCTGCTGGAAAGTATATATTCTACTTCAGTGAAGTTTATACTTTATACTTGGTAACTAGGTTTGGGAACATTAGTTGAGTTTAATTAAATGTACTTCTACCATTTCAATATTAACCATATGAAGTTTCCTGAAAATGTATTTTTAGTAATGCTTTCTAGTGGGGGAAAGTTTGGAGTTCATTTAACAGATGTATTGTGATGTAGTAGATTTTGTAAAAAAAAAAAAGGATCGTGATAAATAATTCATTAAAAGAAAGTGTAAGAAAGGTTGGTCTAGATAGCTATCATGGGAAATATAGTTCAAAATAGTCCACTGCACCTGAATGCATTTATTCTGGAGAGGACCAGTAGGAACCAGTCCCTGCTGAGTCAATTTAAAGAATTTCTGGTAGTAGAACTGGAGTGGTACCTCAGTATTTGACTGCTTCAAAACTCATCAGATTTGGTACTTGATGCATTTTGATGTGAAAATATTGTCCTGGTACTCATTGATTGTTTGGTACTCGATGTACTGTGATAGGAAATGGGAAGGGGAGGGGACCATGGAGAACAGACAGGAAGTCAGCTATGCTGGGAAGGTCACTGCAAAAGGAAGAGGGGGACAGCTGCAGAGGGCAGACAGGAAGTTGGCTATGCTGGGAAGGTAAAATTAAAAAATGAACATATGATATTGTCTTGTACAGAGATAGCATTAGGGATGACTTGAATAAGCCAATATGATATTTTTATATTATATATTATACTATTTTTTCCATGTAAATTTATAACATCTTTTGTCAAATGCAAACTATAGACATTTTTCAGGAATATTCTTAGAAATAAAATCATACTCTAAATGGTATTTTCACTTACTTTGCTGAAGAATAAGTGTAGTAGTGAGGAACCAATAATTGTACTTCAATGAACCATCACTTTATTGTCTCTATTTCATCCCCCACTCTCTCCCTCCCTCCCTTCCTCCCTCCCTCCCTCTTTCTCTCTCTCTCTCTCACATTCACTCACACACACACTTTTGAAATTTTACCCTGCACAACTGCTTCCCAAAAAATTAGATTTTTGAAGTTTTACTTGTATGATTGTAACAAACCATTGCCAAGTTTTATAGGTTGTTATTCTCAACACTAAATGAGTTTTGCAGGATCCAATCTGGATTGATCACCAGAACCAGAGGTTTTGTCTTCCAAACTTTTGGACTCATGCTGGAGTCCATTTTCAACAAACGTCTCTCTAGCAGAGTGTGTGCTATTCTCTGTGTGGTATTTATAGTGCATGTTATAGGTGACTTTTTAAATGTTGGTTGGGGTGTGTTAATGGTTGGCTTTTAGGTCATTAGCTGTCACTTGCTTGTGCTGCCCAATCGTCACCTTCTAAGTACTTGATAGGCTGGTGGTAAATCAGCACTCCTGTTGACTAATGGGAGGGGGGGGGCTGTTTCCCAGGCTTCAATCACTTCCCTGGCTGTTTTTGTGCTTGTTCATCCAACAATCTTGGTAGCTGCAAAATTGAATGTGTGTCCTTGTTCATTGCAGTGTGAGGCTACCAATGAGTTCAGATCTCCTTGTCTGACTGCTCGCTTGTGTTCTTGCAATCTGGTGGTTAGCTTCCTCCCTGTCTGTCCTACATAGTCACAGAGTCAATCCATGCAGATGATTTGGTATTTACATTGGAAGTATTTCCCATCTGCAATGCAGTTTTACTGGATACTAAATCCAAGTTGTCCTCTCACACTTAATGTCGTTATGGAAAGCTAACATCTTTGTATCAAGAACTACAGAAAATTACCAGAAAAGGGGCATTTGTTTGTAGAGAGTAAAACCTATGTCACAATTTCTGCTAAATATGAATAGCAGTTCTAAATCTTTTTCAAGAAGGATGCTCTAATTGCTAATGAGTCACAGCCAGATTAACTGGATTTTTTCAAATTTATTACAGGTAGTCTTTGACTTACAACCACAATTGAGACCAGAATTTCTGTTGCTAAGCAAGGTGGTTATTAAGTGAGTCACACCTGAGTTTATGACCTTTCTTGCCATGGTTGTTAAAGGAATCACTGCAATTGTTAACGGCTAAGTAAATTTAGCTGTTCCCATTGACTTTGCTTTTTGGACACCAACTGAGAAGGTCACAAAAAGTGATTACATGACCCTGGGATGCTGCAACTGTCATAAATACAGGTTAGTTGCCAACTGCTCAAAACATGTAATCATAGGAATGCTGTGACAGTTGTGAGTGTGGGAACAGGTTTTATATTAGGGTTTTTTTTCAGTGCCACTGCAATTTCAAACAGTCACTAAATGAATGGTTGTAAGCTATGAACTACCTGTTTCAAACTCAGATACTAAATCTGTTGCTACAGTGTCATCTGCGTGAAATAAATCAGTTTGACAAAATTTAAACCACTTGAGGCTTCCAAACTTTTGTTCATAAAATGTGAACATAGTGATACAGTATCAAATATGGTAATTTCATCACTGACCTGCATGTAATAGAAGCTCGTGACACTTTAAATATTACACCCACTGGCCCTATTTGAACTAGTTAAGTACTGCATACTTTTAAGGTTTGCCTTACTACCAGTTGATTTAGATAATATGAACAATCTTTCTAGCAGCATCTCCAACAGATGTGTTAGATTACAGTTCCCATCACCATCATCCAAGTTGGGGAATACTGCTTTTAGTATTTCTTTAACAGATTTTCCCCAGGCATTAGTGTTAAATTGGCCTGGGAAAAAGAAGTCAGGATGTTAGGCTTCAGGTTGTAAATATATTGTGCACTCTGTTTATTTCCTGCATGTCCAGACATGTATGGGAAACAATAATCTAACTATATAGTGTATTAGTTAAAGGCTGACCAGTTCCCATCATTTCTTTCTCCCTACTGAATGCATTTGTGTGCAATGGAAAGGAACTGTGAAGTAGAATGCCAGAATCCTTGGCCTCCCGGGTGCCTTATGGCAGGCATCAGGATGTTGGGCTAGTGCATACTTATGCAAAACTTCTAAAAAAGTCTTAGAAAGTTTTTAAACCACAACAAATTGAAAGCATTAATTTGTTGTTTTTGGAATAATTTAAAACAACTGTGATTTTTTTTGGGTCTAGTTCTGTATGCACAATTGTAGAGGAAAAGCAGGGATGGAGAGAATGGGGTGGGAGTCAACTTTCCGTATGTAACAGTTTAATGTAACTGTTTTTTCATGTAATGGAAGACGATGACTAGAAAGATATCTGGGAATTGGGTTTAGAAAGAGTATAATCTGATACCCATAATAAATACTTTAGCTACAAGGATGAGATTTTATTTCTGGTTTTGGATTCAGTTCAGGTTTATAGTGTTGAAGGGATTTATGCATATAACAACTGATCCTTGAGTAGTGTGATAGTCTTTTTTCTTATGAAGTGCTCTTGGCTCAAAATGTAATGTGAATTATTGGTAATGTGATTTGGCAACACTTCGATTAATTCAGTTTCACAAACAGAAGAGAGAGATTAGCATGGCAGGAGTGTAAGTCACTGAAAAGCAGCTGTATGTCCTTTCTGTCTAAGTGCCTAGATCTGCTTTTCAGTCCTGTCTGTAATAAGAAAAGCTGGGCTGAACTGAAGAGTGCAGCTGAGCTGGAAAAAATTCCTAAGCCCCAAGTTTTATTTTTACTGTCCAATCTTGGTTTCCATGTTCTCTTTTTGTTCATATGCATATTATCTGTCTGCAACAACGTGAAATCACAGCTGCCAATTTGTTAACTATTGCTGCTTTTATACACATCAAGTTCTTCCCAAGAACCTGGGATGTCATAAAGTATCAACCTAGTATACATGAAGATCAAAGCAGATTGGTGTTTAGTTGGAAATAGATGGAAATTTGCTGTCCAAGAATTTTTGCTATGGTACCTAGTATACCAATACTGTAATTACTTTCATAATTTTCCATTTCAATTTTCAGATCTTGATAGTTTGTGATACTTTGTCTTCTACATTATCCATACTTTCTTCTTTATTATTATTTTGATTGATTGAACAGTCAGCCAGATGTCAGCCAACTATTTATAGCAAGGCTTTGATTTCTTTGCCCTGGGTAGTTCTTTGTAGTTCTTCCAATTCTAGTTCTGTGAAAACTTTGTTTATTCTTATTTTTTGTAAAAAAAAAAAAGCTTTTGCATTGCCTGAATATACTTAAATATTTCTATTCATTTGTTGTTCCATTTGGAGGTTGGATTTATGAATGATGATTAGCAATGATAGCTGCACGAATCCTTGTAAACCCCTGTGTCTTTAGATGCATTATATTTGTGGATATCTACTGTTATAAAGCATTTACTGTGCCCTCTCCTGAACTATGTGGTTAGCCACTGCTGTAAACCAGAAACAATACTGTATGGGCTTATCCTTGCTTTTTTTTTACTATCTAAACAAAGCAGTCATACCCGGTAATACTTCATACACATAGAATTCTAACACCATCTTGCTCTTTAATATTTTCTCTTTAAAAATAGTAAATATTACAATTAAAACATTATTGTCTCTCTGAACTCAAAAGAAGATAAATTATGTGCACCAGTTTCAAACCTACTTCACATTGACTAAGAATGCATCAAGGAAGGTTGTACATCCTTCTGATCTAGGGCTTCTGCTGATTCACACACAATGTATTACTGCTCTGATTTTGATTCTTTTTGAACTTCCAATTTGGTAAGGAAAGGGTCCCAGATGTTTGGTGGTGACAAACAATGACTGATTTCATATCTTGATAATGACCCTTTTTTGTGATTGGACTGGAGATATGATTTTTTTTATAGGGCCTGAAAAATATTTTCAAGAATTTGTGCCAAAATGTGTCTCCCATTCTTTGCATGATTTCTCTAATGTATGATATCAAATTTGGATAGTTATCTGATGTTGGTGCTCAGTGTAGGTGAAAAAGAAGTGATCCAGTTAACAATGCGTTCAGGTTTTCAACATACAGCAAGAGCAGAGGAAGAAAGTATGTATTAAACTATGGAAAATCTTGTGAAGGAGCTGTCTGTCATATAGGAGACCATGACTTCTTGGAAAGGAT
This sequence comes from Vipera berus, assembly GCF_964194415.1. NCBI lineage: Eukaryota > Metazoa > Chordata > Lepidosauria > Squamata > Viperidae > Vipera > Vipera berus. The sequence goes on along the minus strand of NC_138203.1, from coordinate 42,047,167 downwards.
GGCCATTTATCACATCTCAAATGAAAGCATTCCTTAGACACAAATGTCTTTTTCTTCTTTGTCTAATTACCGAAGGGCAAAGTGAGAAGGAAATGTCAAAACTGTGAAACAGTGGTGCATAGAGAGCACTCACTCCAGAGCTCAACCAGCTTTTGTAAGGGTTTGGGCGATTTGTCAAATAGCTGTGGCATAAGTCAACCCCTGAGGTTGAAAGGTCTTGACCTAAGGAGTGCTAGAATCAGAACGTAAAAGCAAGGAGCCTGCTAGAAATTTCAGCTGTAGTGGAGAGGAACAATGGTGAGGACTGGACACAACAAAAGCTCATCTGCATAATTCAGGTAAGTAATTTTATTGAAACTGACAAGGATGTGACAGGCTGAGAAAGAGAAGAGAGCATGCTCTCACTGGGAACCTTTAAAGCTCTTCAGTAAGGTATGTGAAAATAAGTGACAGCTAATCTCTCTACTAAAACCCCTATAAACAATGCCATTTTACACTCAGTTCACCTATGACCTTTAGATAGAGCAGCCTTTCCACTTTTAGTTTGGCCACAGAACCTATTAGATGCAATAACGTGAATATAGATCATGCTGTAAGATTAGTTTTCATAATTTTGTTTCACAGTCCTGTTTTGTTCTTCTAGTAGTAGTGTAGAAGGACAGACTGCTACATATTAGAACTGGAAATAATGTAGTCTGTTAAGGATTTTTTTAAAATTTTTCATGTACTTTGTCAAAACAAAGATGTTACATTTTTATCTTACTTGGAGTTATTCTGAGAGTATAATACCCCAGGCTATTTATAAAGAGGTCAGATAGACCTGTGGTTTAAGACTTATATAGCTATTGAGGTGATTAAAGGTGATAATCCCTCCTATATTATTCCCCCTTCCTGTTTTTAAATTTTTAAATACGCTGTTTTAAACAATGAAGCTTTTTAGAATATATCACTTGTAAGTTTATTTATTTAATCTACTTTAAAAAAATAAAAGAAATAGTTAGCTACTGGCTTTCAATAACAAAGTGGAATTTTCTCAAGCAACTTGTGTGAAAAATGATGTTTACATGTACATTGCATGTTTGCATGGAGGGAAAGGGCAACAAACATGAAAGGAGACATTTTCCATTGATGTCTGATTCTGATCTCTAAATTTCCTTTAAAAGTTTGATGAGTAGATTCATACATGGCTTAGGACAGGCTCTCTGCTCTGCTTTACATCTCATTCAATCATTAGCAACTATGTGAGCTAAAAAAAGGAAAAGCTTACATCTATAAAATGAATAAAATAGGGATGCGGTGGCTCAGTGGGTTAGGACACTGAGCTTGTCGATCAGAAGGTTGGCAGTTTGGCGGGTCGAATCCCGAGTGCCACATAACAGAGTGAGCGCCTGTTACTCATCCCAGCTTCTGCCAACCTAGCAGTTCGAAAGCACATAAAAATGCAAGTAGAAAAATAGGGACCAGTACGGTGGGAAGGTAACAGCGTTCCATGCGCCTTTGGCATCTAGTCATGCCGGCCACATGACCATGGAGACATCCTCGGACAAGTGCTGGCTCTTCGGCTTTGAAACAGAGATGAGCACCGGCCCCTAGAGTCAGAAACAACTAGCACGCATGTGCGGGGGAACCTTTACCTTTACCTTATAAAATGAATATAAAAATGGATGATGTAATAATTTAGTTTGAAAATACTCATCCTGCTCTTCCCACTTATAGAACATAGAATCATAGAACATACCTTACATTAAATCAGACTATTTGCCTTCTCCTTGACTGATCATGAAAAAAATTAGGAGAATCAGACCTGGGAGGTAGCAATGTTTTTATGTATATAACAAAAAAATTATAACTGGAAATAGTGAAGTTTCCAGGAGTTCATCTCAACTTCAAGTACTTTTTAGCTTTTCTTTTCTTGAACGGCAACAATTCTTATTGGTTGGAGGAAGAGATCTCATTCTTTTATATGGAAATGCTAAGTGATCAATGTTGAGCCACTTAATTATAAAGCACACACTCTATTAAATTGCAGTTTTTTTCTTAATGCACAGAACTATGTATGCCCTAGGGCCTAGGCTGTCCTTTTCCTATGTTGCACTCTGTGTTCAACAGTGCAAACAAAATGCTTTTAAAAATCACTGAAGTTTGTGGATCAGCATTTGATAGTATTAGTAGGAAACTGAATAATTTCTCTCTACCCAACAGTGACTGTGCAACAAAGGACAAGTGAAAGCTATAAGTTTATCCTGAATTCTTTACTAGAGGCTTATCCTAAATTCTGATGTTCATTCCACAAACATTTTTATTAAAATAGAAGAAAATTATTTAATATATTCAAAAGTCAGCAAATTGATAAGTAACTTTCTAATGATGGAAGTTTACAATCTTAGCTCACAATGTGATTAGCAAGGGACTCCTGTAGCTCACTATGCAAATACTGAGTGGAAAAATTATAGTCATGAGTTTTATAGAAATGGAGTGTGATTTTTTTAAAAAAAAAACAAATTGATAATACTTTTTTTTGCTTCTGTAAGGATGTAAAAGAGTTATCCCTTACTGATGTCCTTTCCAGTTTAGCTCTGGAATGGAGATAATGGTGCCTTAAAAAGAATACAATTTCTTCTTTATTGCTGCCATAACAAGTACATGTTGCCACAATAGCTTCTGCTTCTTCCATAGTCTCCTCCCACTTCACACTCAACTTCTTTTCTCACTTTAATGGATAGGGTGAACCCAAAATGAAATGTGCAGTTCTACTTCATTTTCTTTAAATAAGCCCCACTATATTGTTAAGCTGAAATAATACTTTTCTAAAATGTCTCTTAGCAGAAGTTATGCTAGGCAGATATTTCATGACAGATGCATCTCTGAGTAGAAATTTGAACCTGGATCTCTCCAGTCTTTGTACAACATATTAACAGTTTTTCACTTCTATCATTGAAAATAATTCTACCATTGTTTAGTTATATAGCTATTAACACTCTTATATTGATGTAGCCCCAAAATAGAGTCCCCATAAAATAAAAAACTAGATATCAATAAGGAGCATTCTATCTCTGTTTCCAAAGTTAAGCAAATATGTTTTATTTTAAAACTTAATGAATATGGGACATCACACTACCATTTTACTGTGTTCTCAGGAATACTTTCTCTTAGTCAAATCACAGAATCCTCCAGACATTTCACTGGTGGAGATACACAACCAATCAGCTGTTTTTCTTCAGTGCATGGAGCACATGAATTTTTGGGACCAACAATATTGCATTCCCTCTAGCAGGAAGTAGCTGAGAGTTCTAGCAGCATCCGGTGTTGATCGCAGTATTATAAGCAGTTGGATGCATAATTCACAAGGTTTAATGAATATTCCAATTCATGACAGCCAATTGGCTCCCTAGGTCACACCTCCCAGTCTCATATAAATAAAGAATGAGATATTGGAAAGTATACCAGCTGAACCCGACTGAGTGCCAAAACATGCATATTAATGAGGCACAATAAAAGATATACTTGACTCAGGAAATGCCTGGATTGTTTTTCAGCTGAGGAAAGAGAGGGAGAGACAGAAAGAGAAAGAAAGAGAGAGAGAGAGAGAGACAGAGAGAGAGAGAGACAGAGAGAGAGAGAGACAGAGAGAGATTTTCAGTATGCATTGAAAAGTAGTCACAGAAAAAGGGAGTGGGGAAAAGGAAAAGGCAAAATAGAAGGCAAAAATTGCTTGCTGTGAAGTATGAAGTCAAGGGTCAGTTGCAATACTCTCAGTGTAGATCTCATCAGGCTAATAATGTTTTCCATGCATTCTTCATTCCAATCCTGAAATTTTCTGGAAAAAAATTGCCAGCCCCTTGCTCCCATATTCCCTTGCATGCCCCTGCTTGGTAACTAAGGAAAAGAAATGGTTTTACAGTGCTGTTCTTTTATGTGTGGTGTTTAGAACTTGGAACAGGATGGATGAGGGTTTAAATGAATGCATTTGTGCCATTTTTTTGGCCCCAAGACTATGTTTCCACACTACCATGACATCTGAACAGAAGGAGAAAACATTCCCCTTTTGTGGCAGGCTAATTTAATTTGTACCTTCCACCTAGGGGTAAATATGTTTGTCTGTCTGTCTAAGCTCTCTTTGCCTTCTCTCTTTTCTCACGGGAATCCCTGCTGAGTTGAAGGCAGGATATTGCTGAGTGCTCTAACTTTATTTTAAAGTAATTTAATTTTAAGCAGACTTACACCCACTCCAATGTGAAGCAACTCTATAAGATCTCTTGGGATAAACCTAAATGACTTTTGCATGTCTCTGGTGTAACAGACTTCAAGGTTTTTGTCAGGGGAGGTTTTTATATATTAAAAGAAATTGTTTAAAACAAAGTCCCTTTGGAAATATTCTGAATATTAACTGTTATGTTTTTTCCTACATGTCAACAAAATTAGAAAGCTTTTGCATCTGTATCACTTATCATTAAAATGCATTACCCTTTGCTCTTAGTTTATTTGGGCATTATTTGGGCTTTGACTTTGTTTTGTCTGAAAAACAAGTAAGGAAATTTCAAGCCAATACCCTATCTATTTGCTTATTGTAAAAATTTCAGATGACCTGTGACTCAGGCAATGCCAGATTTGTAGAAAAGAAGAATTTGACAGTGTTTAGATTTGAAATAAGATAATGCATAGAAGAGATGCCAAACTTGTTTTTTGGTCCTAGTACAAACATGCACAACTGTAATATAATTTCATGAATCCTAAGTGGAAAGTTTGTTTGAATTCTGAGATTCCTGAAAATATTTTTACTGCTCATGCTTTTTTTGTCCTGAATTTTTTTTTGGAGGAGGTAGCTTTTATGAAGTTATTATTTTACCAATGTCTTAAAACTCTGAAGCATGGGAAAGATCGACCATTACCATTACCAACAGTCCATCCCAATTCTCTGGCAACAGAAGACCCACTCTGGCCTGTACTGGCTGGTCATCAGCTGTCAACTGTAAATGTTACTCTAAGGAGATCCTCAAACTGTCATATTGTAAGGTGGCTTTGGTGGATGCCTAGAGAGGCAGTCACATTCACATTTCACATCGCACTGCTCTGAGGGCCTTTGCAGAGCAACATTTTAAAGGTAACTTGTGGAGTGATGACAAGCAACCCTGAAGACATGTGCACCGAAGACACAATGAGACAGGTGTTTTGCATGGCAGATTGGGAGGGAGCTTGACCCTAATTCACCTCTTATTATGCTCTACTCCTTGAAATGGCAGTTTTGGACTGTGGCAGAGGGTAGAGGTAGAGGTTTCTCTTACTTATGACTAGATTGGTAGATTAAGCAATTGATCAAACTGTACTTTATCTTTATTTCAAAACGTCAGAGACTTTCTATATGCAACTCCATCATGTATTGACTATATAAATAGTCTACCTTTGAATCTATAAATAGAGTAAATAGTTTCATATTTGCTCATTGAGAATGTAATTGTGATGGGCTTTTAACATATTTAATTTTTTTTAAAAAAAGTTCTGTATTATTTTGTTAAAAAGGAATATCTGATTCCAAATTCTTGATGGGAAGAATTGAGATTAAGCCTGAAAATAGAAGATTCTGAATATGTCATGTGTTGGCTACGAAGTTGTACCACATGGCATAAATATACCCCAATAATTGCCATGTATTTTTGACCTCTTCATATCATCCCCAGTTTAAAATCATCTTTAAGTCATCTTTAGCTGACCCAATTTTAAACTAATGTTTCCCGCCTTCTCCTGACACAATTTCTGTCATGATATGGCATGATTCTTCTTCAACACAGTGATTGCCAACATGGTCACATGCTGGGATTTGTAGGCTGCTGCAGATGAATCTATGGACCTGCATTCCACAAACATTTTAACTTGGTCTGCAGGAGACATCAATTCCAGCCTCATGAAGATGCCTCTGTCCATGTAAAGATTGTGTGGAATTTTCCAAAGCCCAGGTTTAGATAAGGGCTCTTGAACATGAATTATAATTCATATTTGGAAAGATACATCATAACAGAGCTAAACAAAGAAAGAAGCAGGGAGGAGAGCTAGGCTTTGCAATGTGATTCTACTATCACTGGCTACATTACATTTCCCCCTTATTTATAATAATGAGGGATTTCATATAGCCATACTCTATGTTTTATTGCTTTAGTGAGAGCTAACTATTTTGTACTCTCAGTTCTGACTTTGTGGCTGCTTCTGGGTACTGTTAGAATTAGGACAGAATTGATCTTTTTCTTGCACTGCCATTCTCACCCACAGATGGATGCCACAGATGCAACTGGAATGGTGGCAGAACCAGCAAAAGGAAAGTATTAGCTTTGGTGTGTCAATAATATCTTATCTAACAACAAGCCTTATTAGCTTCAAACTAGCTACAATAATTGAAAAAATATATCATTTTCCTTTTAACAGTACCGCAAGATATACTACTTGTCATCATAATGTAGCATTGATGATGTTACCTGGTTGGGTAATTAAACATTTCCAAGTAAAGGACCAAGCCTAGAAAGCACCAAGCTTCTTTCACACAAACTTAGGGGGAAAAAAGAAATAATTTTTATAGCTTTAAATTTTAGCCAGATTAGCTTCCATTTTCTCATCTACCTTTGTGACTGTGGTTTATGTCATTATTTTCAGGGTTTTATTCAGAGATGGAGTTCAATTTCAAGAAAATATATACTGCTCAAAAAAATAAAGGGAACACAAGATAAGACACCCTACTATTAAATACAGTACATTGTGTTGTTTAAGTGTTCCCTTTATTTTTTTGAGCAGTATAGTTCATATCTATTATCACAGTACAAGGTAATGTTCTTTTATTTTTGTTTTTTAAACTTTTTGTGGAACAAACCTTTCCACAATTTTCTCTCACTTTTGTTGCTGTCTCTGGGAGTTAGGGTGTACTGCCTCTAGATTATCTGGTCCAGTTCAATTGCCAGATTTCAGCATGCAGGAAAATTGGTTGTCATCATCACATTGGAGAAAAGCTATGAAACTATCTCTATAATTGTACTTTTGGTCATTCGGAGAGAATGTGGGAAGGCTGGCAAAGTAATAGGAGGGAGAAATGACTTAATGAAAAGTTAGAGGGCAAGATCATTGGCAGCTTATCTCATGAATGACAAGGAACATGAAAAGAAACATTTCAAATCACTCAGAGACACTGCATTAATGAAATCTTTATACATGAAGATAGATTTTCCTATTGTAGTTTCCCAAACTCTATTTTCTCCAAGACTAGTATTAAGTTTGTGTGGTTCTTGCTTCCTTGAGCAACAATTTCTTGTTGTTTTCAGTTTCTAAGTTATATCTGATTCTTTGTGACCCCATGGACTATAGCATGCCAGACCCCCGCTGTCTTCCACTATCTCCCTGAGTCAGCGCAAAGTAGTGCCCATTGCATTGATAACACTGTCTAACCATCCCTTCACTTTTACTCATTCAAACCATTTTTGAATGATCATAACACTTATCATGGCTTGGATTTCTCTCTCTCTCTCTCTAGCTACAGCAGAAAGGGCTGCTAGTGCCATTAGGTTCTAAATTTTATCCAGCCTGAGGAAGGAAAAAAAATGGTGACAGCAAGCCTCATATGAGTTTTAATCAGCATTAGGTTTTGAACTGTAGATAGTATCCTCTAATCAAATATGACACTATGAAGATTCATTTTACTGCATAACTCTTGTGGATTCTTCACAACTTCTCTTGAGGGCTAAACTAGGGAGAGTTTTTTTCTGTTTGCCTGTCCTATCAATCTGGTGGTTGTTTTTTTTTTGTCAAATTAAGAAGCAAAGTCTATTTCTATTTTTACTCAGTTAAATTTATTTATTTATAAAATTTATTGGTCACTCATCTTATCTCAGGGTATCTCTGGGCAGCTTACAATCATAAAAAATAAAAACTGTAGAAAGATAAAATTATAAATAAAATGTTACACATAGTCAAAAACAGCAGCACAATTAAAAGTTGGCAAGAGCGGGAGCAGGATGGAAGGAAGTGGGATCTGTTGTTAATTGATCAACCACCTTCACTCTAATGCTCCCCCATTGGAGCCCCATGCCAACTGGCAGAGCCAGGTCTTTAGGCTGTTATGAAGGTCAGGAGGTTGAAGCCAACCTCATTCTGAAAGGCATGTACTCACAGTTCCTAGTAAAGAATGTCCATGATCACGAGACAGTTTTTACAATTAAGAACTATTTTTGTATGGCTAAACTGTGATTGTGGCCAGATGATCAAAAGACTGTAGTTCACAGCTCATTTTTTTTTTCTCAGTTAGGGTTGAATCATATCCTTTCTGGTTGTGGCTTTTCCAGAAAAACATTCAGCAATGTATGCTGTTGGCTTCTTAGGAAGCAGATGATCTAGATGCACATGAGCATAGAATTGTTAGTACAACATTACCCTGTATGCTTCAGTCATGTGCTGAAAATAAGACATGCAGAAGTGAATTCATGCTGACAATAGTCAGTTGAGGCCTTCAACTTGGGTCTTTGGAGTTAGAAATGTGTTTGAGTTGCTTGAGATGTTTTTTTTATATTACTTGGTCCTTAAACTTTCATCTGTAAGATCTTGTCCTGCAACAATTATACAAATATCTAATGAAAGTCTCTTGGTTTGTAAGATTACTCAAGAGTAAATAATTTGAAGCTGTCAGTTTAAAGGACAATTAATTCCAAGTATAGATAAGCATAACTCTCCCTTTGGGGAATTGACTCTTCTTTGTGCCTATGTGACTATATGTGTAAATTATTCTGTCTACCATAATTATTAATAGGAAATTCATATTATAAGATTGTAGAATTAAATTTAAATGGAATGTATCACTGACATTTTTATATGAAATGTTTAGCTCATGTTTTACTGTTCAGACAGCAAATCTGAAACTGTCCTGATATCATCAGAAATTTAGATAGACATATGGGAAAGGGATTTTTTTTAGATCAATCAAGGCAATTTTAATGATTACTCATGACGACATTATTGTTTTGCTGGGAAATTATGCAATCATTTTTCTCTTCATGTATATTGTAAATGAGTCATAAAATTTGCACATAGGGAATACCCTCAGATACAGATGTGTTGTTAAGAGGCTATATTATATATCATGCCAAGAAAATATCCTTTGCTAGTGCAATTGTATTGAATACAATTAAAAGAACTCATTTTTCAATGCATAGATGCATGAACCTATTAACAGTGCAGAAATATCTTCCATTAAGTAAAGAAGATAGTAGCAAATGAAATATAAGAGACTACAGAATTCATTACTAGGTTGTGATATTTTTTACACTTAGTACTCAAATTACTGAGTGAATGCCATGTTCTTCTCTAGTAATTCCATCTGCACCTGGAATTAGATTTTACATCTGAAGTTGGTGTTTATTTTCAAGTTAATGCTTGCTTTGGGCATTTGTGTCCAAACCCATGAAAAACCAACCAAAATAAGTTACAAAAAGGTAATATGATTGCCAAGTCTTCAGTATTTGCAAATATATGCATGTTTGCTATGGAATAGAAGGGTATTATATTGTACACAGGAAATAGGAAACATGTTTTGAACCAGAAATTAAACCACAGATTCCATAATGCTGAAACCCAACCCTGAAGTCTGTGGATAAAACTCACTTTCTTCTCTTACCAATAGCAATTTCCCATGTGGCATATTTTACTGGTGCAGATGTTCCCATCTACCTGTTTCCTACCCTCCTTTTGCTTAGCATAGCTGACCTCCCCATAAAGCATATTCCACAAACCTGTCTAGACTTGTTTTTCCCAAATATTTTTTGCCTAAAACAAAGCACTCCAATTTTGTTTGGTTTGGTTGGTTGTTTTGACCAAAACAACCACAGTATATGTTTACAGCTGGAGCATAGACTACATCTAAGAGGTTGCCCCATATCACAATGCCTGCCTGAAAAAGATGGAAGGGATTATTTAATCAACTGAATCTTGGTGTAGGAATCTAAATTTATATATCTATGATCAATGAATATTTCTTCACATATGTTGAAAAGAAATTTACAATTTCACTGGGTAATTGGTTGCGCTATCAAACAGCTTGCACTATTATGAATTATTTTGTAACATAATTGAATTGTGTTTTAAGACCTGCATTCTGAGGTGACAGAGAACAGGTTGGTCCTCTTTGTGACATCCTTTAAGATTTTTGAAGAATGCTCTCATACCTTTCAGTCTCTTCTCAAGATTATGTCTGCCTAACTCCTTCAATCTTCGTAAATCTTGGTTCTAGACCCTGATGATTTGATCTGACTCTGTGATTCCCAGTTTATGTCCAAAGCAGAGCACATGGAACTGTTAACTTCATATGATTTTTGAATCTTTTTGTCTGTTGATACAGCCTAACATTTCATATTATGTTGTGGTGGCATCAGTTACTGATTCATTTGATTTGAAATCAACTACTATTCTAAGATTTCTTTCATAGGTTCCACAAGCCAGTTATTTCCATTCTGTGCATATTAATATTTTTTCCTTCTCTAAGTGAATAACTTTGTATTTGTCTTATTTTATTCATTCATTGCCAGCTCATCTTTGGGTTCTTTGTGAAAAATCCCCCCCCCATTTTAATTGGCAAATTGATAAGCTTTTATTCCCTTCTTTGTTTAAGTGAAATAATGAAAATGCTGATGGTTATAGGGGCCAGCACTGATCCCCATGGCATCCCATTCAAAAATCTTACTATATTTTTGGAGGAACTATTGATGGGCAATCCCTGGGTATGATCTTTAAGCCAGCTATGTATATATTAAATTGTTGTGACATTCAGCCAACACTTCACTAACTTGCTAATTCTTCCTGTCCAACAGTTTTTACTACTATAAGTAGCATACCTCCAGTTGAGAGGGAGTGTCCTGTTTCTGTCTACCTGCTATCTCACATGGGGAAAGACAATACATTTAAATCTGTTCATAGTAGTAAAAATTTACAGAACTTTTACTATATAGTCTTAGTAAATTTAACTGGAAAACTTCAAAATAATTATTTAGATATTGTATTCACCAAAAGTGTCAACACTGACTAGAAACAAGCATTTGCTAAAAATGCAGGCAGCTGTACTCAGCAAGTGGGAAGAGCTACAGTATATACATTACAAAGGAGACAAGGACATTGAAAGCTGAGTGAGAAGTACAAAGGAAAGCCTTATGAGGCTCTTGTGAGAACATTGGCTCCAAATATAAAATTTTCAAGCTTGAAAGGGCAAGAATCCAACTTGTAAGCCATTACCTTTTTGATAACAGTCCAGGCCTCTAGTTTGTAGGATCCTTAAGTGTTTGCTTTGCTCTTAGGTAAATTCAATGACTGTCTTTGTAGGTCACAAGTTGCAGAGAAATGAGTGGATTGCTATCTCTATGCCCTTTAAAAGGGTTAGTTGTAGCACCCTGGCTTTACTGTGTAAATCAAAACTATCCACCAGTCCATTACAACCTAAACTGTTACTGCTGATGTGGACAAAAGCCTTAGTTGTTTAGACAGCAGCAACATCTGCTTACACTCAGCCCTGTTGTCACAGAATAGCTGTTTAAAAGCTCAAAATCTGTCTTCTGCTCAATTCGTGGTGTATCATGTTTCAAGTGGGAATATCTGATCTCTAAGGCCTGACCAACACTTTCATCTGTTGGACTATAGAGGTTTTCCTGCTTATAGACAAAGATTCAGATCATCACCTGTATAACAGTCAGGGGATTGTAACCAGACTTATTTGCTGGACATTGCCTTTGATATCCAGGCACTTTTTTTTGGAAAAGTATTGGCTTTCTTATGTTGCTCTGAAGCTTGGAACTGTTATGTGAACATTTTTTCAGTTCCATTTAAGAAAGAAGGAAAAATAAAGAAATGCAAAGTGTTAACTTCAGAGGGCTGATAATATCTTGCACAACATAGCCTATAGTTTCATTCTGATCACAATAATTGAAAAGGTCTAGCATCACATTCCTTTTAAAAGCACAATAAATTGTTATCAGCATATTGTACCTTTTTAAACACACATTTTACTCTAGAAAAGGAGAAAATTATTATGGTTTTATTTCTTTTTTATTTATATTTCATGTTTCTAGACTGCCTATCTGTCTCAAGGAGGGGTTCTGGGCAATAGTTTTAAATTTTATCTGGATACATTTCCATGCTGTTAGGCATACTATTGATTGTAGCTTCCAGGGTTTTAATCAGAAATGGAATTTTAACTCAAAAATAAGATAGCTCCTTCCCACTTCTAAGAGATAGTGTAATATTCTTTCCAGATCTTTAAACAACTCTTTGTGGAACAAACTACCTACGCTCTTATCTATTTATTAGTACAGTACAGTCTATGTGTTTTTGTAATGTGTACTTTAAAGGAACTTATCAATACTCATTTTTTTCATCAATAAAGGAAGATGTACACACACTCAATTTCACAGCTACTAAGACTGTTGGCCTTAGAGCAGACATGTCAAACTTGCGACGTCATGTGACATCGTGAGACGTATCAGGACTGTTCTGCCATTGTTGGCAATGGGGTGGGCATGGCTTTTGGATGACACATCCAGCCCTTGGGCTGGCAGTTTGACACCCTGCCTTAGAGGGACAAAAAAATAGCAAGAGAAATGATTGAAACCTGAGAAACAGGAGCCTTATCAGTCAACTGAAGTGCTGATTGAAGGGTGCAGTAGCACAAAGAAACAATTAATGACTTAATAGCCAGTCATCAACAGCCAAATTAACAATTAAAAGCTATACACAACCATATAAATACACAGGTAGAACAGTCCAGTACACATATTCTGGAGAGAGAGAAGTTCCCTGAGGATGGGGTCCAGCATGAGGCTGAAAGCTTGGAAAAATAAACCTTTGGTTCTGGAAACCAACTCAGATTGGATACTGCAACTTTATCCTGGGACACATTTCCTTGCTTTCATTCACAATATGGAAAAAACCTGATAATTTGTTTTTTTTAAAAAAATCTACATAGGAATGAGCATATATAATTTTTTTCCATTGAAGTTTTGGGTGTTAATGCTAAACATTTAGGATTCTGTGGCTAAACCCTTGTATAGCCAACCAAATCAAACATTAAGTGTTTAGAAAAGTGTTACAGAAAATATCAAAATGATCTTCTGAAAATGTCTATTGTTTAGTTTCCTTGAAACTTCCTTTGCAAAACTCTTGCTTTCTACAAATCTAATTTCTGGCAAATCTGGAAATTGGAGTTTCTAACTTATCTGCAAAGTCTCATGTTAGGCAAGACTAGTGTAAAAGTTTACATCTGATCTTTCTCTTATAATAATGGTGATGCTGGTTTCTGCACCATATCAATGTCACAAGTTCATGTAAGGTTGCTTCAAAAAGCAAGCAAACTTTCAAACAAAAAATCAAACCTTTTAATTATTTCAATTTTTATGAATTTTATGGATTTTTTAATATGACTGTTGTAAGCCTTTCAGAGCCTTTGAGTAGGCAGTATATAAATAATTCTAATACAGAAGCATATAAAATATGTAACAAGATAAATTGTGATCCCACTCTTACCTGTCATAGAATAGTGCCATTCAATAATAATAAAAAGGTAGTTTGGAATGAATTTGTAGGAAGTAATTCAAGCAAGAAGATTCTTCTTTTTAAGGGAGAAAAATAATCTTGGCCCAGAGGAATTGATTTATCATTATTTGTACAATAACTTCAAAATAACTATCAGGTTTCTGTCTTTTCTTTTTTGTAAATAGACAACTCCTGTCTGAAATGTTTAGAGAGAAAGATGGATAGACTCACATATATTGGCACATAGACATTTATGGTTATTGACATTTTGAAAGTTTTTTTAAAGCTAATATTGGCATTCTGTTTTGCAAATTGACCCTCAGTCTGATACCAGGTATGGGAGTTTTGTTATTTCAAGAGTTCTTCCATCTTCCCACCTTATATTCATAGAGACATTTGGTGATGCCTGAATGAGCATAGGCTGGTGGTCTGCTGGCCATACTATGTTAGCCATAAACCTCTGAAATGTCACTAAACATGGAAAAACATCTGTTGTAGTGCAGGGCCTTCTATTGGAGGCTGCTGAGCAGTCCTTTTTAAAAGATAGCTTTGGCTACAAGCCTAGACACCCTTTTATAGAGTAAGTTCCACTGACTTCCCTACCCTACTGTATTTTCCCCAAAATAAGACCCAGTCTTATATTTATTTTGGACCAAAAGACCCATTAGGGCTTATTTTGGGAGGATATCTGACTTTGTGGCTGGCTGCCCACTCCATCCCACCAACTGTTTGCTCATGGCCACAACAGGGCAGGAGAGTGCAAATCACACCAGTGCTGCTGCCAGGAGGTGAGGTGAGGCAGGTGGGGGAGTGGAGCTGCCCCATGCATCCTGCACCCACTTAACTCAGGACCCTACTCCACACTCGGCAAACTCCCCACCCGTTCAATGATCCAGCTGCCTGCCCACCCCTTCCCTTTCACTCCCCTCCTAAGCCAGACTGCCATGCTATGAAGGATGGGTGTGGGAGGCTCAGTTGCCTTACCCAGTCCCCCTCCACCATTTCAGAGCCAGGGGAGTGATGGCAGAAGGCCTCCACTGCCACTGCACAATAGCCGCATCCACCTCTGGAGCGGGTTTCTTTGGTCCCGAACACTTCCGCTTCTAAATCATATTATAGCTTGTTTGGTTTCAATAGATAATGTGTGAACACACTTACTTGTGGCTTGTTAAATCATGGTTAAGTAAGCTATAGTTTAGCATGATGTGTCAATACAGCCAATATCTATGCACTTTGAACATAATAGTGGCATTGTCTTGATGGCCATGGGCTTTGCTCAGTACCTTTTGGTAACAAGAACTGAATGGGTAGGACACTAATACAGTGTGAGTTGGGCTGTGTCCACTTGTAGGAGAGTGGGATGAGATTCTTTTCTTCCTGGATTTTAGAGAATATTTATCTTGGTTCTTTGTTTTTAAAACTATTTTAATTTTATTGTAAGGTTTATCTTAATGTTTTTGTGCATTTCCTAATTTAAAATGATGGGAAACTATGGTAATGATTCTCAGCAATAAAAGTCAGAGGAAACTGACTTTCCTCATAAGGAGGTTGGGGCTCTCACAGATTAGCCTGAGATTGCAGACGGCCTATGTCTTATTTACAGCTAGGTGTTTTAGCCTTAAAAGTATTTGGAAAGTATCACAATTGCATTACAAATATTTTCCTCCCGATGCAAATATTGATTTGATTACAGTGCAAAATTATTTCAAATGTTTTTCTAAGAGAAGCAAACCTTAAAGTGAAATTTATAATAATCTATGATTTAAAAAAGAAAATCACTTTAACCTTTCCAAAACTGTTATGTGATAGGAATGCTACACAATAACAACACAAGACATTGCACATCTGTTTCATTGGGCAAGTACAGATGAGACATTGGAAGAAGTTGCCTTAGGAAATAAACTGCAATGCTCATGCTGATTCATCAATCTCTACATTCCACTGGGATGAATGAACAGCATTGTAACATTGTTGAGGAACTAGTGAACATAATGCATGGCAGCAGGACGACAGAATTTGAGACAAAGGGCCAGATTCATGCAGTATATAATGGTCAATGATTCATTTGAAAAATATTAAAGATTTATCACTAAAGAATTTGAGTTTCATATAAGTCATTATTGAATGAGAGAGCTAATTATTGAATAACTTTATTTTGGATGGGTGAATTTCACAATATGCAGATCATATTCAAGTCCAGAAGTCTGAGTATGATGACCTTCATACTTTTGAGTCCAAATATTTATATCTGTTGGGTAGTTAGATTGGACTATGAAAGGAGAAAGGAAGCAGAACAATTTGTATATGGACAAGATTCATTACTGAATAATACAATTCAGTTCATAAAAGGTATAAACTAATGAATAAAGTTTTTAATATTTTAATTTACCATGCAACCAATAAAAATAAAATGCATAAAAGTTTTAAGACTAGTGAAGAAGTTAACATGGAGCTAACATGCTCTGAGTCATTCTTAATTAGATGTCAGAAGTATATAAGATTTAATTGATACAATAGAGAAGAACTGTTAAGATCGGGCGGATCCTTTTAATTTTATTTTTCAGTCTTCTTTCTCCAAAATAATATTGTTTGAGGTGTTGTTGTATCTACTGCTGCCACTAAAACACATGAATTTGTATCTGAAGTCTATCATTTGTCGGTTTTCCATCTTGGATATTTTTAAAAGAAGAATTCCTAATTCCTGTAATGCATTGTCTTTATCTTTGAACAATGTGTAGAATTTTATAACAAATTGTAGTAATGATTTTCATCTATAACTGTGTTTATTATGACTTCAATAATTAAATAAGTCCTTTTCTTTCATATTATTTTAGACCATCATTAGATCCTTCCAGAATATCTTTCCCTGTACTGGTGTAGGATAAGGGTTAAGGTAGGGAATTAGATCCAAGAAACCTGGGTTCAAGTCTAACCTCATTCCATGAACTGGCTGACTTGAGGTCAATCACTTTTTCCCACTTCAGCCTATTTCATAGGATGGTTGTTGGGAGAAAAAATGGGGAGGGTTACCTATGCATCTTATGTTGCTGTAGAAAATGGGCATGATGTATTTTGCAAAGATATAAATAAATTTGGGGTATTCAATAAAATTGGTTTCAAAGATAAAGGGCTTGGATGCATGGGAGTGTCAGGGTAACATCTATCTGCAACTCTTTGGCTTTTGAATTTTAGCACTGCCCAGTTCTGATATTTTAGAGTGTATTTGCCATATTTATGGAACTCTCTCTTTAGAAGAGCTTGCCTGATCACTTTCTCTGATGTTGTTTTCAGGGTAGAAAAAGTTTTTTTATTTTTTTGTCAGATTTAGAAGCATACCACCTGTTTATTGGACCCGAGCCCTTCCTGGCTGGTTTATTCAGCTCGGGAGGAGACACGAGGCTGGTTCCAGGCACTGATATCTGCTTCTTTGAGTGAGGGTGTCTTTCCCGCCGCTTTGAAGGAAGCGGTGGTGAGACCCCTTCTCAAGAAGCCTGCCCTGGATCCAGCTATTTTGAATAACTATCGTCCAGTCTCCAACCTTCGCTTTTTAGCGAAGGTTGTTGAGAGTGTGGTGGCGCATCAGCTTCCTCTGTTCCTGGAGGAAACCGATTATCTTGACCCATACCAATCGGGTTTCAGGCCCGGGTACAGCACAGAGACGGAATTGGTCGTGCTGATGAATGATCTCTGGCGGGCTCGGGACAGGGGTTGTTCCTCTGTCCTAGTCCTATTAGATCTCTCAGCGGCTTTTGATACCATCGACCATGGTATCCTACTGCGACGTCTCAGGGGGTTGGGAGTGGGGGGCACTGTTCTACGATGGTTCTCCTCCTACCTCTTGGGCCGTTCGCAGTCGGTGTTGACGGGAGGGCAGAGGTCCGCCCCGAGGTCTCTCATTTGTGGAGTTCCTCAGGGGTCGGTCCTCTCTCCCCTCCTGTTCAATATCTATATGAAGCCACTGGGTGAGATCATTCGTGGTTTTGGGGTGGGGTATCATCAGTACGCCGATGATACCCAACTTTTTCTTTCCACCCAAAACCAGCTCAGTGATGCCCTCGACGTGATGTCCCGTTGCCTGGAGGCGGTTCGGGTTTGGATGGGGAGAAACAGGCTCCGACTCAATCCTGCCAAGACTGAGTGGCTGTGCGTACAGGCATCTCGAGTGAATCATCCTATTCCACCTTTAATGATGGGGGGTGAGGTGTTACCCCCGGTCAATAGGGCTTGCAACTTGGGTGTCCTCCTGGATTCGCGGCTCAGTTTTGAAGATCATATAGGAGCCGTGACCAGGGGGGCTTTTGCCCAGGTTTGCCTGGTGTGCCAGTTGTGGCCCTATCTGGACAGGGATGCCTTGTGCACAGACACTCATGCACTCGTGGCCTCCCGGTTAGAGTACTGTAACGCTCTCTACATGGGGCTGCCCTTGAGGACCACTCGGAGGCTTCAACTGGTGCAGAATGCGGCCGCGCGAGTTGTGATGGGGGCTCCCTGATACTCCCATGTAACACCTCTGCTCTGCGAGCTGCATTGGCTTCCGGTTGCCCTCCAGGTGAGATTCAAGGTGCTGGTGATGACCTATAAAGCCCTAAATGGCTTGGGTCTGGGATAACTGAGGGTACACCTGCTGCCGGCATCAAGTTCCCTTCGTCCTGTGCACTCCCACAGGGAGGGCCTTCTCAGGGTGCCGCCGGCAAAGGATTGCTGGAGGGCGACACCCAGGGGGAGGGCCTTCTCTGTGGGAGTGTCTGCCCTTTGGAACTTGTTACCCGTAGAGCTCAGGACTGCCCCAGATTTTTGTTCGTTCCGCCGGGACCTGAAGACCTGGCTCTTTGAGCTTTCTGGCCAGGACTGAGAATTTTTAATTTTAACCTATTGCAATTGGGTTTTTAATTAGAGTTAAGGGTTTTAGATTTTAATTAAGGATAATTTAATTTATTTTAATTTGTTATTAACTTTTGTATTGTTATATTGTTTTAATCGCCTTGTGAACCGCCCTGGGTCCTACGGGAGAAGGGCGGTATATAAGTTTAAATAATAATAATAATAATAATAATAATAATAATAATAATAATAATAATAATAATAATAATAATAATAATAATCTTTTAATATTTGAATATCATTTTCTGGCAGTTTTTCTCGTGGCTCGTAGGAGGTGGATTGAGGTGGCTTTTCATATGGTTAAATGACTTTTAGTAGTGTTGCCATTGTTTATTCCTTCATGCCTGGCTTGCTTTTAATGTTGAATTGTTTTAGTTTTTTAATGTGTTTTAATCTTGTTTTACTGAAGGGCAGTGTACATCAATTAAAGTATGTATCTTATGAGAGCTAATTAAATACAACAAACAATGAAATCACAAGAGTCCAGTTGTCTGAATACCAATGGAAAGGATTTAAAGATTTAAGTGGAAGGGTTACCCAGGGTTCAGAACTAATTAACAGTTCTGGATGTTATTGCCTAGCAACTGAATGGAATTAAAGAATATTGCTCTTTACCTTTGATTTCTCTAGATAAATATAATAGGTCTAACAGTATAGGTTTTAGGTGATTCCATTTAAATAAATCTGCTCTTATGTGGGATTTAGATAGAACATATTGTTTTTGTGTTGCTATTTTACAGAAATAACATTTACATTAAAAAAATCTATAATAATAATTCAATAAATTCACTTTATTTTAGGTTTAATCTGACTTGTTAAAGTGTTTCCAGTAGATTGCTATTCCATAGGGCAGACTGTATAATCTACTGATAATATAATATAATCCACTGCTTTAAAAATGCCCTAAGTGTTTTTGGTAAAATTGCTAATATATGTTGCCTGTTTAAATATGTCTTCAGGTATTGGGAAGGACATTTTGCAGTTCTAAACAGCAGGGTTATGCTGAGGAGCAGTCCAGATTCAAAGGGTATCTGGAGAGTTCAGCA
This sequence comes from Vipera berus, assembly GCF_964194415.1. Lineage (NCBI taxonomy): Eukaryota > Metazoa > Chordata > Lepidosauria > Squamata > Viperidae > Vipera > Vipera berus. The sequence goes on along the minus strand of NC_138203.1, from coordinate 42,027,704 downwards.
ATACTCATGTTGACCTACTGATAGAAGCTACATTTGTTTCTGTAATTGTGGGTGGCAGCCATACAATTCCAAGAAAAGATGTGTTTGGTTTAAGGGCTGCAATATATGCAATATATGCAATATATCTACCAGTGATCTAAATCTGCTTTCCTAGTTCAGTTCTACTGAATAGCACTTAACAAGGCACATAATTAAAAATGGAAAAAAAGTTGAGAGGAAAAAGGTTTAATGATCCTCTATCTATGCACGTGCATATACATACACAATTTAGGTCAACTACAAGTGATACTCTTCTAGTATAGGTAATCCTCAACTTATGATGACAATTTAGCCCAAAATTTATGTTGCTAAGTGAGAAATTTGTTAAGTGAGTTTTGCCCCATTTTATGACTTTTCTTGTTATATTTGTTAAATGAACCATACAGTTGAGTTAAGTGAATCTGGCTTCGCCATTGACTCTAGTTGTCAGAAGTTTGCAAAAGGGGATCACATGACCCTGGAAAACTGCAATTGTAATAAATATGAACTAGTTGTCAAACATCTGAATATAAATCACATGACCATGGGGATGCTGCAAGTGTGAAAAATAGTCATAAATTACTTTTTTCAGGGCAAGAGTCACTAAAAGAGTTGTTGTAAGTCAAGGACAGCAGGTAAGTCAGCCTACTGTATATTGTAATCTCTTCATTGTAACTAAAGATAGATAAATGTGTACTTTTCAGGGGGAGACGGCATTGGTCGCTCTGATGAATGATCTCTGGAGGGCCCGGGACAGGGGATATTCCTCTGTCCTAGTCCTATTAGACCTCTCAGCGGCGTTCAATACCATCGACCATGGTATCCTGCTGCGGCATCTCAGGGGATTGGGAGTGGGAGGCACAGTTTTCCAGTGGTTCTCCTCCTATCTCCTGGGACGTTCGCAGTCGGTGTTGGCAGGGGGGCAGAGGTTGACCCTGAGGCCTCTCGCTTGTGGAGTTCCTCAGGGGTCAGTCCTCTCGCCTCTCCTGTTCAACATCTATATGAAACCGCTGGGTGAGATCATTTGTGGTTTTGGAGTTGGGTATCATCAGTATGCTGATGATACCCAGCTTTTTATTTCGACCCCAAACCACCCCAGTGATGCCCTCGACGTGATGTCCCATTGCCTGGAAGCGGTTCGGGTCTGGATGGGGAGGAACAGACTTCAACTCAACCCCGACAAAACTGAGTGGCTGTGCATACCGGCATCCCGGGATATTCAGAATATTCCATCTCTTTCTATGGGGGGGTGAGTTATTACCCCCCATAGATAGGGCTCGCAACTTGGGAGTCCTCCTAGATTCACGGCTTACTTTGGAAGATCACATGGTGGCCGTGACTAAGGGGGCCTTCGCCCAGGTTCGCCTGGTGTGCCAGTTGCGGCCCTATCTAGACCAGGATGCCCTGTGTATGGTCACTCATGCGCTCGTGACCTCTCATTTGGACTACTGCAATGCTCTCTACATGGGGCTGCCCTTGAGGACCACTCAGAGGCTCCAACTGGTACAGAATGCAGCCGCGAGAGTCGTGTTGGGAGTCTCCCGATACTCCCATGTTACACCTCTACTCAGTGAGCTGCATTGGCTCCCAGTTGTCTTCCAAGTGAGATTCAAGGTACTGGTAATGGTGTTCAAGGCCCTACATGGCATGGGTCCGGAGTACCTTAGGGAGAACCTGCTGCTGGCATCAACTTCCCTCCGCCCTGTGCGTTCCCACAGAGAGGGCCTCCTCAGGGTGCCACCAATCAGAGAATGTTGATTGGTTGCCCCCAGGGGGAGGTCCTTCTCTGTGGGCGCCCCGGAGCTATGGAATCGGTTGCCGGTTGAGCTCCAGATGGCGCCTGACCTCCGCTCCTTCCGACACGATCTGAAAATGCATTTATTTGAACAAGCCGGCTTGGCCTGATGGGGGGTGGGTTGGGTTTTTTATTGTTCTTAATATTTGTATTTATTGTTTTTTACCTTGGGCATTATGTTTAATTCCTTTTAACTTTTGTATTTTTTGTATTTTATACAGTTGCCCTGTTCACCGCCCTGAGTCCTTCGGGAGAAGGGCGGTATATAAATAAAATAAAATAAATAAATAAAATAAATTTTTTTACTGCTCCCATGGAAGAAATTTACATTTTTCTTTAAAGATTTTATTCCCAAAGCAAAGCAGAATTTGCACTTCACTATCACCAAAAATGAATATTGAAGCAATTCAAATATTGGATCAACACTATTTTAAAGTTATAGGATATATATTTTAAAGAAATTATATATATATTTATTCATTCATTCACTCATTCATCCTTCTGTCACAATGTTTCGGTAGTTGGCCCAAAATGATGATGAAAGGATAGAAACAAATGGTTGATGTTGACATGTGAC